>NC_138739.1:22643257-23149247 GCF_965113295.1 Leuciscus leuciscus | reverse complement strand
AGATACAGTGGTACCGTATCGGATGGTACTTTGATATGGGATGTTTCTGGAACTTCTGGCACATTTTATGTCACGTGGGTTTAGTTTCAGTTAAAACGGATGTAAGCGTTTCACATTAATAAAACTTTGGGAAGTTTTCTTTAATGAATAGATTGTATTATTTTATCCTTCTCCAAGACTTTCAATCTTAAACAATGAAAATCCATTGTAACAAATATTATGCAAATTACGATGTCTTTTAAAATAAAAAATATGACTCAAAGCTCCTAAATTTTGGCATAATTTTCTAGCATAACCAAACATTTTTCCCCAGTAAAGTTTTTTGGGTGGCCACTGAAGACAGCATTTGAGGTTAAATATGATATGTGTGAAGAAGAAAAAATCAAGGTAAATATCACTTGTGGACAATATTTTGATTGTCATTTCCAATCAAGCTTTAATTTTGTTTAATTACACAGAAAAGTGTGTATTGGAAACACTATTATTAGTATTTTGCATACATAAAGCCTATAAAATGAGCATTAGAAAGACAAAGAAGCAGATAGTGGCATTATTTTCGTATAATTCAATTATTCCACTTATACTACAGTTACCACACCTCAAGACATTGTTTAGATGTTGTATTTCAAGACATTTTCAGGTTTTTGTTCTTAAAATGCTCTTGTGTGTGGGACTAATTTGTTACGCATCTCATCACAAGCCTCTGTTGCTTATTCCAAAACTTCATTTTAGAGCTAATAAAGGAGACTTGAGTCATTGATAGCAGACTAATGCAGTTATTAGAGAGAGAGAGAGAGAGAAAGAGAGAGAGATTAAGCGTGTATGAATTACTGAGTCTGTGCGTCTCAACAGTGTTCGGCAGCAGCGTCTCTACTAATAGCGAAACTGCAATTATTACTAAAATCGAAACTGTTTTTATTACCTCGCTAGTGAAAAATGTCATGTAGCTTTTAAGTTGCTAAACTATTTCACAGATAAAATCGTCAGAGCAACACGTGTCTGTGCGAGTGTGTGTCCGTAGGCCTACTGTGTGTGTGTGTGTGTGTGTGTGTGTGTGTGTGTGTGTGTATTTGAGTGGGAGCGAGAGCTGTAGAAAGAGAGTATGAGCTTTCCGTAAAAAATAAAACGTGATTCTTTTAGTTAAAAACATGGAAATTATTTGTTGTTTTTATACTATTGTTTACTATATTTAGTTGCTTGGTCAGTGTTGTTGTGGATTTTGGTTATTTTGCTGTTGTTGTCAGTTGTAAGGAATAATGAAATAATTTGGCGAAGTGATATGGAACTGTAATGCGGTCACGATCTGCCTGGAACTACTTTAGCCGTGCGTTTACCTTTAAATAACTGCACACCTTAGAACATTCATCAACCAATCAGATTCAAGCATTCAACAGCCCAATAACCGGTGTTGTGCCGAATTTCGACCCCCTGCCAAATTATTACCCCCCTCGTTGAAGTCAGTACCTGATTGCCTAATCCTAACCCCACCCCTAATCCTAACCCCTCCCCCACAACTAATCCTAAACCTACCAATACTAGGGGGGTAATAATTTGGCGGGGGTCAAAATTCGGCACAACACCGGCAAAAAAACAACAACATTTGTTACAGTATTTATTAAAGGTTAAATAAATACAACTTTTTTAGAAGTATTTTCTCATTGTTGTTTTTCATAGTTTCATGTTAACTAATGTTGTTAACTAGCGTTAACTTTATTGTAAAGTGTTATGAATTAAACATCTAGTGAGAGAGTAAAAAGTCTTTTCATTTTCATAATTTTATTTGATTTAGTCTTTTTATCAGTTTTTTTTAAAGTATTTTTATACAGCTGTAATTGATTTTAAGAGAAGTTTTTGAAATTTTTGTAATTCAGCTTAAAGTTAGTTAGTTAGTTATACTTAGATAGTTACCTTGTTACTTAGTTGGCTAGACAACATTTGAAAATTCTGTTTAAGTTTAGGTTTTTCCTCATTATTTACATTTGTATTATTTATTTCAGCTTTACTACCATTACCGAAAACTATCTTGAATTTGAGTTAAAGGGGTGGTATAATACCCTTTTCACAAGATGTAAAATAAGTCTCTGATGTCCCCAGAGTCTGCATGTGAAGTTTTAGCTCAAAATACCCAACAGATATTTTCATATTTACATTTACATTTACATTTAGTCATTTAGCAGACGCCCTTATCCAAAGCGACTTACAAATTAGGACTAAGTTCAGCGAGTCATCATAAAGAGGCAAAAGCAACAACAACGCAGGAAGTGCTCAAAATACGAAGTTCTGGTATTATTCAGAGTAGCATAAGCCTGATAAGTGATGTTTCAAAGGGAAAGGATTTTTTTTTTATTTATTTATTTTTTTTTTTTTTTTTTTTTTATAAGGTTAAGTGCTCACGGAAGAGATTGGTTTTCAGCTGTTTTTTGAATGTTGTCAGGGATTCTGCATTCCGGATGAGGGTGGGGAGAGCGTTCCACCAGCATGGAACTGTAAATGAGAATGTTCTGGAAAGTGATTTTGTGGCTTTCTGTGATGGAACCACGAGACGTCGCTCGTTGACCGATCGTAGGTGTCTGGTAGGGATGTAGACTCGTAGGAGTGAGTGAAAGTAGGAGGGAGCTGAGCCTGTGATAGTTCTGTAAGCAAGCGTCAGAGCCTTGAACTTGATGCGAGCAGCTAGAGGTAGCCAGTGCAGAGAGATGAACAGAGGAGTGACGTGGGCCCTCTTGGGCTCGTTGAAGACAAGACGAGCTGCAGCATTCTGGATCATCTGTAGGGGTTTGGTCGCACATGCTGGGAGTCCAGCCAGAAGGGCATTGCAGTAGTCAAGCCTAGAGATGACCAGGGCCTGGACGATAAGTTGTGTTGCATGCTCAGTTAGGAAAGGCCTGATCTTCCTGATGTTGTGCAGTGCAAACCTGCATGATCGAGCTGTCTTTGAAATGTGATCTGTGAAGGTCAGCTGGTCATCAAACGTTACTCCAAGATTTCTGACCGATCTTGATGGGGTGATTAATGATGACTCTAGCTGGATGGTGAAGTCGTGCTGTAGAGACGGATTGGCAGGGAGGACGAGAAGCTCAGTCTTTGCCAGGTTGAGCTGCAGGTGGTGTTCCTTCATCCATGTGGAGATGTCCGCCAGACAGCTTGAGACCCGTGCAGCTACTGTGGGATCATCTGGTTGAAAGGAGAGGAAGAGCTGTGTGTCATCAGCATAGCAGTGGTAGGAAAAACCGTGTGCCTGTATGATGTGTCCCAGTGATGTGGTGTAGATGGAGAAGAGGAGGGGACCAAGAACTGAACCCTGGGGAACCCCTGTGGTCAGCTGATGTGCTCTGGATACCTCGCCTCTCCATGCGACCTTGAAGGACCTACCTGTGAGATAGGACTCAAACCAGTGGAGTGAAGTTCCTGTGATGCCCAGTGATGAGAGGGTGGACAGAAGGATCTGATGATTCACCGTGTCGAAGGCAGCAGACAGATCCAGGAGAATGAGGACTGAAGATTTGGAAGCAGCTTTTGCGATCCGTAGGGCTTCTGTGACTGACAGTAATGCAGTCTCAGTTGAATGTCCTTTCTTGAAGCCAGATTGGTTGACATCCAGCTGGTTGTTTAGAGACAAGAAGGATGTTAGTTGGTTGAAGACAGCTCTTTCAAGTGTCTTCGCAATGAATGGTAGGAGAGAGATAGGTCTGTAATTCTCTACCAATGATGTGTTTAGCGTTGGTTTTTTGAGCAGTGGAGTAACCCGAGCCTGCTTGAATGCTGTAGGGAAGGTGCCAGTGTGGAGGGATGAGTTGATGATGTGTGTGAGTGATGGTAGAAGTGTGGGAGAGATGGCTTGTAGAAGGTGTGAGGGGATGGGGTCAAGCGTGCAGGTGGTAGGGTGACTGGAGAGGAGAAGTGTAGATACTTCTTCCTCGGTTAGCGAAGAAAAGGAGGACAGAGGGGTATTGGCTGTGGAAGGGGTCGGTCTGGGTTCCTGTGTGTGTGGAGCTGAGAACTGACTGCTGATAGCTGTTGTTTTGTTGGTGAAGAAGGTCGCAAAATCGTCAGCAGTTAAGGAGGAGGCGGGAGGTGGTGGAGGTGGACAGAGGAGAGAGTTGAATGTCTTGAAGAGTAATCGTGTGTTGGAGGAGCTGTTGATCTTGTTGTGGAAGTATGAAGATTTTGCAGCATGAACATCAACAGAAAAGGAGGAGAGGAGAGATTGATACATACTCAGGTCAGATGCGTCTTTTGATTTGTGCCATTTCCTCTCCGCTGCCCTGAGTTTGGTCCGGTGTTCCCGAAGAACCTCAGATAACCAGGGGTTAGAGGGAGTAGTGCGTGCTGGCCTGGAGGAGAGAGGGCAGATAATGTCTAGAGAAGAGATTAGAGTGGAGCATAAGGTGTCCGTTGCGGTATTCACATCCAGAGATGAGAATTGTGAGGGTGGGGGAAGAGAGGATGACACGGCAGAGGAGAGATGGGAGGGGGAAAGTGAGCGCAGGTTTCGTCTGAAAGTGACTGGTGGTGGGGGTGGGGGTGCAGGGGTAGAGAGTTGTAGACTGAAAGTAATGAGGAAATGATCTGAAACGTGGAGAGGTGTCACCAGGATGTTTTCTGTGGTGCAGTTGCGTGTGTAAACCAGGTCCAGTTGGTTGCCTGATTTGTGAGTAGCTGTGGTGATGAGTCGTTTGAGATCGAAAGAGGCTAGGAGAGAGGTGAAGTCTGTTGCATGTGGCTTTTCGAGATGAATGTTGAAGTCACCGAAGACTAGAAGTGGGGTGCCGTCCTCAGGGAAAGTGGACAGCAGCACATCCAGCTCATCTACAAAGTTACCCAGCTGACCTGGGGGGCGATAAATGACTACAATATGGATTTTAATGGGGGTTGTAAGTGTAATAGCATGATATTCAAATGAGTTGTTGTTGCATAGAGAAGAGAGCGTGGAGTATTTGCAATTGTTAGAAACGAGAAGCCCTGTACCCCCACCTCTCCCAGACTGGCGAGGGGAGTGGGAGAAGGAGAAATTGCTAGAGAGAGCAGCAGGGGTTGATGAGTCTTCTGGACGAATCCAGGTCTCAGTCAGCCCCAAGATACTAAGAGTAGAATGAGATGCAAAGGCTGGAATGAAGTCAGCTTTATTGACTGCTGACTGACAATTCCATAGACCCACGGAAAGAGAGAGAGGAGTATGTGAGGATGTGGGGATGGGACGCAGATTGGCAGTATTGCGCTGCCTATTGCGCGTGATGAAAGGACGGTGCCGAGAGATAACAGGAATGTATTGAAAGCACATGTTGATTAAGGTGAACAATAAGGTAAGTAGAGGGAAGAGAAAGGGAAAAGGAGATATATATCATATAGCATGTTAAAGTTGTCACTTTTTGATGGTGAGCAATAACGCACCGTTTTTGTGTCTGTCCCTTTAATGCAAATGAGCTGCTGCTCCCGGCACAGTGGGCGGAGCATCAAGAGCTCTGTTCTTTTACCTCACACAGACATGCACTGAAAATTTCAAAAACGTTGAGCTTTTTATGTTCAAACCGGAGTCAGACAATGATGGAGACTCAAGAAGAAGTGACATGTAGAATGCAACAGGACATTTCTGAATGGTTAGTTGATGTTTTAGATAGTTTATGTGTAGTTATCTTCTAGTCATTGATTAGCATATTCTGTCATGATAATCTAAAAAGGGCATTCCCGGGGGCGGGGTTTATGCAAATTGTAGGGTTAGTGATGTCACTAACACGGGAGGAATGTCGTGTAGTCCCTACTTTGTTGTAGTCCTTAAAAAGCAATTTCTTTAAATGGAAATATCTCCCTTTGCTTTGAACTTTGAGCGTTGTAACTTTGCAGATGTTGTTTTTGCTCAAACAGCAACATTACACACTGACTAAAGTTACAAAAGTGAAATCATAATCAACCACCCCTTTAATTATAACAACACTGTTTTAGAGTTTATTGTCCAACACAGTGTCCAAAGTTGAAGAAGGTTTTGTCATTTTACTAGTTTTTATTTATATAGTTTTCAAACACTTATACTATAGTACTGAATGGTTGCCATACCATGATATTTACATGATACTCGATTAAAAACCATAAAAAGCTCAGTGGTGTTATTTAAAAACCTCTCTAAATTGGTTCGTCAAAAGAGAAGTACTGCAATTATAAAGCAGGAAAGTCAGTAGTCAGTAAAGTGTGAAGAGCTGCTAGTATAAGCAAAACAAACTCTTCGGAAAGGGGTTTGTTTACCACGTTAACCACCAGTGTTTGAGTTCCGCTTATCTTTTCCAAACCCTGCACTCATTCGTGTGAGAATGTTGCAACTATCACATCATCACATGTACATGCAAAAAAACATTGGTTTTGTACAGTTTGAATTCTGACGTCCCTCATCAACACGTTTTGATGGTATCACGTCCGAATATAAGGGCCCCGTATGGGTGTTCATGTAAAGGCCATGTGCCTGTGCTAGATGTCAGTGTGAAGAGGAAGTTGTAGCAGTATTGTGTGTTTTAGGCTGTGGTTAACGCAGCCTCTCTGCTCTTTTCAGACGTTTCAGCTGGCAGAAAGTCGATTGTGTGAGCCTCAGAAGAGGACGTTTTGCTAGTTGTGGATTGCTTTTTATCTCTTTGGATTGGGGTGAGTACATAAAAACATTTAGTTTTTTAGTTTATACACAAGAAGTGCTAATTTTAAACTGAATCTGTGCCTGGTAATTCATTATCTTATTCGGCTCCAGATAAGCTGAGATGCTATCATGCAACCTTTAGCTAATGGGTTTAACCTCGAGTTAAACTACGTTTTGAACGTAGTTTGGATATTTTGACCTACAAGAACTCAACATTATCTTAACTTGATGGATTTCACTGGTGCTTTCTGCCATTATTGCTTCATCGGTTTCATTTAAGGAACTGTCTAAGCAGAAATGCTGTGGTATAGTGCAGATCAATGTGGTGCAACTGCATGACAAAGTGTAGGAACTCATGCTAGATGTTTGTTGAAAAGAAAGGTCATTTTTCAAGAGCAACCATCATAATGCTTTTTGGTGCATCACGGATTGTGTTTTCCACTTTCAGTCTTGTACACCAGATCACACACAGTTGAACATTTCATTTCCGTCCATTTTGCAAAAAAGAAATTACCATGGTAGTACTGTGTTTTTTGGGGGTGGTGTGTGTGATGGTATCAGACTTTGAAATTCATTTTTGTACCATGATTTTTATATGGTACTCCATGGTACTTCAAAGAATACGATGGTATTACCATAGTACTTTTGGTATTTGTATTTCTTTACTTGTATATTTTTGATAGAAATACAATGATGTATGAATATACCATTTACACAATACCGTGGTATATACATTAGCCCCAAACAGATTTGGGCATTTAGGCCACACTTAAAATTTAAAAAATTACATTTTACTGCCATAATCTGTGATATTTCGGATTAAAACAAGGTTATCTAAAAGAAGAAATTATATTGGGAAGGACTTCATCCTCCAGGAATTGATTGGATGGTGAAAAGTGTCTCTATATGGCAGGATATTGAAGGGGAGGGGTCTAAAAAGAACTGGCCTTGATGATGTCAGCACAAAAGATGAATGTTTGCAAAACAAAACTATAAATATGAAATAAGTGTGATTTAAGTATCCAAATAATCTTTGAAGGGACAATAGCATGGTATTTACCACCTGATACCATCAATGTACCATGGCAGCATTTTTTGTGCCGTTAAAATTAATTCCCTCCTGTTCAGATCCAGCGATGCTTCCTTTCTCTCTTTCATCCCTCCCACTCTCTGGCTGTGAGCCCCCGCTGCCGTGCCTCTTGACTTTAAATCATATGTTAGTTAATCCCTGGCAGTTCTCTCCTCTGATCCTGCTGTGGGACTCTAGTTTTCCTGATATCTCGCTCACTAACTCCTCTGCGAGAGACCCGCACCGTCCACATGGCAGATCAACCTCTCCACAACTCCTGGCCTTCATTCTCATGGATGAAACGATGGTCCTTCAAAAGAGGTAGAGAGGATGATTTTGTCTTTCTGGATCTCTGGCATCTTTCTTTTCCACTCTTTCTTTGCTATTTCTGACCCCCCAAAAAACATGGTAGTACCTACTTATATAAATATATAAACTAAATGCTTATTTTGAACTGTGGTATATTGTTTTATGTTGGCTTTTTGAAGTGAACAAAATCAGCCATGTGTATCTAGAGCAGTGGTGTGGTCGTTGTTTCATCCTTAAACTATAAATAGTTGAGAGTTGCTTTGTTTGAATGTGGTTGAGTATGTCACTGATGTGATGGTACACGAGTTTGTGGTCTGTCAGACCACTGCCGCTCAAGAGGACCGGTCACACTGCAAACGAGATGCGTTCTTGCATGCAGCTCTCATCATCTGACTGTGTATTAGCACAGACAAAACCACATTTCACACCCTTGACGATTGTGTGGGATTGTGTTATTACAGTCATTTAGAGCTATAACTGGAAATCACTGGACTCCAAAACTATTCAAATATAACACAAGCCTGGATAGTGCATAATACTCTGAGCCATAGAGCTCATTAAGTGATGTAAGTTTAAATTTTGACAAAGATACAAGAAAAAACGACAGAAAAAAAAGAAAGAAAGAAAAAAAAACATGCTTTTAGCTGTTAGCCATTAGCACATTTGCTCCAAAACATTGAGCTTCTCTATCTTTTTGTCTGTCTATATAGATAGTTAGACAGTCGGACAGACTAAAAAAACAGAAGAAGTTCTAACAGAATTCACACCAGTTCAAAGTAGTGCACTCAAGTTGCTTTTGATGGAAAGCATCTGTTAATGAAGCTCAAAATATTGTGTGAATTTTTAGAGAGGGTAACTTCATGGAGCTCTGCATTGCTTTACAGCTTTGGGGTTGCCCCCGTAATCCTCTTGGAAAAGCTCAAGACTCACATAACATAATTCTGCAAATTGCTATTGGCAAACATTTAGCTTCCTCCACGGATTCGGCTACTCAGGTACATGGCATGGGTGAGCTATTTTGATTTTATTTAGACCAAAATACAATTTTGCATGTTAGTGTTGTGCACAGACATTGGAGTGTGTGAAAAACAGAAGTTTTCTGCGGTAGACCTACAGTAACCCTTGTAAAAGCTGGGAGGCCCCTTTAAGTATTCATGTTGGAGCATATGGTAAGAAGGGGGCAGCCATAAAAGGATATTTGAACATGACAAGCATCATGGTGCTCTTATAGTTTACATATCACGTGTCTGATTCAGATACAAACCACCTCACCGCACTCAGACTCTGTCATTCGTCTAGGGCCGAGATGATTTACGCCAGAAAGTACTGTAGGCTTCATTCATCCATCGTTTAAGGACATGCGGTCGGTGAAGGAGTAAGGTTTTGCTTTGGACTTTGGTGTCTGGGTTTTGTCATAGTCCATATTATTGTCGTTATCAAATCAACAGGTACTCTGATATATATCTGAGAAAGGTCACTTCAGCAAAGCCACAGTTCTGATGAGCCTTAATTTTACTCCAAGATAAGTTCTTAAGAGTTGAAGGAAAATTGAGCAAATCTCCAATGATGGTGATCCCAAATCTTTTCAAATCTCAAAAGATGGTGAACGTTGTGTCTATATTCGAAAATACAGGGTATTTGGGGTTCTACAGTTGGTTATATGGCTATTTTGGAAAATAAGCAAGTTCATTTTCAAATTCATATGTTCCTCAGGTCGGCGAATTGGTTCCAAGTAAAGGAAAAGTCATGCATTTCTTGGTTCTTTGGAAGCATAAGTATTTAGATGGCTTCTTGAAGAACCATAGGTTCTCCTATGACATCAGGCTCTCAGCTATTATATACCTGCTATCAAACACAACACAGAGTTTTGCCTCTGTAAACTAGTGCTTCCATTTCACATCAGATTAAGATCTTCTGTTTACTGGGAAATGCTTCCAGGTTCTACTAACTCCAGCTGTGTGTTTATGTAATATGCTAGAGTTAATGGAAGCCACTGATAAGTTCTGACAGTAGCTGCTTGAAGTTAGAAGGTTTTTATTTAGGGTGTGCCGTCATACTGGCTATCCAGAACCATATCTCTATTATTACTCTGTCACAATCCTCACAAATAAACCAGAGATATGATGTAATTAGACATCCAGAATCTCACACCACTCTTAATTAGTTTTGTCTGGTCCACAGAAAGTGACAGCAACAATATGTTTGATAAGGCACCTCATTAAAAGCAACACAAGAACAAGAGTTCTCACAGTTGTGGATAATATTCCTAGCAAAATTCATGGTGGAACTGTATGTGTTTCAGCTTCAGACTGCAAACCATGCACTCAAATTCATGCCCCGGTCTCAGCACCCAGTTCCTCCTCTTCTTTGTCCCCGGCTTCCATCCCAGAAGATGTCTTCTTCAGCAGTTCTCCTGAGGACAAGGTAAGACCCTAAACATAACCTAACCATTAAACTAGGGGAAATTATTGGTTGATGAGAATGATGCATCAGCCCCTAACCCAGTCTTAAACTTAACTACATCATTAGCCCTAAATCCTCAAACTGATTGGTTGCCAGGAATGTTGTTCCAAGATCATCAAGGATGTTGACCCAGCAAAATCAGGTTCACCAAAAATAGTCTATATGATTAGTGCACTACGTATAAGATTTCTGAATAGATTTCTGAGAGGAACAGACTGAAATTGAAGTTAAAAGAGTAGTGTAGATCAATACCTTGGTTCCTCCATGGGGATTATCCTTGTAACAGTATTGGATAAATGTGGCTGGCTATAGTTGCCTGTGCTTTTTTCATTACACAAGAAGTTCAGCTGACTGCTTCCACTTTCAGTCCATGAATGACACTAGCAGGAGACTCACTTAGACTTAACCTTGTTGGGGTTTCCCATTTTCAGAGGAACTTCTTGACTGAGAGCGACGAGTGCAGCAGTGAAGAGGACCTTTTAGAGCTCTGCTCTTCTCTGAGAGATTCTGAATATTACAGAGACTTGCAGCTCGGATCCACTGATGAACCAGACGTGCGACTTCCTGTCTTAACTGCACCTGTTTCTGACAAGGGTCTTACCCCTTTGATACCTCTGGTGTCCACAACAGAGAGTGGATCACGGCAGGATTTCACAGAGTTCCACACTCACCAACTTGTCCAGATAGACCACTCTCTGAATTTTGCTGGAAGGGAAGCCATGGATCGCTTGGTTGCTATCAGATCTTCAGAGTTCCAGAATTATCCGGAATCCGGGCAAGATGAGGACTCGGACACAGATAACTTTCCTACATTGGTTAGATCAATGTCCACGTCACGTAGACACAGCTGGGAAGTGCCAGTGTCGCCAATTGACCTGGGCAGAAGGTAAGAAACACTTTTTCACTGGTCCCAATGTCTTAATGTAATTTCCAGAGCCAAATGCGATGTTATTTCCTGCAAATGTCTGAGAAGTACATGTCTTCTGTTTGCTAAGTGACATAGTGACACTGTTGTATACATGTATGAAAACTCTGTTTTATGTATGTAGATTCAGTTTAGACACCACCGACATTGACAGCGATGGGGAAAGAGAGGACCAGTGTTTGGACAAAAGTTCCCATTTACCATCTTCCTCCTTCTCCGAAAGCTCAGTGGAAGAAACGACCGGTGCTGTGGAAAGTGAAAGCCCCCAAATAACAGTAACTGTCCCTACTGAAATCTGTGTCTTAGTATGAACAGAGCAAGACATTCACATAACTCTATAAACCGTACTCCTGCTCCTGGAGGGCTACTAATCTGCAGAGTTTAACATCAACCCTAATCAAACGCACCTGAACTACTGTAGCCAATCAAGGTGTTCAAGATTACTTGAAAATAACAGGCAGGAGTGTTGGATCAGGCTAGGAACTGAATTCTGCAGAAAGGCAGTCCTCCAGGAGCTGGGTTGGCTACTCCTGCCATAACTCTTATTGATAATGTTTTCCCACTGTTTGTTTTTGACCATGACTGCAGCCGCCCTCACCAGCAAGGACAGTGTATTCCCGATCTGAAATTCTCGCGACTGATGAAAAAGTACAAGCTGACAGAGTCTCCCGCATACTGGAGACTTCCAAGCAGACTGCCAGAGAGGCCAGAGGTTAGTAAAATGATTCAACAATTAGGCAGGCAAATCCAATCTGAAAGAATCAGGTTCTCGTGGGCTCTAGCTTTGAAGCAATCAGATACATGCAATGTTAATTCTGTCAGGGGGAATTCTAGGATCAAAACAGTATTATGTACCATTTTACCATCTTCCACAAATAGCTTCTTTATTCTGTTGTTCTACAGATAAACCATGTTATGGTGCTTTCAAGAACCGAGATACTGAAACACTAATCTGAAGAACCTGTAATGTAACAGATCTTTTTGAGCCTTCAGGGAACCATATAGAAACTCAAGAGCCCTATACAGCCATATATTGTTGTTACTTAGAAAACTGAACCTGAGGTTTTGTAAAGAGCCATTAAAGAACCTTTATTTTTCATAGTATACATAGTCCTGACTTTGTGTTGGTTTGGAATTCCAGAAGAGCAGGAGTCGGAAGAGGGGCTGCATCCTGTGGTGGGACGAAGTCATGTGTAAGTTTCCACATTTATGTTTTGCTGAAGAGCACCATAGTTGCTACCACACGATTATTTTGAGTCAGTGAAGCACAGTGGCTCAGTGGTTAGCGCTTTTGCCTCATGGCAAAAAGGTCCCCGGTTTTGGCCCCGGCTGAGCCCTGCCTTGCAGAATGAGTCAGAATGAGTTAAGGGGGTCGCACACCGGACGAGAAGCGCCGTGTCGCGCAGCGCCACGTCTTTAAAATTCGAACACATTATTCTCTATGAGTGTACACACACCGGCGGCGCCATTCTCAGGACGTTGTTCAAAATCCAAAATCCTGTGCGATACCTTGAGTTGTCCTAAACGAGGCGCTGTGCTTCTCGTCCGGTGTGCGACCTCCTTTAGAATGATTCAGAATGAGTTTCCTCCGGGTCCTCCGGTTTCCTCCATAGTCCAAAGACATGCAGGTGAGGTGAATTGGAGAGTCAAAATTGCCTGTAGATGTGTGAATGTGTGAGAGCCCTGCGATAGACTTACCATCGGTTCAGGGTGCTTTCCCGTGCCTCTGGCCTAAAAACTGGGATAGGCTCCAGCCCTATGACCCTAGAAGGTTATATAAAGATCATTGAATGAATATCAGCTTTTAGGAGCACACTAGCATATAGATTAGCATCGAAGCTAATAGACATGAAAGTAAAGAAAAAAAAACTACATCGTTGCAATTTTTGCAACTTTTTGGGGCATTTTTCAGTTATGCTTAAGGAAAGCTGTGGGAGATTTGACTCTAGCCCACCGGTGATGTAGTCTGCCCCTGCATGTGTGAGCTAGGCAGTAGATTTTGTGCTGATGGTTTTATTTGGACAGCGGCCCGCCGTGTGCCCTCCCACTGCCACACATACTTAGCCTCGGTGTCTTGTTTGTCTCAGGCTGATGGTACAGAAAGTTCTACAGGAGCTTAAGCAGTATCATGGGTAAGTAAACAGTGTGAAGGAGCCTGTCGTACCCTCCTACAAACTAACAACATTAACATGAGTGCCACTGGCCCACGTTTGGTTTTCAGGCCCAAATTAGAAAGTATTGTTTGTCACTCGTCTGTCTTGAAAATGTTGTGTACGTTTGCATGTGTATGACGTATTTTATCTTCTGTGCTTACTACTCTTGCTGTATTTTTAAACCTGGGTAAGGCTTTTCCTGGTTGAGACCTCCTTGTTTTATCTCAAAAACCTACATGAGAAACCAGAGCGTGCTTTTAACAGGGTCATGAAACATTTGCACAGTAACTGACGCTTCTAACAGCAGGCTAGCAAGAGGCTGTGTTCGGAATGGAAAACTAGCGTACTGCATACTGCGATGTACACACTCCATACTTCTGTATACTAATTACGTTTTTTTTTCTAAAAGAGCATAAGAAACCATTTAAAAAGTATGTGTGCTACATTGTGTGTACTGGCAGTCCAAAGCTTTTCAAGCATGTTGCATTGTGAGATGCAAAAATGTGCATTTGAAAAAAAAATGTATGGTAGTATACTATTACGAACATAAAAATGATGTATATACTAGCATACTGCTTACTGCATACTGTACTACTGTATACTACATTATATGTATGTAGTATGCACATTGTCACATGACCTCAAATGTTATGTGTATAATTCGGTAATTGTTTTTTCCAAAAAATTATTCAAACTTTGTTAAATTGTTGTACAAAAATGTTTTTGGTTGTACAATCAAATAAGTCAAGTACACTGTTAAAAAAAAAAAAAAAAAGTTGCTGCCTTAAATTTTTAAGTACAATCAACTTGGATTTTTAAGTCACTTCAACTTAAATTCAATTAAACTGACTTTTGAGTTTAATGAGTTTAATTTCGTATAACAAAAAAGTTGAAAATTGCTTAACTTATTTTGATGAGTTAAAGCAATGTAAAAATATGTTATCATAACTTATTGATCATAATTTTTTTACAGTATAGACAGTAAAATTGCAGTTTGGAAATGTGGACGGTTGAGTTTGTTGTATACTGTACAATTTGGCAAAGTTGTAGGTTATGCATATACTGCATACTGCAAAATTAGTTGGACTAGTATGGTAGTATGCCATTTCGAACATAACGTTTTCTTGTAGTAAGCATACATATGTTACCAATAGAGAGTCTTGAATACTGAATTAATTTAATCCTGGATTTTTCCTCAGAGCTAAACGCAGAAATTCAAGCGTAGAAAGAAAAGTGGTGACAGGGAGTGTCACGTGGTACGAGTTTCTCGCCATTGGGTAAGTATTTGACCTTCTTTGACCTATTTTGTACTGCATATACTCTTGTTTTCTTACATTTTATTTGGGTTTGGTGTGTGTTTCTGTAGAAATGAAGAGGAAGAGGAGGAAATACCAGAGCGTCTGGAAAAAGGCACCAAAGTCAAGCGGACTCTGAGCTCACTGAGAAACCGCATGACTGGATCCTTCAACAAAGACAAAGTAATCAAACACACGCTGACATTACTCATGCTCAGACTGTGTTTCTGCCGTGGGATACAATCATGTTCATTTCTGCACAACTTTACTGCACCTTCTGTGTCCTTGCAACTTCCTCCTTTACTTGAATGTACTGTAGAATGATATAAAACTTGCTCATGCTGACTAAGGGGAAGTTTTAACCTGTTCTTTAAACCAGACAATGTGCCAATTGTATATTATCTTTTTTTAATAAAACACAAGATTAGATCTATCTATCTATCTATCTATCTATCTATCTATCTATCTATCTATCTATCTATCTATCTATCTATCTATCTATCTATCTATCTATCTATCTATCTATCTATCTATCTATCTATGTCTATCTGTCTGTCTATCTGTCTGTCTGTCTGTCTGTCTGTCTGTTATTTCTCTAGATTCACACACTTTTAAGTCATAAAAATGTAGCTATAAATATATGATATGTAGATATATATGTAGACATAATAGATTTAGATATTTAAAGGTTATATTTATGTGTTGTGAAATATGACCTGGACACGTTATAGACAAAAACTTTTCTTTCTTTTTTTTTACTGTCAGAAGATAACACTACACATTTCCTGATTTCTCTGTTTTCAGGGTAAGACTCGAGAGAAAGAGCAGCACAAAGAGAAAAGCAGAGAGAGAGAGAAGGAGAGAGAGAAAGAGCTGAGACAGCGTGAGAAAGTGCGGCGCCGCAGTGTGAGCGGCCATCAGCTCGAGCCTGGCTCATTTTCCAGCTGGGCGACATGTTCACTGTGCAGCAAGACCCTGCAGGGGAAGCATGGCCTGCAGTGTTTGAGTGAGTAACACAAACACACACCTGCACACACGCGCATCTGCTCCGCTACTCATGCGACACGCGCGGCTCTGCTCCCACCACAGCGCATGTCACAGTAAACCCCTTCTTATTTTGATGAGGCTTTTGCATCTTTCATGGGTTTTCGTTTGATCATAAGGAATGATAAAGCAGCAGACGCTTGACCTACTGACTCGTTCAGTCACATGATGCAGCGTTGCTTGTGCTTCGGCTGTTTTGCAACCAGCTTTGTGCTGCGGAAAACTACAGGTTTGCGTGCAGATGGACTAGTTTGATATCATCAGGTTTCTAGTGACTGAGGGAGTTTAAAAGAGGAAGTTCTTGTTACTTCACCCTCAATTAAAATGGTCATTATTTATTAACTCTCATGTAGATCCAAACCTCTGTGACTTTATGTCTTTCATTCTTTCATTTAATTCATTTCATTTGTTTTTTATTGGATATTCACACCGCACTGTTTCTTACAATGAAAGCAGATGGGGACTGGAGCTATCCAGCTCCAAAACAAGCATAAATGTGTAATAAACATAGTCTAAATTACTATATCACAAGTCTTTTGATGTCATATGATAAGTTAAGTGAGGAACAGATCAAGTTTTAAGAAAATCAGACTACTTTGCAGGTGTTGTTTTGTTGTTTTGCAGCTTGACAGCTGCAGTCCCCATTCACTGTCATTATGTGGAAAACAGCAGCCTGGATATTCTTTAGAAATGCTCCAAAACAACCATAAATGTATCATAAATTACTATATCACAAGTCTTTTGGAGTCATATGATAATTGTGTGAGAAACAGATCAAGATTTAAGAAAATCAGACTACTTTGCTGGTATTTTTGTTGTTGTTTTGGAGCTTGACAGCCACAGTCCCCATTCACTGTCATTGTATGGATAATACCAGCCTGGATATTCTTCAGAAATTCTCCTTTTGTCTCCCACTCAAGAGAGTAAGTTGCATGGGTTTTAAATGACATGAGGGTAGTAAATAGTAACATATTTTAATTTTGTAGGTAATCTGTCCCTTTAAGAATCACTAAGCTGTAAGATGCCGGGTTATTACTTCAGCAGGCGTTGGTGTTTAATAATGACTAAAGTCTTCTTAAGTAAGTCACAAGTAAAGTTGTTTCAGTAAGTCCCAGATGATGTTCATTTAGAAACTATGAGTTCATTTGTTGCCTGTTTGTTTCCCTATTTTGGGAAACCTTATTTTTATATGTAATGCTTTGACAATGTTGGCAGGGTGCAAGACTTACAGAAAAGGAGAAACAAAAGTGTTGCTGTAACTTATTTGTTTGTTACGGTCCGTCACTTTAAAGTCCTCAACGGCATGGGAAATCCCCTCATATTTTATTCTATTAAATAAGAACGTTTTAAAAATAGATATTTTTACACTTTTGGGTACATAAATCGATATCTTTATTTTTATTTTCTTAAAACTACTTGAATAAAATGTTAATATACAGTATAATAAAATATATTAATATTTCATAATGTTTATGTATATAAAATTTATTTATAAAATGAAATTCACACACACACACACACATTATTATATAAAATGTATTCTCCACTGTCATCTCCAGTGTGGATGTCCTAAGAGTGACTCATGTGTTTATATTCAGAGTGACAAAAGCACAATCACCCAGTACCAGCTTTAAAATTTGTAATTTGGTGGTGACTGGGAAATATTACATATGACTCTTTGTATGGCACTGCTTATTAAACAAGTCATGCTGATGTATTTCCTCAGACTTGAGGATTCAGAGGAAGGACCCTCTCTGTCCAGTGTTCAATTCATTTGAACCAGTCATGACCGTTCACCAGTACAGCTTTATTACATAAAGTAATCACTAGTGTGACGCTGAAATATTACACTAAACCACTGATGCAGCATCATATGCCATCATCTACAAATCACTTTTGATGGATTTGTAAATTATGGATTCAGAAAGATGGATTAATAAAATGAAATTATGGATGGCTTCATCTTGTAAGTATGGGAGATCAGGGCTAGTATTTTTTTGTTGTTTTTTTGTTTTAGGAAATATGGAAATATGGGAAATTAAGTAGATATAAATTAAAAAGATATTTACTGCACATTTATATTACTGCACTATATAAATATATATATATATTTATGCCTTCTTTAAATTGCTGGATGTGGTTAATCGATATTAATCAATTCTAAAATAAAAGTATGTGTTTATATAATATATGTGTGTGTGTATATATATATTGCTATATTTATACATATATTATATATGTGTGTGTGTGTGTGTACACATATATTATATAAACAAACTTTTATTTTAGAAAACTTAAACTTAGAAAAACTTAAGAGCTAATAAAAAGATTAAGATTAAACAGATAATAAAAAATTATTGTATAAACAAAGCTGATTAAGACATTAGAAAAATACATTAGAATAATGTACAAAAGTAAATTTATTGGTATCAGTATATTTAAAATACACACACAATTTCTATGTTTATGTATTTTTCAATATTTCCATATTTATCTTTTGGTGAATCATATAATGATGGATGAGTGGTTGGATGGATAGAATATTTTATATATATATATATATATATATATATATATATATATATATATATATATATATATATATATATATATATTACAAACCTCATCCATGGAAATACGAAGTTATATATAGAATATATAAATGGTAAAATATATTTTATAAAAGCATTTTCATATTTATATCTAAACAACTATATATTGTAGAATTATTCATTATTCATCGACCCATAGACACTTCCACTCCATTCAGTGAAACTCGCGCCTGTCCCTTTAAATGTGGGACTCAGCCTGTGGAATGCGCCTCCTGTCCCATAATGCTGCGCGGCGCAGTGCAGGGACAGTCAATCTACATACATCAGTCGCGATTGGCGCTGCTTTTTTTTTTAGGTTGCCAAGTGATGCGTTGTGTTTTTGTGTGGCTGTCATAGTAACCTGAGTGATGTTTGAGGTGATGCGATTGCAACGCGCGTGACGGCGTCATAAACGGTGAGTTTGTTCAGCGCAACAGGTGTTTGCTAACAGAGCTAATAAACACACAGCAGCTAAAACACGTTCAAACTCTTTACAAACGTCTGTTTTTTACTTCACGCAGGTGATTGTTTAGCTACAGGTGTCTCTTTTGAAACTTTTTAAATGACAGTCGCGTTAAAACAGTTGAAAGTTTGCTGAGAGGTCAGCTGTCCGCTGTGTTTAGTTTCATTGGCTAATCAAGCAGGGCAATGTTACGCAGGACTTCAAACGCTTACAGATGCGTTTTATTTGTTTTATTCAGGCGGCTTTTGTTCATACTCGTTCATTTGGATGATTTCATTCAATTAGGTTTTTGTGTTCAGCATAAAGATACAACATGTTTACAATATAAGACCTGACTAATCAAAAATGACGTAAGGTTCCCACCAGAATGAGTTGCTAGGGTCTTCTGGATGGTTGTTCTCTGGTTGCTAGGGTCTTCTGGATAGTTGTTCTGTGGTTGCTAGGGTCTTCTGGATGGTTGTTCTGTGGTTGCTAGAGTCTTCTGGATGGTTGTTCTCTGGTTGCTAGGGTCTTCTGGATGGTTGTTCTGTGGTTGCTAGGGTCTTCTGGATGGTTGTTCTGTGGTTGCTAGGGTCTTCTGTGGTTGCTTTTTCTGAGTGGTTGCCTCCACCACCAACCCTCTATAGAAGTCTGACAAGTTAGAAACATAGGTTTACATAATGACTTAAAAAATAAAAGTGAATTGCAATCATATCATTTTATTAATATATTTTGGTTCTGGTTTAACATAAAATTATATATTTTTTGTAACAATGTGTTTAATATTACATTCTGTGTCATTATAAATCAGTCTTTGATTTTTTTACTGGTCTTAGTTTGGATGAATTATTATTATACATTTTCTTTTTATCATATTGCTATAAAAAAGACTAAATTAGGCATTAGGTATTATTATAATTTTTTTAGTTTCTATTTATTAAGCAATTATTAAAAACAAAAATTTGACCAATGTTGAAATTTTATTGATCATTTCAGTTATTATATTATTACAACAATAGACATATGTAATGTAAATATTTTAATTTATTATTTCTATTATAATTATTATTATTATGCCATTGTTTATGCAGATTTGCTTTTGTAATCTAAAATAGTTAGACAAGATCATATCATTATTTAGGATCTAACATTAAATTAGTTTTTTAATGTGACAGTGTGTTGAATATTACATCCTGTCTTATAATTATGAATTATTCAGTCTTGCAATCTTTGCTTGGTCTGGGTTTGGCTGAAGAATTTATTAGATAATTGTATGCGGTCATATCGATTAATCGCATCTAACATGGAAGTTTGTAAATATATATATATATATTTCATGAGGAAAAATGTTTATTATATTATTTATTATTTTTGAGTGTCTATTTATTAACCGAAAACAGTTATTATTAAAGACTAAAGATCAGCCAATGTTGGTTTTTATGACTGATATGAAGCAGATTATTTTTGTGCAGTGACAGATATGCATTTTATTAGTAAATATTTCAGTATTCTTGACAGTTGAATTCTTGTGGTTTTGATTCTTGTCCTTTCTAAGCACATTTTGGTCTGTTTTTGGAGGAGTGATGATGTTTCGGTTCCTTCTGTCCTCATGTAGCCCTTCTTAAGGCTGGTTTCTCTGGGGTTTTTCTGCACGGTCACATGCTTTAATTGCGTTTGGCAGTAGCCGCCCCGTTCAGGGATTCTCCCCCTCCGCATGCCTCAGGTTCACCTCGCTTTTGTCACACAAGCTCGTTTTATGTCTTTGTCAGAGCGTGAGTTAAATAACCACGTGTGGTTCCTCTTAAAAACACTGTCTGCATTCGGCCCACGTTTACATTCCAGCGAGCGGATCATGTGATGTGATAACAGGATTATGATTGATCCTTGTGGAGTTCTAGTTCCTGTTCCGTGTTCAAGTAATTAGATGCTCTCTTGATGTCGACGCTGAGCTGAATGTGTTTTTGAATAAAGCCTCCTTAATGCTGATCATAAACATAAGTCGTTTATTGCTAAAAGAATTAAACAGATTTGCTAAATTAAACCGCTAAATTACTCAAATAAATAGTAATTTATGTGGCAATTTAACCTCTGGCAATTTATGTTGGTCTGGATCAATTATTTGAGCTATATTTTATAATATAGGTTGTTTTTATGTTTCTCATGAAGAAAAATATTGCTTTTAATGGCAGAAATGATACAGATAATTTGGTAACACTTTACAATAAGGTCTCATTTGTTAACATTAGTAATTACGCGGCTCTGTGGAATACTTGATTCTGATTGGTCAATCGTACCACTTGCTAGGAACATGGAAGTTTTCTTCATGGAAGTTTTGCATTTGGTGAGCTAATATAATATTAAAACTCCGTCAAATCAATATTTTGTATACAGTTATTTAAAGGTATAGCGGAGGATCTTTCCAAATTTTAGATAAGACCCGCCCTCTCCACTTTTTGAAAAGTTTGATTGATTCACCAGAATGATTGACAATTAGGAGGACCAATAGTATAGGTTACCCACCAGGAAGTAAAACATCCTCCGCTATACCTTTAATTATGCCATCTAATATCGTGGACTCGCTTGTGTCATACAAACGCAGCTGCTGCCATTTTGTGACTATTGTTTTGTACACTGTTGGATTATAAGATACAAACAGGTACGATTTTAAAACAGTTTAATCTGAAATCAATATCTTTTATCTCCATAATTATGTATGTGGCAAAATGCTGTGTAATAAGTGGAGTGACTGTATACTGTATCTCTTAAATGTGCTCTCTCCGCGGAAGCTTTGCGTTTAAAGACCTAATAAAATAATCAATATTTCGTGTCTAATTATTTACTTATGTGGCAAGTAGCCGTGTGATAAGCGGGATAATGTACATCCAGCCGGTTGTTATCTCAGAATAAACCCCGACAGGGTAATGATGATCCCGACGCGAAGTGGAGCGGATGTACATTATCCCTTACTTAATTAATGTATATGTATCAAATAAATTGAGTAAATATATTATTTAAAGCAATTTTGTTTCTTAATAAAATTTGTTACTTAATAAAAAATGTCATTTTGAGCTTAAAAGTAAATTAGTAGGCTAAATGTTGAGATTAACATTTAATAAATGATGTAGAAGTATTGTTAATGTTAGCTCATGTTAACCAAATTGTTACCGGTAATGTTTGTGTCCGATTGCTGATATGCAGAAAAGATTGAGTTTTTTTCTGTTTTATTTTTATTAATTGTTTAGCTATAAAACAATAACCCTGATCACTATACTATTACAATAAATATGTTTACATTATAAATATTTTAATATAACAATAAAAGTAATAATTATTATTATTTATGCCATATTTGTTATGTGTCCGATAACTGATATAGAGAACAGATGTTTTTTGAATACACAAACTTATATTTACAAACTTTTATGTTAGATGTGATTAATCAGTTAATCGATTTGACAGCACTTTTTAATATTATTTTTCATTATTTTTCATATATTTTTTAACCAAAAACTCTTTCTTCAAATTGCGACTGAATTACACAAAGCAAGTAAAGCGCGCTCCTTTTATAATCACTGAAGCTGTCGTCAGTTCAGTGTGATACTATAGAAGAACAATGGGTAAGAGTACAATAAGAGTTGTAATTAATAAGAGTACAATATTTTTAAAAATGTGCCTATAAAATGAGGCTTTTGCACGTTGCTGTTGTTAATAAAAGTAAATTTGATCAGCATCTCAATTCAAGCTCAATGCTTTACTGTCAAATTTCCAATAAACAGACATGTAATATTATTAGTAACTGCATTTATTAATGCAAAACAATAGTAATTTCATGATTGAATTTCCTTTATGATTAAAAAATATCCCCAGCGCTACCATATCAGATGCTGGCGCCACCACCTGTAGAACTTAGTGGCACCGGTGCTACTGCTCTCAAATGTTAGTCTGAAGCCCTGAAAGTGCGTATTGACAGAGAAGAAGGGGGATAATAACCTCGTTGTCATAATTATTTCATATTTATTTGTTTTAGATAATAAATATACCTGTTAAACACCTGAAACGTATAGTGGAAAGTTTGCACATTTTATAATAATTCTTCTCAGGTCCGTTCGGTAAAAACACATTTATTTTAAATTTCCCGAGACCTGATGCTGCCAATATCAGATCCGACCCGTGTCCGAGGCACTAGTCAAAGTTTTGGACCTGAACCCTCTCGGTTCGGACCCTGGGTTTTTGGATCCAAGTGGACCAGTGAAGACCTCTAGTGTAAACGCCCCCTAAATATCCTCAAAGCCAATAGAAATGAACTAGAAGCCACAAATTTAGATTTATTATGCTGTGGAAGTTCATCAGATGTCAGTGTTTTCTGCCGTAATGTCCTGTGGTGGTGGCATTGATCAGACTCTCAGTTTGTTGTGTTTCTAATTAGGTTTGTGGCTAAATGGATTGAATCAGTCACTTTGTGGAGTGAAAAGTGGAAAATGGCCCGCAGGGACAGGACAGAAATTTTGAATGGATAATGAGCACTTCTGAAAGCTCTTTACCCCCAATAAACCTGTGCAGAGAAAAACAAAACATTTGATTAAACATCTGATTATGCTTTTAAATATCTGCCAGATTTCTTAGTGCATTATTTCTTTGCTGTTCCTTCAAAATGAAAGCAGTATTGCGAAACATACCAGTCTCGTAGCGTTACAATCCGCCCCAGTTCTTCGAGCCCTCCCTTTCCATGTAATTTCAGTTTACGGGACAACCTACATGTTGGTTCTGATAAGGAAAGTGTTAACCTGTTTCTCTCTCTACCGCCTTCTCTGTTCGGGCCGACAGACTGCGCCGTGAACGTCCACAAGAGCTGCAAGAACCTGCTGCCCGAGTGTAGCAGCAAAAGCAAGGTAAGATTCATGCACATTTATACATTCACATGAAATATTGGTATTAGTTTGGATCAAATTTAGCTTCTTAAAGACAACAAAAGGCTTTGTCTTTGGTCAGAGGAGTGGCAGA
Source organism: Leuciscus leuciscus (assembly GCF_965113295.1). Classification (NCBI taxonomy): domain Eukaryota; kingdom Metazoa; phylum Chordata; class Actinopteri; order Cypriniformes; family Leuciscidae; genus Leuciscus; species Leuciscus leuciscus. The sequence continues at coordinate 23,125,339 of NC_138739.1, read as the reverse complement.
TTAAGCGGTTTGTTGTAAATGATAAACTAAGTGTGTTTCTTGCTCTCTGCAGACAAAAGACTCGGTGCAAAAGTCGTCAAACGCCGCAGCTCAGTCGTATAGTCAAGGTAAGCACATCTGCAGACTAATTACAATGGTGTTAGCATTATACTTCATCAGTGATTAGATGATGTGCAGGGCTCGCAAAATTTCAAAATCGCTGGTAGCCCTTCGGGCAGGCACTCTTCAGATTTTGGTAGCCCGAAATGAATTTTACTAGCCCAGATAAAAAGACAATTTTCAATGTAGAAAATTGGTTAGGAGTCAAAACAATGAATCAAAAACTTTTTCAAAACACAAAATATCAACAAATATGCATCTGGTTCTAACTGAACTGAAATGTGTGTGACAAGTATGGAACATGAATCAGTCATGTCTGTGGCTCAGCCCCCAATGAGGGTATGAAAAAAAAAAAAAAAAAATTAACACTTTAGTTTAGGGTCTAATACTCACTCATACTCAGTCAGGGGGGTTCGAGAATTTTTTTATTTCTCTGATCTACATATGTGCATTTTAAGATGTTTTGAAGGCCCAAAAAAAATGGATAACAATAGCTTTAAAACCATGTAAGTGGGCAGCTGATTATTTTTCTCTCCTCATCAGCATCACACTCCTATTCTCTTTGTCTTCCCCTCCTAAAGCTGAGCTTTGACTTTCATTTTTGTCTGTCAGTGAAGTAAACATAGGGTCATCTGATAGGTTGATTTATGAATCATTTTCTCAGACGCATTAATTTACTGAAAGCTACTAGGAAAGCTAGGTAGCCAAAGTTTATTAAATTCATTCACAGTATGTACACATTCATTATTGATCTTATTCCTAATACAGGGCCGTAGACAGGGCTTTATAATCAAAGAGGTCCTACATTTAAGGTTATTAGGGGGTTCAATTTTTTTTTTTTCTCTGATATGTCCATTTCAAGACATTTTAAGGCAAAAAAAAAAAAAGAATTAGCTTTAAAACAACGTCAGTGGGCAGTAGATTATTTGTCAATACCTGCTCTCACTTCTTATCCATCACTCTTTCTTTTTCTCTCAGTCTCCTCATCTTGCCCTGTCTCTTCCCCTCCTAAAGCTGAACTTTTTTAATTTACTGAAAGCTACAAATTGTATATTAATTCTCAACATGTACACATTCATTATTAATCTTGTGCCCAACATGAAAACGGCTTTGTTAATGCTCTGTTAATGTCCCCTCACAATGACAGCAAACTAATTATTAGTCACGTTACATAGGCCTATTTTCAGTTCAAAATGGCGAAATTCGACAAAAGTATATTCGTTTGTCTGATAATTTTTGTCATTCGTTTCACATTTATGACCTAATGAAATGTTTAGTTTAGCTACTTACATCTTATCTCGCACTTGACCGTAAACTGAAGCGAGTCGCTCTGCTCAAATTCGCGCTCAGAAGCTTCTGTGTATATAAAGCCCGCCTACTTTGATTTGATTGGTCATCTCAAATATTCTGACATTGACAGACCAATGAGACTCAGATGAACACACACACACACACACACCCTGTCCTCTGTTTCTGACGTGCGCTCTGCTCGGAGCCACTGCGGATTGAAGATGAAGAACGCGCTGAATCTGATTATAACAAGACTGAAGCGAACAGTATTTCAGATAGCCCGTCGGGCAGGCCGGTTATACATTTTGGTAGCCCGATTGGAAAACAATATAGCCCCGGGACGTCGGGCAGGCGATTTTGCGAGCCCTGATGTGTGTGGATCATAACCCTTAACCAATGGCGTGTCGCTACTTGTGAAACAATTTTGCAGTAAATGTTTAAATTAATTTGCATTTAAAAAAATAAAAATCTTATGTTGAAGGTAGTTAAACTAGTCAAACTAGCCTAAAATGAAGTTAGAGAGAATGCAAGGTGCAAGTCATGGGGTTTATATTTTATTTATGGGGGCAAACTTATTTTAAATCACATCAGTTTTAGTTTTTTCTGTCACAAAAACTAGAAATTGACTCTAAATGTCACCAATAAATCTATAAGATAGTGATGAATGGGAGAATTTGAAAAAAAAGTTATTTTGTAAAATGATTAGTACATGTATCAAATCAATATTTTATTTTTTATTTTTGCGATAAAATCGCCATAAATTGTCACAATTGTGTTTCAGTTTTTAGTTTGTCATTTTAGTACTTTTATTTTATACCAGTTAGTTCAGGCAATATTTTTAACTTTAGAATTAAGTTAGATTTTTTCGCGTAATATTTAATTTTAGTCATGTAATATATCTCATTATTTGCTGCAAGAAGTGTCTGGTAAATAAGCGTTTTCCCACTTGTAATCTGCCTGGTTTAGTTGACTCGTGCAGCTGCGTGAGGAGCTTGTTTTGCTGTCCTCTCGTGAGTGTGATGGTGTGTTTAATGGCACATGCTGCGTCCCCTGATAGCAAATTAAGGTCATCTGGCTGTTTTTCCCTGCGTGTGCCATCGCCAGAGAAGCACTTAAGAGGTTAATCACAGTTCCACAATTAATTACCCCACAAATCTGATCAGGACTCACTGTTCGTGCTGTAGGTTTGACACAGTTTTGGACGGTTGCAGGATTCACATGTTAATAAACAGATATTAAAGTGCCCCTATTATGGTTTTTCGAATATTCCCTTTCATGCAGTGTGTAATACAGCTGTTTGTGAATATAAACGTTGCAAACGAACTGCAAAGTTGTAAAGTCGAAAGTGCACGATAAATAAAGTTATTGTGTCCCAAAAGAAAGAACTCTGAACCGCCAATACGAGTCGTTTTTTATTCGAATCCTACAGCTTTACGGTTCTACGTCATTAGAAGATAATATTTGCATAATGCCCGTCTATGTTGTACGTTTTCCACCTGGGAACACCTTGACCAGCCCACAAAACGTTATTTTACTGACGACTGCTTCTAAATCTCGGTCAGTACCCAGATTATTTGGACCAACTTGCTCCTCAGAATCACAACCTGTTGGTGTGAATGTATATATTTTCTACCGGGTGTTCAAAATACGTATTTTTGTGCTTTATATTGTGTATGTTTCCGGCTAACTCACGTTATTACTTAGTGAAATAATTCTGGTAATCAGATGTGGGCCACTATTACATAAAACTGTGTCTATTACTGCAGATTGTCTGTCGGTCTCACTACTTTGAGTAAATATAAAGGTTGGAGCAAGATTTGTTTAACAAACATCTGTTATATCAGTCATTCTCGTTGGTGCTGGGCGAACATATGCAACGTTATATTAGTTCCCGCATGTGCACCTCAATAAATTAGAAATATGCACATTGTTTTATTGATGGACATACACTTGTTAATGCTAATGGGGAGGAATCACAGTTGAAACATCTCATATAATGTGCCTCAAACTGAGTAGCGCATCACTGAGAAACGTCCTGCTCGAGTCGACCTTAAGATGGAGGTTTGTGTTGAATAACTAGTTCTTCCAATGTTTCATCATCGGACTCGCGCTCGGATTCATATGGTAAAATCGACGTCATTGTTACTGTCTTTACAGTGTGTATCACTGAGGAAACCTCCAGACGGAGCTGCAGTTCAGTTATTGTAATGAGCGTTTAGCTTCCGAAACGCGCTGTACAACGTAGACCAATCACAACAGACTGTGCCATCTGGCCAATCAGAGCAGAGTAGCTCGCGGGAAGGAGGGATTTAGAGGGACTGATTCATCAGACGAGTCGTTTGAGAATCATTGAAAAATGTGGTGATGTGCAATGTATATTATGATCAAATTAAAGTGTTTTTTGACTTTTGATGCATGTAAACCTGTTGTAGGAGACTCCAAAACAACAACTTTAAAATAGCATAATAGTGGCACTTGCAAGTCCTGGATGCTGATTGGTTAATGCAACACAGTCAGGCAGTGATCAAAGGGATTGAGAAAGCAAGTCAAATCTAGTAGAATAGCATTTCATGTACGTTGTTGGTGGCTTCCTCCTGTCTAGCCTCTCTTTACCTCATGTTTTGTAAGATTTTGTCATGAAATCAAACCAGAGGATCCGTCTGTAGACAGAAGATGTTCAGTTTGCCAGTGTGGTTATTATTCCTGAGCTCTGGACATCTCGTTAAACACCTCCCGCTGTGACCGAGGCTGAGGTGGGAATTGCTTTAAGAAGTGCGGATGAAGCCTGTAATGCTTCACTCCCCAGGGGAAAACATCTGGAAATGTCTTCTTTACTCAGAGTCTTCTGGAAGAACATCTTCTTGTAAATGCATAAAGGGGCTGCAGCTGAATATTGGTGATTTCACCACATGTGTATCTGCATTGTTAATCTTACTGATGAGATTGTCAGCACATCCATTTAATAATTTGATAGGTATTTACTAAATGTTTGTTTCCTCTGAATGGGATACTAAAGAGTGAATTTATATAGTAATTTTTACAATTATTGTAAAATAAATTATACAATTATTTTACAGTGCTCGTCCAAGATAAGTCAATTTTTTTGAAGTCACAATTGAAAGAGAATTGCAATTGCCTGTTTAAAATGGCAATTACAAAAAATAATTAGGGAAGCACCGAAACTTCGGCCACCAAAAACTTTTGGCTGAAGTTATTCTGATTTTATTACATTCAATGTAAGATGGGATTGATTGACATTTCATATTTGTATAAAAAAAAAAATATATATATATATATATATATATTATTATTTCGTTTATTGTAATTTTATTTAATTTGAATGTGGCATTTGTTTTAATTTGTTCCATTTTGTAAGGTTCTTGTTTAATCTGCTAATAAAGTTGAATTCATTCATATTTATTAATAATATAAAAAAGTGTTATTTTTTAATAATATAATCAATTTGTAGATATTTTTTATAAAAAATAACAGTAGATAAGAAAGAATATATTATTATTGTAATTTTATTTAATATAAATGCAGCATTTGTTTCAAAATGTTTATTATTTGTTTAATTTGCTGCATAGAATAGAATAATATTTATTAATGAAATAAAATTATGATTTATTATTAATAAAAAATATGATATGTAGCAACATTTTTTGACATATATAGATGCAGCAATTTTAGTATTTTTTTCTTTATAAATTAAAACGTGTTCAATAAGAATTTATCATTATTATGTATTATCTGTCAGGTTCTCCCTGGAGATGGTAATTGAGCTTGATGGTTTACTTGCTCACACTAATCTGATTGTGAGACTTAAACTCTCAGCTGTTTCATTAAAACTTCCTCCGTCTCAACAGGGGAGCGATGGGAGGGAGGTGAGGAGGGAAGGCGCACGCGTGATTTCTAGAACCCACTCTCCTCTTTTATAAGACCAACCGTCCTCTCAGTTAGTGTGGTCTCAGTTAGTCAGACATCATGGCACTGGCTTTGCCCAGAGTCCGAGCTTCTCAGAGGAAGAGCGGTTCACGACTCCCTGCTTCCTCGGGTCTGTCCCGCAGGCTCGGGGTTCGAGTGCTCCTCCATCGAGACTTCCTCACCTGCCGTTTCCTCGACTCCATGCCTCGCTCGGTTTTGAGGCACTGCAACCGCACTGACCTGTCTCATTTCTCTGCAGCTCTGCGGGACCCCAGCTCTCCCATCAATGGCTCGTCCCGAACGTCGCGCTGTGTTACAGGTATGACCGTTCCGCCCAAAGGACACAGCGCCCAACCTGCCGCCTCCAGCAACCCTACAGTCAGCCACAACAGTAGCAGCGGGTGAGTCCTGTGTGTCTGCAGTCATACATTCTCATTACTTCACCAACATTAATAACTTTAGAAAGGAAGATAATTACTTTATCATCATGAAGTGATTTATGCACAAACTGGCTCCATCTCGTTTGCATAATATAATGTAACATCTATAACATTTCTGTGCTTTAGTGTTAATATTACTGTTTATATTCATGTTGCATTTAGGTTGATTAGAAGTGTGAGGCTTATGTATCAATGCAAATGAAGAATGTGCTTTCATAATTACTGCAGCGTTTGCTTAGTCATGTTTTCTGGCAGCTCTATCGCAGGAGAGATGGACGAGGTTGACGGGTTCAGGCTGAAGCGCCCTGCTGACGACACTCTATCTCTCGCCTCCACTGTACCCGATTCGCTCATCGTTGAAGGTGAGGAGTTGATTTTAAAAGCCCAACAACACTGAGAACACCCAGAACGTGAGATAAGGTGTCGTGTGTAATTTACGACAGGGGTTGTGTAAAGCATTGAGCAACACTTTGTAATTCAGGATTTGAATGAATGTTGCTCTGTGTGTGTGCAGATGCTTATTACACCACAGTGCGAGGGGAGCTGGAAGCCATCGCGCAAGACTTCGAGGTGGAGTCCTGGAGTCTGGCTGTGGATCAGCACTTCTTAAAGAAATATTCGAAGGAGATGATGAAAAGACAGGATGTTATATATGGTTAGTGTTATTTACCTACCCACACTGCTCTTGGAACTTGTGCATTTTTATCTCTGTAAGTTGTCAAAGGTGTTTCCAGATCTTCTCTAAAGCTTTTCCTGTCTCCTCCAGAGCTCATCCAGACGGAGATCCACCACGTGCGGACGCTCAAGATCATGCTCCGCGTTTATGCTCGAGAGCTGCGGGAGACGCTACAGCTGGACGACAGGAAACTGGACTGTCTGTTTCCTCAGCTGGACAGCCTGCTGGAGCTGCACAACCACTTCCTGTCCCGCCTCAGGGAGCGGCGCGCAGAGTCTGTGCAGCCGGGCAGCGAGCACAACTATGCCATCCATAAACTCGCAGATATTCTTATATCCCAGGTACATGCTCTAAATTTAGTGTCGTTGCTTCACACCTTCTGCCCTGTATTCCCTGCTTCATTATTCCTGTTGTCACCCGTTTCCATATGCTTCCCGTTTCACATTTCCTGTCTTTTGCTTCCTGCTTCACGTATCCTGTTTTCACACTTTTGCCCCGCGCTTCCAGCTGTTGTCATACTTCCTGCTTCACACTTCCTGGCCTACATTTCCTGCTTTATACTTTGTCACACTTTTTTCCTAAACTTCCTGCTTCACCTTTCCTGTTTTAGGTTTTTTGCTTCAAACATCCTGTTGTCACACTTTCACCCCACACTTTCTGCTGTTGTAAAGCCCAACTTTTCCTGCTTCACATTTCCTGTATTTTGCTTCCTGCTTCACACATCCTGTTGTCACCCCTTTTCCCTATGCTTCCCGTTTCACATTTCCCGTCTTTTGCTTCCTGCTTCACACATCCTGTTGTCACACATTTGCCCTACACTTCCTGCTGTTGTCATACTTTCTGCTTCACGCTTCCTGGCGGACATTTCCTAAACTTCCAGCTTCGCCTTTCCTGCTTCAAACACCCTCATTACATTTCCTGTAACAATAGAATGTTTTATGCACTTCTTTGCTTACACATCCTGTTGTCATGCTTTCACCCCATGCTTACTCCCACAATTCCTGCTGTTGTAAAGCCCAACATTTCACATTTCCTGACTTTTGCTTCCAGCTTCACACATCTTGTAACACTTTTTCCCCACACTTCCTGCTGTTGTCATACTTCTGGCTTCACACCTCCTGGTCTACATTTCCTAAACTTGAAGCTTCGCCTTTCCTGTCTTACCTTGCTTACATCCTGTTGTCACGCTCTCACCCCACGCTTATTCACACAATTCCTGCTGCTGTAAAGGCCAACATTTCACATTTCCTGACTTTTGCTTCCAGGTTCACGCATCTTGTTTTCACACTTTTGCCCCAGTCTTCCTGCTTTTGTCATACTTCCTGCTTCACAACTTCTGTCCTATATTTCCTATTTCCAGCTTCCCGTCTTTCCCTTCTTACACTTCCTGCCCTACACTTTCCACTTCATATTTCATGTATTTCGCCTCCTGCTTCAAACATCCTGTAATATTTCCTGCCTTACACTTCCTGTTTCATATACTGTTGTTACACTGTTGTTGCTTTTGCTTCCTGGTTCATACATTCTCTTGTCGCCTTTCCTGCTTTACACTTCCTGCCCTATACTTCCTACTCCACACTTCCTGCTTTACATTTCCTGCCCTACACTTTCTGCTTCACACATGCTGTTGTCACAAGTGTGAAAGCAGGAAGTGTTGGACAGGAAGTGTGACAACAGGAGGTGTGAAGAAGAATACATTGGGAATGAAGTGTAAAGCAGGAAGTTTGACAAACAGCACGTCATGTCAAGCAGGAAGTGATTTTGTGTGCATCTGGTTTTAGTTTTCTGGAGAGCTTGGAGAGCGAATGAAGGAAAGTTATGGGGATTTCTGCAGTCGGCACACTGAAGCTGTCAACTACTACAAAGAGCAGCTGCAGAGCAACAAGAAGTTCCAGAACCTCATGAGGGTATGTTGAGATCTTATACGTCTCAATGTTGCTAACATTTGCTAGTTTGTCCTCAGCACTGCTTTGAATAATTTTCTCACCTTATTGTTTTTCAGAAAATAAGTCATCTGTCAATAGTGCGGCGGTTAGGTGTTCCAGAGTGCATCTTGCTGGTGACACAACGAATCACCAAGTATCCTGTTCTTGTGGAGCGCATCCTGCAAAACACTGAAGGTTGGTCATTACTGTGCCGTAAATATATCCATTATGAAATATTATGAACGGGCAAGGTTATAAACACTTTCTTCTCACTCCAGCCGGGACAGATGAACATGAAGGATTAGCACAAGCTCTCGGTCTAATCAAAGACACCATAGTTCAGGTGGACGGCCATGTCAATCTCTACGAGAAGGAAGCACGGCTGAGAGAAATCGCTTCCAAGATGGAGCCCAAGTCCCACGGGAAAATCAAAGATGGGCGTGTCTTTCGTAAGGAGGACCTTTCTCAGGGCCGCCGCAAGCTCTTGTACGAGGGCTTGGTAAACTGGAAAGCCGCATCTGGTCGCCTTAAAGGTATTATGAGAATAATTTGCATACATAGGTACAAAGCCATGGGTGATGGTAAAAAAAATAAGATGGGAGGAAAATGCTTTGAATTTTCTCTTTGAGAAACTTTGCGGTTGCTCGCAAATATGTTGTGATAGTTTTTCCTCCCACCTCATGTAATTTCTCTGTTTCTTGAGGGAATGCAATAGTTTTGTGAGAGAACGCAAATGATTTGCGAGAGAATGCCAAGTTTCTCGGGGGAACGCAATACTTTTTCCTAGAGAGTGCAAATGTTTTGTCAGTAAACACAATGTTCTTGAGGGAACGAAATACTTTAGCGAGATAACTCAAATGTTTTGCGAGGTAATGCAAAGTTTCTCCGGGGAATACAATACTTTTTGCGGAAACGTTTTCCAACCGAACGCAAAGTTTCTTGGTGGGAATGCAACTGCTTATTTAAGTCTGTGTGGTTCACAATTGACATTAGAGATTCTTCTTTGCTTCCGTTGCAGATATTCTAGCTATACTTCTTACCGATGTTCTCGTCTTGTTGCAAGAAAAGGATCAGAGATATGTGTTCTCAATGGTGGTGAGTACGATATGCACTTTTGTTTTTGGTTCATACAGGATGTGAAAATGTTCATCTTAATGCACTCATCTGTGTTGTTTCTCTGCCAGGACAACAAGCCATCAGTTATTTCACTGCAGAAGTTGATCGTGCGAGAGGTGGCTCACGAGGAGCGGGCCATGTTCCTCATCTGTGCCTCCTCGAACGAACCCGAGATGTATGAAATCCACACTGCCTCGAAAGAAGACCGCAACGCGTGGATCACCCACATCCGTCAGGCCGTGGAGAGGTCTGTGCCCGTCTATAACCACATAAGTGTCAGTATTTACTTCTATCAGCATTTTTTTAACCGTTCTTCCTTGGTTCCTGTCCATCAGCTGTCCACATACAGAAGAGAGATTGTTTAGTGAGGAAGAGGAAGCCAGAGTCACCCGGTTCAGAGAGTTTCAAGGTAAATGCCACATGTGCTCTGTTTGTTTCGTAAATCATGACATTTGTTTAGTTTTTTTGCTCATTTTGATGTTTTGTGATGGCTTTTTAAGAGCTTTGAAGAATCTTTTGTCACTAGAGGGCGCACTTGCATTTTCCTATTGAAATCTTGCAAATCCTGTATCTTTTCTCAAAAATAAGAGAAAAATAAAGTATGCTTCTATATTATTATCTGTGTGTGTGTGTGTGTGTGTGTGCACAAACCTGACAGTAATGACATTGCTTTAAAGATTTCTAAAGTTTTTTTAAAACATATTTTACTGTCATTTTCTGTAGATCGCCTGACGTTAAAGGATGCTCTGATCGTCCAGAGCCTCACGGAGAAGCTGCAGTTGTTTGCAGAGCTGGCTGAATCTGTGGCCGGTCTAGAAGACGCCAGCTCTCGCTCCCGTCTGCTTCTGCGGGGTGACACCTCCGACCTCCAGCAGGGGGAGAAGCTGCTCAAAGGAGCCATTACTGAAGGTAACATCTGAGAAGCTCACACAGGATCGGGGCCTGAATAATAATAACTCTATCAGTTATTAAATGTCTTTAGCTCTGGCGTTATGATGCAATCTTGCATCTGAAAGCAAACGAGATTGTTTAAGAGCTAAATGTAGTTAGTGAAGTGTATCTCTTGTCTTTCTGTAGTGGAGAACCTTCAGAACCTCCTGACATCTGGAGCTCGGGAAACTTCTCCACAGACTGAGGGGAACCAGAGTCCGTCCTTGAGTTTGCTGCCACGCAGAGCAGACACATTCGGCGGATATGATTCCATACTTCCTAAGAGTAAGAGACATTACTCATTATTGTTGTTAGATATCTACACTGAACAAAATTTTTAATTAAATTCACGGGCAACAGCTCTGATGGACATTCCTGCAGTCAGCATGCCAATTGCACGCTCCCTCAAAACTTGCGACATCTGTGGCATTGTGCTGTGTGATAAAACTATACATTTTAGAGTGGCCTTTTATTGTGGCCAGCCTAAGGCACACCTGTGCAATAATCATGCTGTCTAATCAGCATCTTGATATGCCACACCTGTGAGGTGGATGGATTATCTCTGCAAAGATAATAGTGCTCACTAACACAGATTTAGACAGATCTATGAACAATATTTGAGAGAAATAGGCCTTTTGTGTATATAGAAAAAGTCTTTGAGTTCAGTCTTTGAGTTCAGCCTTTGAGTTCAGCTCATGAAAAATGGGGGCAAAAACAAAAATGTTGCATTTATAATTTTGTTCAGTGTATATTCATTGCGTATTTGAAAAGCTTTGCATACCAATTCGCAAAATATCTGTGCAATGCTGTTGGTAAGATGTGTCTCACATAATATATTGAAAATAATGCTTGAAATGTTCCCGGATGCTCTTCAAATATGTGTGAATGCAATCTTTTGAGGCCTAATTACCCACAATCTCCATCAATTACATGTTTGTGGCGTTATTGTGCAATTCTATTATGTACTATCCCAATGTAAGTTTTGTAAACGGGTGTATTTGTGTGTTGAATCAGACGGCAGTATTAAGAAGAAGGTTCCCGGAGCGTCCGGCAGGTCCAGGGACAGGAGTCAGAGGGCCAGCTCGGATCCGCTGCTCAAAGAAGTCTACGCATGTCAGGACAAGGATGAGCCGGTGAGAGAACCAACATGCCAACATTTGCCCAACACATGACAGAAACATGCCCGTGTTTACTAAACCAGAAGAGTGACATCAGATGATTTGGGCAGGAATTTTTGGGCAGTTTTAAACTGTCACACAATATATAAATATAAAAATTTTACTATATAATTTAATTGTATTATATATTCATATATACATATACATACATATATATATATTATTTATATATATATATATATATATATATATATATATTTTTTTTTTTTTTATATATATATATTTTATATATATAATATTAGAAAAATGTTATCAACATTTTTTATGTTGGCATTTGAATGTGTTATAGTGGATTAATTTAAAAGAAATTAAATACAATAACAAATATTCATCAAAGAATCCAAGGTTCAATAATATGTGAAAATAAATGTTTGTTACTTCAATTCACTATTACTATAATAAAGTAATACATTAATCGTCTACCATGATAATGTCTTTGAATTATCTTCATTTGGTGGATTTTTTTCAGCAATTTTTGATACACATGATATTATTTTTCATTCATTTTAATCTGTGGTCTCTCTCAGGACGAGGCCGCCTCACCCGGCTGCCTCAAAATGTGGTCCAGCTGTACATTTCCAGAATCTGAGGTGAGAGCACAAATCAATTTGGAATTGAGAAGATTATGTCTCCCTTTGTTTCCCATGAGATAAAAGGTGCATATTGTTTCTCACACACCTCCCAGTACATATCTGAGATGGTAACCTTTGCGTTCACCGCACCTAATTGGCAGTTAAAGCAGCAATACTTCACTTGGCATGAATGTGGCATTGTGTCTCATGAGAATAATGTTTCTGATTATTGAATCATCCTGCCAGTAATGTTGCCCTTGTTTTCCTGTTTAACCAGTTCTATGAGCGAGTGCTGCTGCTGTCCCAGAGGCTCTACAGTTTACAGGTACAACACACTGATCAGGCTCACTCAGAACGCATACTGTAATCGTGACAGATAAAATCTAAATCTTGTCAGCTTTCTGGAATATCTGGAATATTAAAGTTAAACTGCTGCATATCTTTCATTTGTCTGTTCTGTTCTTTAATTTTTCATTTGTTTATTTTGTTTGTTAATTGTTTATTTAGTTTGCTCTTTTGTTCTTTTGTTTGTTCGTTCATTAAAATTATTTGTTTTGATTTGAAAAAAAAAAAAATTCTTTCTTTTTTTTATCATTCAGTTTTACCTTTAATTGCCTACTTTCTTTTTTCTTTCTTTCTTTCATTCTGTTTTCATTGCATTGAATTTACATTCTTACCAGACACTTTCTTACCAAAGCGCCTTCCAATACAGTGCACAAATCATGTTTGAGCAAATACAAGGACAGGCTGCTGAGAGAACACAACGCTTGCTTAACTAAGCCTTAGTTACCAGGAAGCTCTCAACAACTATCCAAACATTTGTCTTTTCTGTCTCCTTCCCCCTCAGGCCATAGTTTCTCAGCAGGACAGCCACATCGAGCTCCAGCGGGCCTCTTTCCTCACCGCCGAGCGGGACCGTCCCGGAAGCCGGAACCGCGGCACCGACGTGCTCCTGGAGCAGGAGAAGCAGCGGAACCTGGAGAAGCACCGCGAGGAGCTCGCCAACTTCCAGCGGCTGCAGACCCAGCATCGGCTGGAGCAAGCGCGCTGGGAACGGGAGCGGGAGAAGCAGCGGCGGCAGGCGGAGGCAGACCAGCAGCGGCTGAAGGAGAAGGAGGACGAGTGTCGCCGGCTGGAGGCGCGTTTGACCGAGGACAGGCAAGAACTGGAGAGGCAAAGACAGACGTACCAGCAAGACCTGGAGAGGCTGAGAGAGTCCACACGTGCGGTCGAGAAAGAGAGAGAACGTTTGGAGCAACAGAGGAAGCTGAAGAAGCACAACACGGTGCCGAATACTGCAGCTCTGTACACACAGGAAGTTGGACAGGTGAGATGCCACCTGACTCGAGTCGTTTCCATACTTACTGTCTGTCTCCACAAGAATCTTGGTTCTCTTGGATGGCCACAAAATCTAAAACTACTTAACAATCTGAAGTTACTTTAGACAGGTTTCTATACTTCCTAATCATCATACCGGTTTGACTAGTTGACACAAGATTACACGCAAAATATTCAGTCTAAAACTAAAACTTAGCGTTCTCCAAAAAAGTTCACCCTTGAATGAATAATTAAGCATCCAAACAATTGTTTTTATGTTTAGCATCGTGGTCAAATATTATGCAGAAAGTTTGGACCCGGGTTTATTTGCATATCTAGGCCTACTGTAATGATATGCATTCTAATGTATTCCTGTGATGCAATGCTGTATTTCCAGTCTTTAGTGGCACATGATCTTTCAGAAATCATTCCAATATGCTGATTTACTGCTCAAGAAACATTTATTACCAATATCTGGTGAAAACAGCTGTGCTGCTTCATATTTTTGCGGAAACCGTGATTTCTTTGATGAACAAAAAGTTCAAAAGGAGCAGCATTTATATGAAATGGGAATATTTTTTAACATTTTTAATTTCTTTACTTCACTTTTGATTAATGTAATGCATTTTTGCTTGATAAAAGTATTCATTTCTTTAAAATAAATCTTACTGACCACAAACTTTTGAACTGCTAAAGCTAAAGAAATCTTTATAGTTAAAGTATTTCAATGATATTCAATATTTATCTCTATTATTAATGGCTTGAACTATTTTTTTAGTTAGAAATGATCACCATAAATTCAAACAAACGGCCATTGTTGTTAAAAAATACAGTAAAATATTTTTTTAATTAATGTTTTTATGTACCAATATAACAATGCACACTAATATAAATTTATATGAATTTATATTCATATTTTTAGCAATACCTTAGGAAACGATTGCTCAAGAAATCAAACTAAGCAACACTGACGTTGGTCTAACTCGAATCTGTCATGAATATTTGATACATCGCCCAGCTATTCAGGAAAATGGGAGCTGGCATTATACATGAAATTAGCATGATGTCACCTCTCCGCTCTCTTTCAGTGCCATACGTTATTATAAAAACAAGGTGTAGGTGTGCCAGCTGAGAGCATCTGCCTTTCCCACGGTCTCCTTTCAGCTTCTCTGTACAGGACAATCCGTGAGAACAATGTGGCACTGTGTGGTTTCATAGCAGTGGCTTTGCTGATCGACCTGCCACCCTGCCCTACCTGTTTGCTGATGAGCCTGCTAGATTACCCAAGAAGCTCTCTGGGAAAAAAAAGCAGACACTCGGTCAAGCGTTGTTTGAACAGTCTCATCCGGCTCACAGAAAAGCCTCTGTAAACAGCGTAGAACAAAAGCCACATATTGTGCGATTTCCAGGTCTCAGTACTGAAACCATCCCATGCATTTTTGTTCAACAGTTTGACTAACTCCATCTGTTTGTGGTCAAACTCAGGAATTCTTCATGATTTCCTTCAGTCACGTTAAACTGATATGAGCGACACAGCCTGACTTGTCCGGTTGCGTGCGCATACTTGATGACTAGCGTCTTTCATTTTGACAGATTCCTCAGAAATGAACAAGGCGTCTTTCAATCTCCGTTTAAACTGTGGCCGTGGAACCTCCAGAAACGGGGAACTTTCCTAATGGGCCGTAATGCTGTGACGTTAGCGATTTTTAATAGGCAGTGACCATACGAAATGCAATCCAGCCACGATCAATTACAATCAGTGTTAGTCATTTTATAACATTAAGGAGGAATGCGCATTTAAAGTTTATGGTCCGAAATCAAACGACCACAGCCGGGCGTGTGTTCGCACTGCTGGGTTACAGATGAGCGTGAATCAGTGCTTTAGTGGAGAAGAATGCACATTTCATAATTAACTAGTCATCGAGTTGTCAAAATGAGTAGTTGACTAGTCGGTCTTAAGGAAGCCCTGTATTATTTCCTTTTAGTCAGTCATGTATGCGGTTTCTTAAAGGGATAGTTCTAGTAAAATTCTGTCTCCATGTACTCACACTTATGTTGTTTCAAACCTGTATGAGTTTCTTTCTTCTGTTGAACACAAAAGACATTTTGAAGAATGTTGGTAACCAGACAGTTGATGGGTAGCCATTGACTTCCTTTTTTTTTTTTTTTTTCTACTATGGAAGTCGGCTGTCGTCAGAAACTTCCCCCTGACAGTAAGTTGCCGCAGCTCTGCTGTTCATTGTATGTTTTTGAGGTCACGCAGGCACGTCCGGTCATGCCTGGCCTTGTCAGATTCCCTGTGATCTCGGCTTATCTCAGGTTAGTTCTGCAACGAGTCCATAGTAACCGTCTGTCCATGGTGCCAGGCTACAGACCTTGTTCAAACACATGCCATATAGTAGAGATTTATCACGACAAAGCTTATGCTTTTCGGTTCATTTAGAATGTTCTAGTTTCATAAGAGCGCTTGTGAGTGTTCATTGAATTTGTTATGACCTAAAAACATTCAAATGAATCAGATTAAGCACATGGACAAAAAAATTTGGCTAGTCGTTTTTACGATTTCTGTACGATTTTATGGTTTCCTAATTGTGTCGTTCGTCTTTGTTTCGAGTTTCAACTGTTTCCGGGACTAGTTTTATTATCCGCTGTTTTGTTTTATTATCCGTCTCAGTGTCGGCTGTCATGTCGGATATATTGGGGGTTGTTTGACCTGGATGAGACCTGTTCTTTTGTTACTGCCTTAGTCACTTCCTTTTGTTAAACCAGGGCTCAACTCTTAAGATAACGTCGAATTTTGGTCTTTCATGTGCTGCTTATCTGTCTTATCTCTCTCTCTCTCACTCATACAGTGCAGGTCAAAAGTTTGAAACAATTACGAATTTTTAATGTTTTTTTAATGTCTCTTCTGCTCACCAAGGCTGCATTTATTGGATTTAAAATACAGTAAAAACAGTAATCAGTGAAACATTATTACAATATAAAAAAGCTGTTGTCTATTCTAATATATTTTAAAATGTAATTTATTCCTATGATCAAAGCTGTATTTTCAGCATTATTACTCCAATCTTTAGTGTCACATGATCCTTTAGAAATCAAAATAATATGATGATTTGCTGCTCAATTGGTCCTCAGTTTTTATTAATGGTCCTTATTATGATTATTATTATCAATGCTGAAAACATTTTTTGCTGCTTAATATTTTTGTGGAAATCATAATTTTTTTTAGGATTCCTTGAATTGAAAGTTCAAATGAACAGCATTTATTTGAAATAGAAATCTTTTGTAAAATTATAAATCTCTTTACTGTCACTTTTGATGAACTTGCATTATGCATTATTGCTGAATAAAAGTATTAATTTATTTATTTTAAAAACCCTTTTTACCCCAAACTTTTGAATTATAGTGTATCACAGTTTCCACTCAAATATGAAGCAGCTCAACTGTTTTCAAAATTGTTAATAATGATAATTATAATGTTCCTTAAGCAGCAAATCATCATCATATTATAATGATTTCTGAAGGATCATGTGACACTGAAGACTGGAGTAATGATTCTGAAAATACAGCTTTGCCATCACAGAAATAAATTATATATTCCGAGACAAAACAGTTATTTTAATTTGTAATAATATTTCACAATATTATAGTTTTTACTGTATTTTTTATTAAATAAATGCAGCCTTGGTGAGTTGGTGACTTCTTTCAAAAAGATTATTCCAAACTTTTGACCGGTAGTGTATTCACTCAATTTGGACGTCCAGCTTTTCAAAGGAGGCAACTTAAATATGTTTTGTTTGAGCATATTTTTTGTTGAGTATATTTAGCTTTTGTAAGATTTATATTCCACGTTCCTGTTTCCAAGGATTTGTCTTTGTGATGCTTCATCGTGAAGTAAAAACACCCAACACAACCCTTCAGAAACAGGTATTTAGCACCATGATTTAAGAGCCACGTTTCCAGCAGCGAGTCCTTCCGTCCAGCCCTTGCACAGCACAGTTGCTCCAAATGAATATTTGCTTGAAGTATCCAGGGAAGTCTTGAGTTGGGAAAACCGCAACGTATAATTACCTGCTAGCACCCTTTCATTAATACCAGCGCTGGAATGCAGCCAATCCTAATTGTTTATGTGATGTCAGTCAAGTCTTTGTGCCGAAAACCTTGCACATTTTTACGCTCTGGAAACCTTATATTTACTGAAGGCACCTTAAGGACTGGAAACAATGGAGCATCTGTGTTGGAATCCCAGCGTTTGGGAAAACTAACATGGTTCAAGATGATGTCGCCCTGGGCAAGTTGGAGAAGGTCAGGCTTTTCCAACCTCTAGATGATTGACAATTCCAGAGGAAAATGTTTGGATGTCCTCCTAAACAGCATTTTTGTCCCTTTTTGGGTGAAATTATGGAAATTGGAGTGTGGAATTGTGACTTTCTGAAGCATGATGAACAGATTCAGGAGGGCGGCACTAGTTTCCATCACATCTTAAGGTGTGAAGAAGATTGGCCACACCTTTAAGTAGAACGGGACATGATTATTCAATCTTGTCCGAGTGTGTTGATAACGTCACGGTTAATTATTTGAACTCCTTGCACACATTTTTAAGGTTTACTTCTAGGTACTTTCCAGGAATTGCATAATCACTGTTGGGCCCTTGAGCAAGTCTTGTTTACACCAGGTGGACAATCTGTCCTGTACACTGTGTCTGTTGGATGAAAAGGACTCGGAGAGAGTCCCTCGCTAACCGTTAGTGGCTGTTGGGAATTAATAATCTTCACCTCATGCTTAACTTAGACCTTTCATGTGGAGCTGTCTTCAATTTGTGTTACATTTTATGCCTGTGTTGACAGTGCATCAAACGTCTTTGTTCTGCACGCAAAGCAGCATGTGTTTTAAATTTAGCTTTGTCCTGTAAATCCCAAACTCTTCGTACTGGATTTCCTACATTGCACATTAGCTCGGTATTTCCTGTGCTTAAACATGGAAGTTGCTCTTCAGAAGCTGAGTTTAAATACAGTTTAAATAAAGTCTCAACAAACTTTTTGGTCCATAATATTTACTTCACACTTTATTCATGTAGTAGATGCGTTCATTTAAATTAACAAGTGAAGAATAGTTGAAGACAAGTGATTTATCTCAACAGTTTCAGCTGTATTGTTTTAAGTTCTGCAGTTGGTAAAATTCTTGGTTATTCATGAAGCGACTTTGTTGTGCTACTGTATTCAGTGCAACAGATTATGAAAAAATGGCTTTCTGTACAATTTACAAAGATCTGCACAGACTGAACGATTATTGCGTAAATGCTAATTTCAATATAAATCGTTCCCAAAAGTATGTTTGTGTTTAATTTGTCGTATTTGATTCTGTTGTTATCAAACCCATTCTCATGTAATTTGTTTGTTACATTCATTGTAAAGCCATTTTTGGATAAATTGTTGCATTTAAATCAGTTTTTCATAAATTCATTCTTGTATAAATTGTAACATTCAATATAATCGTTTATAAATCCATTCTTGCGTATATTGTTGCATTTCGTTTAATTTGTCGTAAATCTCTCGTGTATATTGTTGCGTTCAACTCCATCGTTTGTAAATCCATTAGTGTAAATAGTTGCATTCAGTTCAGCGATTTATGGTCTCATTCTTGCAAAAATTTCACATTACGTACAAATTTATACAAGTTAGTCCTGCTAGCGTTTCGCGATTCTCTATGATTGTAACTGAAGAGGTCTAACATTTTTGTGCATGCTCTCTTTATCTTTGCAAAATTGCCATAGTTTTGTCCTCATACTAATGCATCGGATGAATTAAGATGTTAATCAACCCCTTTGCCTGGAATTGCTTACGTTTGCGTTTCACTTTTGTGTTTTAGCTTTCCGCTTCCTCCAGCTTCAACGGTGAGCTGCTGTTCGCAGGGGACCAGACGCTTCCTCAAAAGTCTCTCTTGCGGGCCTCTCTCTCTGCGTCCCCCGCCGACTACCCTGAGCGTCCTAAAGTCCCCTCGCGCCGAGAGAGCTCCTGCAACACACTGCCGGCTAAGACCGAGGTTCCCATGCATCTCATCAGCACCACCAACCAGCTGCACAAGCAGGGCAGCGTCCAGCAGCAGATACCGACCAAACTCGCCGCCTTCAGCAAGGGCAAGGAGAAGAGCGGGAAGGGCAAGAGTTCGCACCACACCGAAAGTATGGGTCAGTACCACACTGGTCTGTTCGAGACCAACTAATGACGTTCTTTCGGAGCCAATTTGCTGATTCCTAAATTGGCATGAAGTGGATGCAGCTTTGAGAGGAACATTACACATTTTGCATTGTGATGCCATTTTCATTACATTTTACTCCCAAATTGTCATTCCCATGACTCATTCTCATTACCGTGTTGCAAAGAAAAACATTTTTTTAAATGTTTTTATTATTTGAATACATTTAAATTAAATATAATTGTAACTACTTTAATGTTTTTAATTTATGCTCTTTTTTTAAAATAAAATGTAGTTTTATTAATGCAATTAGTTTTTAGTTTTTTATTACAGTAATGAGAATTTCACTTGATTTATTTTTCATTATTTTTATTGTATTACGTTAATGAGAACTTTGGGCGGAAAATGTGTTTGTTTGCAAATTTTCAATGCAAAATTTAAATCACCCAAATAGACTTTCTCCAAAAAATTTACATTTATTTTTTATAAAAAGGTAAAAAAATAGTTATTTGTGTTATTTTATTTCAGGAATGAGAATTCTATTTTATTTATTGTTTTTGGTAACACTTTATTTTACAGTTTCCTTGATATACATATTACCTGTACTTATAGTAATAACAGTAAATTGTGCATAATTACATGCAACCAACCGAACCTTTGTTTTAATATTTTTTCCATTACGGTAAAGAGAAATGGGGGAAAATGTTTAATTGTTTAAGGTAAAACAAAGGCAATTGTTTAAGGTAAAGCCTAAAATAGGGTTTTATTTTCTTTAAAAATAATAGAATCTTTCCATTTTAAGATTAGTGCCAAACAGAGCAGTTCATTGTGGTATGAAGGTCGTTTGTCTCTTTTCTTGTCAAACATTGTCATAGATAATGTTTTTGGGTCAGTTCGCGACCACCTAACAGTGTTCCTTGGGAGTGAATTTGCTGATTCCTAAATCCGTCTTCACTTTTTCACAGCTTCTGTTGACATGAAGCAGAGCATCAAGCTGTCAGCGAGGGATTCGGATGGAGGTCACAAAGCACGCCGACCCATCAGCCCCCACCAACCACAACATTCACACTCAGGTAAGACAAACAACCGCACCCGACATTCCCGGCTCAGTCTGAACGGGCCGTATCCCGCTGTGTAAACAGTTATTAGGCCCAGCTGACAGGCCTGTTGTCTGGTTTGCTCACCCTGCAGATTCCCTCATCCCTCCAGACGCTTATACAGACGCCCAGTCCAGCCTCGCGCCCACCGCTCTCAAAACCCACAACCAGACCTCCCAGTACACTGTTACTGATGAAGCCGCCAAGGAGGACGTTATCTTTTTCTGAGCTCCGCACAGCGTCCGATGGGATGTAAAGACTTCGTGTTGACGCTTCGGCCGGTCTTGATTCTTTACATTACGAACACATTTTACTCCTGTCTTAACTACTAACAAGTTTTATTGTAGCCTGTAAAAACATCAGGAAAAGTTTTAATTTGTGCGAAAAATTAAAAGAAGCTTGTCCAGAAAACCCAAAGACTTTGACGGACAGCTTCAAGTGAAGTTAACTAACGTGGAGAATTCTGTAGCATGCGCTCCGAACGCGCGATATGAAGGATAAATGGATGTTTTTGGTCGCGTATTGTTGTGGCGAGCTAATTTGCACAGCGTCAATGTCCCATTTCGTTTCAAACACTGTATTTGGGACGGCAATTTTCTGGTCACTCTGGAAAGTCATTGCTTATGGAAGAAGACAAATAGATTGAACGTTTTTAAATTCAAGTAACAGTTTGTTCACATACTGGTTTATTCTGTCCAAGATATTGTATTTTTGACCGTACACTGTATACATTATTTTTATTTGATAATTAATATTCAATCCATTTCAGTGGTCGTTTTTATTCACGTCGTCCGTCTTTTTAAAGATTTCTTCCAAACGATCATAAAAAAAAATGTTTGCGAAAAATTGAACAGCGAACGTGAAGAGAAACTAAGATTTTAACCAATATTCTGTTTTTAATTTTGATATTAGTAGGTCTTTAAAGAGAAGGAAGCAAATTATCTCAATATTTTAAGGTTACATTCAAATTAAAATAAGTTGAAGGACACAAATGTTTCAGATGTTAAATAAGCCATATTTTCAGCTTTCCAAATAATCAAAAAGTTAAAATTTGTTAAAAAAATTAGCCCCCCCCCAAAAAAAATCAGGAGGAAAAAAATGAAGAAATGAGGATTATTACAATTTTGGTGTTGTAATGTCATTTTCATTACATTTTACCCTCAAATTGTCATTACCATAATGCAGAAACAATCTCATTATCGTGATGTGATGATTTTAAAATGATTCAAATCATTTAAATAAAATAGATGTATAGTAAGTATACATTATTGTAGTATTTGCTTTGCTGTTTTTAATTTATGCTATTTTTTATAAAATGGGCAAAAAATTGTTGTCTGGTAAAATAGATATTTGTTACTGCATTACAGTAATGAGAATTTGATTATTTATTTATTTTTTGCATTACGTTAATGAGAACTTTGGGGGGAAAATGTGTTTAATTGCAGATTTTCAATGCAAAATTTAAATCATCCTAAAATAGGATTCGTCAATCTATTTTAAAAATGTATTTATGTAAAATATGACCTGCTCCATTTAATATTAGTGCCAAACAGAGAATTTAGTAGTTTGCCCTTTTTGTAAAACATTGTGGTAGATGTATGCATTTCTTTTTTTTTTTTTTTTACAACTTGGTTTTCTTACCCATCTTAGTTATTTCCACATTCAAGAAGAGATATTTTTAACATCGTTTCCTGTAAACAGATTTACTTTTCGCGTTTCCTCCTCTCTTATGACCCACATTCATTTCATTCCACGTCTAATTTAAGTCCCTAAAGCTGTCAAGTATTTCTTCTGTTCTCAAGTTGACCACAGTGTGACGTAATACTTACTTTGGATTTCAGAGTAATGCCACCAAAGACTAGGACTTAAACCACTCCGTTTCATGAGCTGTGAGTATCAAGTCACTGAACGATCTCTGACGGTCGTTTCCTGCGACCATATGATTTGTATGTATATGTTGTACATAGTTTCCTTCTAACATAGATGAGATGTAGATATTATGCAAGGATGTCATGTGACCACTGGAATTACAGATGGTCATAGCGCTCAATCTGGTTGTAATTTTATTTCATTTTGTAGCACTTTTTTCTTAAAAAAAAAATGAAGTCTGTCATTCAGCCTTAGTGCTTTTATTTTAGTTTAAAAACTACCCATAATGCATTGCTTTTGGATCACATTTCAGCTTATTTTTGATGTTATCGTTTGTAAAACGGCTGTTCGATTTGATGTTATTCCTACATGTTAGTTTCTAGGTCCAATGCTTTTGATTGGTGCAAGTGAAGGGATATTCACACCGTAGCAGATCGGTTCTGACTGTCAATGAAGCATAAATTAATCATGTGATGTTGATGTTGATGATGTTTTAATGAAGTGAATGATACTGTTGGTCTCACCTCTTTAGCTGCAGTGCACTTTACTTCCCAATGATTTGTTCTCTTTGATTTCTTGTATTTCTACAAATGTGAGCTTAAAAAAAATCCATCATGTCGCTCTAAATTGTCACTTGATCCGGCCGGCATGCGTTGTGACTGTAGCTTCTTGGTGTCTGTGATTGTACAACATTATTGTACGGTGTTATTCCTTTGTGGAATCGTCAGATTATTTCAGATATGTCCAAAAAAAATATGATTTTTCTGTTTCCAGTTACACTAGCCACTTTTCAATACCAGCTAACTTTAAGGGGACCTCAAGTGTTAATGTTTCTGATGTTTCTTGTCTTAAGGATTTAGCACGCAAGGCCAGTGTGAATTTTTTTCTTACATTTTACTCACTCTACCGAAGAAAAATAGAAATACTTGTGAACACTTTAAACTGCTGCCTTTAGAGACATTTTAGTAATAAAATATGTGGAAAAAAAATCTGCTTCATGCTTTACTCTTATTCAAACCTGTCTTTGTGTCTATGTAAAAAAAATTGAAATAAAAGATCTGGAATGATCGACCACATTGCTATAATTTGTGGAGCACAGCACACTTTGTAGAATACTGTATCCCATAATGCAATGTGCCCAACTTGACCTTTCACTTTCTGTGTGATAAATGAACGCTAAAAAAACACGTGCAATGTCTAACATCTTTTTTGTTTTATGTGTGAAATTAACAACTTGAGTGCCACTAAATTGATTAAACATATATAAACAATGTGGCATACTGCTCTTAGAAATGTTTATAAATGCATAAAGTCCAGTTTTACCTTATTTTCCCAGAATAAAATTATCATCTAAAATTTGCTGCGACCTAAAGCGTCTTGTATAATACAATGTCAAAACATGAACAAAGCGCACATATCTGGATTTGAGCCGAATGAGAAGTGAGAGAAGGTTTTTTTTAGCGCCGCTTTAAATGTATTAATTTAGGCTTGGCGTTTATGATCAATGTTTTTATGATGAATGCCTCTAATTAGTTAGTTTAATAATTATAGTTTTCATTCCTGTCCTGTTCTGAATACCGATAAATCTATAGTGACGCAAACAAAAATACATGTTCATAGTGTGTTAAATGTTTGTAGACATTTCGTTTTATTTACTGGTATTTTACATTATTTTAATTGTAATAACAAAATGTGATTTATATACGAAGATAAGAAAACTAAATACAGTGCATATGGCCTATACAGTAGTAGGCTATACAGTTAGTAGGCTATACAGTAGTAGCCTATACAGTAGTAGGCTATACAGTTAGTAGGCTATACAGTTAGTAGGCTATACAGTTAGTAGGCTATACAGTAGTAGGCTATACTGTGTGTAGTACACAACTATTCCGTTTTGAACACAGGCTGCACGTGTCTTGCCCATGGCTTTGACTGGCCAATTTACAATTGAACTTGACCGCAAAGGAAACTCAAACGTAAGTATAACAGTGCTTATGTTATGTAGTATCTTCCGTGCTGTGTACGGACAATCTGGTTTTATTTCCGTCACTCCACGCTCATGTGAGCGCGTGACCCCACTGGCCGCGGTCTGTTGATTCTGGCCCGGTTCTCACAGGAAAAGAGCCGTAGCCCAACTTAACAGGACCTGGTGGCCGTGTCTCTCAGGCCATGCTAATTGTAGAGCTGTGGCGGAACAAAGCTATTTTCAGGTGTTGTGGTTTTCCTTTTATCCAATCCGGATCTTAAAGCCGCGTGTCCAGTTCCTGAGTAGTTCTTTACCAGATGATGTCTCGGTCTCTTGCTTTTGTAATGGTTTTCTGTCCGTCTGTCTCTTGTGCTTTGCTCATTTTTTTTATTATTATTATTTTAGATGCTATGCTGCGAGACAAACCCTGTCTGGTTCACGAGTGTTTATAGGCACGTCACTCGTTTTTTAATTGTAGTTATTTTGTGCAAAGACCTCTGTCCACAAACGAAAACAAACCTCATGCTGTTGTTGATTTGTCGACTCCTCTCGGCTGTAAAAGTAGACAGAAATTCGCTTGAAGCACTAAATAGTATACTTGGTAGTGCTCAAGACAAATTACTAAGGAGTATTTAATAATATGTAATGTAGCCTAATATGCTAATATATTGTTTAGTATAAATTTGTTCCAGTTTGATTATATCACTGTATTTGTGCCATTCTGTAAGAATATTTGTACTTGTTAAATAGCACAGGTTGTGTTGGTTATGGACCGAGTTAGGCCTATGTAAATTCTTTCTTAGAATACCATTATTATTATAACTCTGCATATATTTGCATCGTTATTGACATGTCATATCAACTAAACGGTAAGTATCATGAACTTTTCCTTTTTTTTTTTCTTTTTTTTTTTTTCCCTTCTTTTCACAAACTTACCCCATCAGTTATCGTACGGCTTCATTTTGAATCAAACATGACGAAAAATTACTTGTGGTTCAATGAGTCAGTTGCGTCCCAAATGACACACTATGCATGCACTTATACCCTATACGTTACTTGTGCACTATGTACTCAACCGTGTAGTGTATGAACCCCGGAATGCGATTTTTACCCCCAGGAATGCAAATTGTTAATCTGTAACACTCAGTGTTGATGCTAGAACTGCTAATTTGGTAGACAAGCTGCTAGGCTAATATTTTTACCAGCATGATAGTGTATAAAATCTCTCTCTCTCTCTGGTAAACGACATAACTGGAGCATAATAAACAGAACGATGTTGGTGTGGACCCTAATAGACCCTTTTACTGTTTGTACACAATGATGACGTATGCGCGCGCATATTGGCAACGGAAGTATGGCGAGAATCAGCAGCGTCAAGCTACCCGAGCGGATTAAACAACAGACGCGAGCATTTTTTATTATGTCCTCGCTCCAATCAACACGTTTAATCGCCTGCAGCCGCTCTTCTGAAACGGCCGTGATCCTGTCGGAATAATATAAAACTTAAGCCCCTTGGTGGAATATCGATTAGTGCAACCATAAACGCAACAACCAGACATTTTGATGCTGGGAAACCGTTTTGATAAACTTTCGGAGTTGCTAACACGTTAGAGCCAGAGTGGGGAAAAACACCACTTCCGTTGCCAAAATGCGCGCGCAACTATTTGATCACGTGGGCTGTAAAAGGGTCTATAGCTACCAGTTATCGTTATAGTTATCGTTTTTGTTGTGAGCGGTGAACGGGCCTTAAATGTTTTTCCCATTTATTTTTACTCAAAATTCATAACAATAAGTGGAAAAATAACCTGAAATATTCTAAAAGTGAACGTCTATTTTTGTGTATTTGTGCTGTTTACACCGTCTATGGTTTACACACACAAGCAGCAGGCCGATGTTGCTGTGACTCTAGGGAATATGTTCCTCTCCTTCTGCAGGTGAACTGCACATAAACTCTCTCTCTCTCTCTCTCTCTCTCTCTCTCTCTCTCTCTCTCTCTCTCTCTCTCTCTCTCTCTCTCTCTCTCTCTCTCTCTCTCTTTATCTCTCTCTATCTCTCTCTCAGTTGCATAACAGTTCTGCAAAGTCTAGACCAGTGATCATGTCCCATGCAGGCCATATAACTTCCTGTCCTGGCCTCATAAAAATAAATGCATTTTGTGTATTTTTCTCTGTGTCCATGGAAACTATTTTAATGACTATGACTTTATTGCTTTTTTGGTAATACTTTTGTAGTGTTTAAAGACCACCTGTTGTAAAGTGACCGATATAAATGTACAAAGGGTGATGAATGAAGTTATTGTTCTTTGTTTATCATCATGAAAAGCGAAATATGGCCAGGAAGATAAGGTTACTGCGAACTGATAGTATGCCACAACACACACTGTGTTTATTCATAAGTTTGTAGAGGTGTAATCCAATAAAGTGGCCTGCAAAGAATCTGCTGCCATAGTAAAATCTTTGTGTATTTAGTTACAGGCCAAACGTTTTTATATATATGTGTGTGTGTGTGTGTGTGTGTGTGTGTGTGTGTGTGTGTGTGTGTGTGTGTGTGTGTGTGTGTGTGTGTGTGTGTGTGTGTGTGTGTGTGTGTGTGTGTGTGTGTGTGTGTGTGTGTGTGTGTGTGTTGGATGGCGATCTGTGATAAAAAAAAAAATGCTCCTGTGCCAAATAGCTGTTGAAAAAAGAGAGTAAGATTCTTGCCAAGCTGAATGATCTATAAATGTCAGTGGCCTGTTAGCGTTAGCTGTTTATTTTTCATCCAACCGGTTTGGTTTCATGAAGGGCTTTTACTGCTGCTTAGTTTGATAACTTATAGGCTAAATCTGTAAATTGTTTGATTTGATTAAAAGGATAAAGGGGCGCAATATTATTTCCAGCAATTTATTGAAAAGTATGTGATTCAACATTTTGTCTAATATTCTCATTTGCAAATTAAAGGCTATTAAAAACGTAAATGCTTTGCATTGGGTCTTGTTAATGAAGTATAAAAGTTCTGTTATATTTGTGTGCAAAAGTTTGCAAATTATTGGTAAACCAGTTGTTGCGTAAATTGCTATTGTGGAAAATTGATGCTATTACGAAAGACGTTATCTTTTGTAAAAACATTCTTACATAAACTATTAAGCCCCGTTCACACCTTTCACGTTTTTTCCAGTTAATGAACGATTAAAACATTGACAGCCAATCAGAATGAATTCTGCTTTAAAGAGCTCGAGCATTTAAAGCGGCTGACAATAAAACTGCACCACGTGCTTAGAATAAACAGAACATGACATGTTGTTGATATACATGTTGAGCGTATGACTAACTTGATTCAAACCTGCATCACCCATATGAGCTCCAATTTTTGTGTAAAAACCCATTCACACCAAGAACGTTAACCATGAAGATAACTGTATTTGCGTCAACACCAGCGGACGATATCATTCTGTTTATTCTAATTGCGTGCTTGTCTGTCACTTTAAATGCTCGAGCTCTTTAAAGCAGGGTGGATTCTGATTGGCTGTCAATGTTTTTATCGTTCATCGGCTGGATAAACACGTTCTGAAAGTGATTCCAACGATATCGTTTCTCTGTGCCGTTATCGTTATAGTTGTGGTGTGAACTCAGCTGTTCTTTAATATTGAGAAAGATCTTTACAACTATATCTTTATCGTTATCTTTATAGTTATCGTCCTTGGTGCGAATGGGCCTTACATTTTTGGTAAAACCATTCTTAGGTAAATTGGCACCATATTGCAATGATTTATTTAAGAATAGTTTTACGAATAATTTACAAATAAATTATCAGATGAGACCCAGTTTGTGCGAGGCGTATTAAAATATAAATGTAACAATCAGTGATGTTCAATCATACAGTATTTTTTCATTATTGAAAATAAATTGATAAAAAAAATGAAAGGGGCTTGTTGACGTTATGCTTCCTTTTTTGGGCTTATTTTATTGATGGACAATAAAAGTGTAGAGTGTAGATTGGAAATTGTTGGGAAGAGGTATTCGGAATTGGATTGTGACATTATGAAGAACTGATCGAACTTGATCATTCTGACCTTTTATTCTTTTTATTGACTTGGATTTCAAAATCACCACTGATGGCTGGTCAAAGAATTTTGCTTCAATTTCAACAAACTTGACATATATAAAATGATTGGGCTTTTAACAGAAATACAATCCACATGACGTTATATGTACATCATATGGTGCCACACACAAAAAGCCTAGGTACGTCCTTGCCCGCAGCTGCTTCATTAACCTTGTGATATACAGAGACTGACACCCCAACACCCTAGAGACGGGCGCAGACAGACGCCTCACTTCCTTTTGTTGTATTATTCATCCTGATGTCACTTTTCGAGTGCCTTTTCATTTCAAGTGGCCCGTAATTATCAACCGGGCCCATATCGGGATGGGCAGGCTAGAGAAGAGACCATCTGCCCCACCCTGTCTGAATAACACAAAGGTCCAATTACGGCTCTGTCCCGTCCTGGAGATACGCTTCACTCTCATTCCTTCTCAATTTTTTTCTTTACTCCAGGAAATTTCCCTGAATCCCACTCATCCCAAACAAACAAGGGGCATTATGGTGCCGAGGAACTATTTCAAGCATCCAAACACGTGAAGCGTCCGTGGAATGCTTGTGAATAAGTTCTGTGGCATGTCTAGCCGCTATCTTTGTCACCATTCGGGGTAAAGAATCCACTTCCCACACTGGAAGACAATTAAATCTGTGCAAACTTTTGCGAACATCAACATTCTTCTTCGCTGAGCTTAGAGGAACAATTTTCTTTGTTCACCTACTGCGAGTCGAGAAATGTTTTGAATTTGCAGCTACGCCTCGACCTGAGGCCATGGACCAGAGCATCAAAGCTCGGCATCGCATAATAACATTCAGTGTTAATCAGAGCGCCGCTAGATCTGTCAGCGAAGCTTCTGTCCAGGCCGCCACCGCCCCCCCCCCCCCCCCCCCCCCCCAGCTGCCCCCCTACTGTTCGGCGTAATTACTCCATTGTGTAAACAGTGATTACTGTCCCCCCCCCCCCCCCCTTCCTCTAAACGCTGTTCCTCTCCGCTGCCCGTTTCTGTCGGTACGCTCTCAGAAGTCTCTCGTCTCATTTTTAGAGACTCAGATTTCTGTGCACAATTGTTTTCCCAAATAAGCGGCTTCTTTTATGGCGTCTAGACAAAGAGATGTTCTGGCCAGGCGGGTGGAGGCGCCCAGCTCTTTGTGTTGAATGCCGACTGATGTGCGTTTTACTGAGGGAAGATTTATGTGCTCCAGGAGAACCTGCGACGCGTGTTAAAGCGTGTCAAGTTATGCTTCCTGTCCCCGGTTCTCATCGTACATTAACTTTAGCAAAAACACATTTAAGAAAAATTCTGGGTTACTTACAATGTTTTTGGTCACAGAGATACAGATAAGATGAAGTGTTTTACTTTGCAATGAAGACTGTTCTTATCTATCTATCTATCTATCTATCTGTATATTTATATATCTGTATATCTGGCTGTCTGGCTGTCTGTCTGAGGCTTTGTCAAGCTAAAATCAAGGTTTGTATTGACCAATATTTCATTGAAGTTATGCAACACATTTTTGTCAAGGCTATCATTTCATATATCATCTCACTAAGCTTCTCAATGTTGCTTAACACACCTTGAGGTCTGAGTAAATGCTGTTTATGCCATAGTGTGGTGGCTCCCTCCAGTTAAACCACAGGACTTTGAGGAACCACTAGAACCATTAACGTTCCTGACAGATCACATCTAGACTCGACTGAAGGAAATTACCTGTGCCCAGACGCCACAGACGCACCTACACATCAGCACTTCGAGCTGCCTGTGGTCAAAGACTGCCACGAATCGCGTCTTTTTGTGGCCACTTTTCACCTACATGTTGCTTTGACTTGTCTGGCAGTGTCCACAACAACACATTTCCTACATTTCTTAAGAAATGGGAGTTGCTGTGTTGGTTGGGATATAAACCTCAGCTTGAACAGTGCCTGAGGATCCTAATTTTTTTCTGAGCATAATAAAGAAGATGTGCTTTGCAGGAGGTTCCTGCAGGGCAAAATAACATTTTCGTTAGTGCATTGATTTAGTTGCAATTACAGGAGGTGGACGGTTGGAAAAGGGACGCTTCTGGCCGGGACCCTGGAGGTAAAATCCCCATGGGGGGCAACCATTGGAAGCTGTTTTTCCCCTAATGCGGGATCTTTGTGTTCCTGGCGGCCCCCAGCTGCACGCATCCGCCTGGCAGACACACGCCAGTATTTAGGTGAAGGGGGGCACCCAACCCCTGCCTCCGTCCCCAGTGTCCGTTCCACCCTATTGCGCTCTTTCTGCTCAGGGTCACGACAAGCATTAACCAACTACCCTCACTGAAACCGCCTACGCCAACCGCCCCTTCTTTCAGTCCATGCTGTGGCGGTTCTTCCTTTCCAGACCCTGTTGGATAGTCCTTTTGTCTTCTGCCAAGATTCAACCGTCTATTTATGCGCGCTGCATTAATTGCGTCGGCGGCAGAATCTTTTTGAGTTTGTCGGTTTTGCATTTTGCATGACAATGGTGCTTTTGAGCAGTCTTACAAAAACAGGCTGGCGCACACACACCCTGCCAAGATCCCTTTGAAAGGAAGATGTCTCGTATCCGTGCCTTTTTTTGTGTTTCTCGCCGCATTCATTCAGATGCCGTTCCCCATCTGCGCTCACACCTGAAGCACTTAGCGGGTCAACATGCTCAGCTGGAATACGTTGCTGGTGATGAACGAAGTTTGTTTTTGCCGCCGTTTTTCCAGTCATTCACCACAGCTACTCCGTCAGCAATGCAAGCTCATTTTCGAGTAAAATAATTGATTTCTATCATAAAACTTTTGTTTCCAAATGAGTGCCACATCTATAACCTATAAACTCTTTGTCAACTAAAACTAGGAGGATACGCAGGAAAGAAATTTTTTCAAAGCCCATTTTGTTCATTTCTACCAGGTGTGCCAATATTAGTAGATCTTAAAGTAAATTACCTAAGGCCTCAATAACCTTCAAAGGAACTTTGCTAGATTAAACTGTCATCCTATTTATTGCAAAGGCTTCAGTGGTTGCAAAATAATTTTTTCGAAGACATCTGTCTGAAAAACTCAGTTTTCTTCCCCATGGGAGCGCTCCCAGCTGCTTTTAGGGGTTTCTCCCATCTGGCATCTCTGATCGGCTCTATTAGTGCACGGACCCGTGGCTTTTGACCTCCACATGCATAACTTATTCAAGAGTGTCTGGCGGGCATCAGGCCAGCTCTTACTTTCGGTATCAATGTCTTTTTCAATCAGTCTCCTGGAGCTCAGCCATGGATTTGATTTGGAAATGACTGAATTGGTTAAGATGTAATAGAGGAATGTTTGATTTCATTAATGTTGATGTCTTAACGTCACCCTGTTATGCTATATTAAAGGCTCCTAATTTTGTTTTGGATGTCTCCTGCAGTTGGTTTACATGCATCCAAGTTCGAAAATTTTTTTTAATTTAATTTAACTCTTTTCTCACAGTGTCTGAAGCTTGATAAATGGTTCGGTCTCCCTAAACCCCTTCTTTCGAGAGCTACTCTGCTCTGATTGGTCGGATGATCCAGTCTGTTGTGATTGGTCTACTCTGCTCTGATTGGTCGGATGATCCAGTCTGTTGTGATTGGTCTACTCTGCTCTGATTGGTCAGATGGCCGGTCTGTTATGATTGGTCTGCTTTGCTCTGATTGGTCAGAAGGCCCAGTCTGTTGTGATTGGTCTACTCTGCTCTGATTGGTCAGATTGTCCAGTCTTTTCCGCTTACAGCGCATGTCGGAAACGAAGCAACCATTACCATATCTGGATTTCAGCTCCAGATCTTCCTCACCACTTGATACACAGTGATACGAACAGTAACAATGAAGTTGGTTTTACCGTATCAATTCGCGCTTGAGTCATCATTCTTTGGAAGAGATGCAATGAAAATTTGCTTTCATGGCACAGAAAACAGTGTGTTCTCGACATGTCGACAACATGAACCAAACTCCTCCAGTCTCAGCTACAACTACAGTGTTTGAGGGTCAAAGTAGACGTTGTTCACAGGCAGCCAACGCCATTATGCCAATTTGTTACAAACCTACATTGGTTTGTGCAGGAAGACTGGAATTACTGATAACTTACAACATTCACAAACAGCTATATTACACACTACATGAAAGGTAATATGTGAAAAAGCATAATAGGGGCATTTTAGTTATCTACCTTGAGAACAAGGCGTTGATGTTTGATTAGTGGTCCTACAACCCTCTGAAGTGACTTCTGGATTTTGCTTCTGGATGACTCATAAGGACATCTGGTTAGTTTCTCAACAGTTCATTTGAGAGAAATGTTAAATTTTTGTAATACATTTTCCATATTAAAATAAACAGTAGATTGGCTTCATTTATTTGTCTCTTTCTCTCAACAGCCAGATCTCTTCCCCTACAGTCTTGGCAAAGGAACGCAGTCTGGAGTCTCGTGCCATTCGTTGGCATTTCCACTAATCACACCTGCCCAGGAATGAGTGGAATGAGGCTGGTGCCATGACATGTACCCACACACCCTTTCAAGAGTCGTGTCTGAAGACGACCATCTCTGAGCGAAAATAGCAATGTGAAGTCGTAAAGGTTGTGCACAGAAATTGAACTTTACACTGGAAATCGCTGTGGTTGAAATCAACTGGGTGTGACTGACAATTTCAAGATTCCAGTGTATCTAGCGAGTTATGATTATGAAAGGTGTGAGACATTCCTTGTCATTCAGCGGATCATAGTCATGCTAATCCAAAAAAATCCAATCCTGGTGCCACAATAAGAACGCTTGCTTAGCATTTTCACAGATATTTTATTTTAAAAAGTCTTAAACACACTGACAGATGTTAGAAACAATATTTGGCATTGAATGTCCAAAACAAACAAGAAGTATCAGGGATATAAAAATTTTTTTACACAAATTAAGACATTTCACAACACAACATACTTCAATGCAAAACAGTTCGCAAACGCAATATTTAGCTGGTAACATGTCTCTATCTGTGCTGCTTTCTTTGGCCTCAGGCAGCACATTCTTACGTTTTACGTTTAAGAAAAACACCCTTATGAGTGTAGATGACCGTTCAACAGTGAGAAGGACAGCGTCTTAATACAATGTGCAAAATCTACTTTAAAAAAATACAATATACTTCACAAAAGAACAATCAAGGCTACATGTACAGCAACATTTAAGACGTTTGTTAGGTTTTTGTTCACTTTGAAAAGAGTTGAAAAAATTGAACCATTGGCACAAAACCATTAAGGAAAAAATCCCCCGCTTTAGTAGTTTAACCACCTGTTATTCACATTGTAAACTACACATTCCAAAGTTGAGTGAAAACTACTATTATGAATAAAGAAAATAAAGCCTATTTTAGGACCATTAAGAGTTTTTTTTGCATAGCATCATTACTATTAAGAAAATGTTTCGTCATTACCGCAATTTGTCCAGACTTAAGTATTTATTTTTTAAATCGGTATACACGTATATTTGATCATTTCTATCATTTAAATAATGTATTCTTGTTCTTTTCCATTATAGTAACCACTTTTTTGCATTACGGTAATGAGAATTTGGGGGGAAAATCTGCTTTAATTGCCTTGAAAATATGAATGCAAACAATCTAAAAACAGGCTAAATATAATTTCTTATTTGGTTCTTCTTATTTTGCATTGTAACATTATTTTATGACAATTAGGTTCACATTTACACCTTACCGTAATTTGTCCAAGATTTAAGTACATTCTTGTAATACATTCTTGTTTTTTTTTCATTATGGTAATGACTTTTTGCATTATGGTAATGAGAATTTGGAGGGAAAATGTGTTTTAATTGCCCTAAAAATAATACTGCAATGCAAACATCCAAAAAATAGGCTTCATTTTCTGTATGCAAATATAGATTTATTTTTTTATTTTTTGGGGGGGGTGAAATATGACCCAAACTTGTCTATTAGCTCAGCCTGGCTATTCGTCTAGTTCTATTATAACAAGAATACAGTGCTGATCAGAAAAATGTTTAGAATGTGTGTAATATATTCAAAAACATTTGATATAAAAAAAAATAAAAAAGGCAGCACAGCCTTACTAATTATTCAACCGTTTTGGGTTCATTTCCTCTTTCAAAGGTCACCCGAATTTTACCAAGAACACAATGAGCCCCGTTTCATGCATGAAGGTGAGTAACCAGAGGCAAGAGTTAATAATTACTTAAATAATGAACGCAGAGGATCCGTGTGAGTGAGCGAGACGTTGAAGCGTGGCACCTCAGGCTAAAAATAGCCTGGTTTAAATAGTGAAGTCTAGTAAGAGTATGTACACGTGTTCACAATGCTATCCGCATCTCTTTTGGGTCGCATCTCGCCATCAGAACTGCGGTGACCTGGGATGGGTGCCGGTTGCCATGGTTACCATCCCGACTGACCTAAGGCTTGGTTTCCAGTGAAAGGTCCATGTGAATGTGAAGGAGGAAAAGCGCCTCCCCCTCCCCCGGCATTCCCAAGCCTCGTAGGGGGGAAACTCGGCTGCATTCCAGAGAACGCTGAAAGATCTGAGGATGGAAAAACAGGGAATGAGTTACACATGTTGAACTTTACATGGTTCGTTCACCTACAATCCTTCACATTAGTTTAAAAAACTGAGTGCATGACAAAACTAGCATTTGCTTCATGGTATGTATATAATATCAATGCATGTATATGTATACAAGCACGTACTAATGAGATCACGTTCGGTATGTTAAGCCGCTTTTCATTTCAAAAGAGCTTTAAAACTTGTACTATAAAATTGTTCTTGCCCTGTTAAACGTGTTTCATCCCCTGAAACATGTAGGTAATGAGATCATGAAGTTCACTTGTGCCTAATTCCCACTTTTACAACATGTTTTTCCACAACCTATAAAACAAGCTGTTCCTTTAGATGAGTTTTTGATCATTTTACTTTAAGAGTGTAGGCTATTTTGTCTTTGTGGTTGCATTGGGAACGTGTAAACCGTTTTGACAGAGGCTTAACCAATAGAGCAACATGGCATAAAAAATGCAGATATATAATACAAGAATTTAATTTTTAAATAAAATAGTGTTATTAATAATATAAAATGTTTTATTTTATTGTTTACATTTTTTTAATATTTTTATACAAATAATTGAATGCTAGCAAATGAAAAATATATACACAAAGATGCTGAAAAATGTATGTGCGCAATGTCCAGTTAGGCCGATTACAGCTCTCTCAAGGAATAAGGCTGAGTCTCCGATTGACACCACTGAAGCTGATTTAGAGTTTAATAAGGTTATGCGATGTAAAGTCTAGATAATACTGTGAACTAACTGCTAAAACTAGCCAGCTGATCCTTTTGCACCCCACCGTGTCTCTTGACACCACACCACAACACGTGTCGCCATGTGTCTGTTGGTGTAATTAAAGGCTTGAACCCCTTTTTCTAAATCAATAGCCTACTGTTCTTGACATGATGCATGAGGGTCACAGTTCAGTTGTGGACATAAAAAAAACAGTAAATTAAAATACTGTTTGGATGTGAAAAGTCATGCATGGACGTTTCTCCCAATATTGCTGATGCCTGTTTTTCCGTTGTTGAGACGATCAACACTCCAGCAGCATTAAAAATACTACCTGAGAGCTATCACCCTTTCACAAGTACAGCAGCTTCACAGCCAGTTATATTTAAACATCAGTATTTCATTCCATTGTGTTATTTCTGGGACGTGGCAGACACTTTAATTTAAGACATGAAGCGATGCTGCACAAACGCTTGGGTGAAGTGAACAGCGCTTCAGTGTTGCGTAACTAACGCTCGAGCAGCGCTTATATCCATCAGCGTCAGTGGTCTCACCCTTCCCAAACCAGCAGCAGAGCAAGTGACCTTTGAACCAGTTTGAAGCCCTTGGAAATTCCATTAAAGCAAGTCTAAAGACCCGAACGCATGCCTGGGATTCAATCAGCTTGTGTTTAATAGATTGTATAGGCTTGTTTTCATCACACAGCCTTAAACTGGAAATCCTTCTTGTTTTTCTTCATTGCATCTACTTTATTCTTCCAAACTCTGGAATTCACGACCAGGTTTTATTAGGCATGTCAACTACATGCTAAAACACACCTTTCAGCTTTTAAAGTCTTTGTATTCAGAGTATTATTTATTTATTGCATTAACATTTTTTTTTTTTATTCATTTGTAAAGCACTTATGCATTTGCAAGTTACTATTTTCACAGAATAAATACTACTTTTTGTACTTATTTATTTTGGTGCTAAATAAATGATTTATCACTCAAATCAAATGTATTTATTTTTTATAAATGGTGAAACAGGAATTTTTCATTTTAATTAGTAAGACTAAAATAAAATAATAAAATATATAGGGTAGGCTAGCCTATTTATTAATCAAATTCATTTCTTTGTTTTTTTAATTAAATATTATAGTAAAACTGGAAGAAAATGAAACTATATATCAAATTCATGAATAATATGGATTTTAAATAAAAATATTTAAGTCATATTAAACCAATACATTATTTTATTTATAATTGTTTTTCATAATTAATAAAACTTTAAATAAATACGACAATAAATAAACTTGAATAATAAATATTAACCACGTTCATTCATGTATGTATGATAACCCTTAATACAAATTAAACAATAGGCTATAATAAATAAATAAATATTTCTTGAACTGAAATTAAGTAGCTGGTTTAGCTCCAGCTCTTTCCCGATGGCTTCAGTATCTGTAATGAGGGTCACAGCAGGGCTGAATTAATGACAGCTGTGTAAACTACTGCGTGAATTGATCTGTGCTCGGATCAATCCCGAGTCAGCACCTTATTTATTAGGAAACGCCCTTTGCTTTGCATTATGAGCCGCCTCTCAATACCCTGGCAATGTTTAGCTGAGAGCGGATCGTGCGGATTAGTTTACAGGCTAAAACATTTGGTGACAGGACGGCAGCTTAAATCTTACTGGCATTTTACTTCACATTTTATTGTGTTTATGAGTTCTAATTGCTCTATAAGTGATCAAGAATACCGGCTCTTTTTAGTCTCTGCGCCCCCGGCTTGAAAGACAAAGGCAGTTTGTATGCTAATCGCAGCCTTTTCACCTCATCTCATGTATGAATATTATGCAATTCTGATTAATTACTACATCAAGCGAGTTCGCGGCTGAATGACCTGTTTGATCTATTTACGGCTGGTAACCAATTTGAGGCCTTTGTATTATTCAATTTCTTTCCGCGGGTCCTGCTTCCGCGGACAAAGAAGTGAAAAATGTCCATTAACTGTATGCAGATCCAGCCGCGCCGCGGGGCTCGAGAGACGCGGAGGCTCCGCGCGCGTGTCGGTTAAATAAAGGCTGGCCGCAGCTGGCAAAATAAAGGATCTTTCTGCTGTTTTAAAAAGAGCTAGCATTCATAAAACATTAGTATTGACCGTGACGGTCACTCTGGTCCGCCTCCGTGAATAATAAAACAGTCAGGAACTGACCCTTGACCTAGATCAGGTGTGTCACACAACAAACAGAGACTCATATGGTGTGAATTGGATAAGTGCCAGTTACTACAGCCTGCTCTGCAAGACCAAAGAATGAGAGGATCTTGATAACTTCCTCCATGGTGCTCATGTTACAGTTCGGATTACTAGTCTTGCCAATTTGGCAACATTAAAGTTGCCTGAAGACTGGAAACATAATTCATCTGTAACCAGCTATCTTACAGTACCACATGGTATACACTCTATACAACTTCTTTTAGTGAAACGGTAGGCATTCTGGGACAATAAACAATGCAAATTAGTGCAAATGCAAATAACCTCATCACAAAGGGCCTACTTTATAGTAACACAAATTTTTATTTTGCATTCAAATGTGTGTAAAGGTCTTATTTTGGTACTAAGACAAGACTCAAAAAGAGATTAAATATCTGATATTTCATCCAGATCATTGCCAGTACTGGAAAAGGAAGTGTAATCAAGCACAGTATAGTATTCAGTACTGTAAGCCTACAGTTGTAGGTCATTATATATATATATATATATAAGTCTGCATGCTGTGCACAGGCATACTATATTAGAAAAGTATAGCCTACTAGCATGCTATTTCAAACATATCCCGAGTTAAACCACAATCGAGGCAAGTATTCCTTTTAGCCTTACGTTGACATAGGAAATAGATCTGTGCTTGTCAAATCATTTCATGGGGTTGTTCAAGTTAATAAACAATGCATGTAAGGATTAGGTTGGGTTAGAAAAAGCATACTAAGTATGCTGGGTGAACTGCGTTCCAAAGTATTCTGTACCAACTCAAAGTCAAACAGTGACTCACTGTGCTGATATGTAATGACAATAGGAAAGAAACTTATCTGCGTGACTGGCTGGTGAGAAATTATCTGAGAGTTTAGTGCAACGTATCTTCGATGTACTCTAATGCATGTTGGTTTGTGGCAAATATGAACATCAAAAAAAAAGAACGTCTTCTCTATTTGTTTTCCTCGCCCCTGTTACAAGATGACGACTTCTAAAGCAACGTGTATTTTTAGTTTTAAGCTGCTGGCTGCCAAATGGTGCAAAATATAGCTGCACCCTATTCCACATGCCTCACTCCAGCATTTCTGACAAGGCTATTCTGTGCAAAACTCAATGGCGAATTAGTGATATTCAAAAGAGCTGGAACTGCAACGTTTGCACTCAAAGAAGGATAAAAGAGACTTGTCAGCTGCAGCGGTGCAGATCTGAGGCCTCGCAGGCTCTCTTCAGCCCGTCTCCACCCAAACCATCTGTTTATTATTGAGGAAGGGCAAACAGCAGTTCCTCTAGGCGTCCTTCCATTAAGTGAGCGCTGAGCTCAACAAGCTGCGAGTGCTTAACAAGGCGATGTGTTTTAGAAGTTGAACTTGCGCAAGTTTTTAGCACTACAAAAATTCTTAATGTTTTACAACAAATAAAGAGCAGGGTCACCTGACAAGTTGAAAGGCTCCTGTCTCCATCCTTGAATCTTCCTGCCAAACATTACGCATCACTCTCAAATAAACACGCCTTCTCTAAACATCGATGATCTGTGGGAAACCATTATTTGAGTTTGTTATCTGTCTGGCTACTGTGTACACTTGTGAGAACAATAAGCCCTGACATTTATATAAAAGAAAAGACAGAAGATTTGTAAACAATCCAGGGAAGCAAGACCATACACTTTTTCAGTGGAGCAATGTGCAAAAAAAATGGTACAGGCCTCGCCATTGGCAGGACTGCAAGAATGAACCTGATCCCGTTCTTGCTGGAAGCATTTGGGAAAGCTTGTACGCCCCAGAGAGACGTGTTTTACTCAGTAATTTGTGCTGCCACATTCCTTAAAACTATTAAGAAACATTTCATCTTTATTTGACATCCAACAGCACTAATTACGGTTAGACATTTCTCATTGACAAACAAAATTACTGCTTTATACATCTGAGAGGGCAGATGTATACAAAGCAAATGTTGTCAGTTGGTCCAGGACAGTGACATTGGACAATACTCACCAAATAAGAGTTGTATTTTTCTTCAAGATGGGAGGTACTTCCAGGTGCTGACAAATGCTGTTGGG
The DNA here is from genome assembly GCF_965113295.1 of Leuciscus leuciscus. NCBI lineage: Eukaryota > Metazoa > Chordata > Actinopteri > Cypriniformes > Leuciscidae > Leuciscus > Leuciscus leuciscus. The sequence continues at coordinate 23,085,105 of NC_138739.1, read as the reverse complement.
ATAAGCGAATACGGTATGCTTGTTATGCTATCCCAGGAGTCTGTTGAGGGGTCATAGCAGTCCAAGGTTTTACACCTCTGTGCTCCAAAGTATCCCCCGACCACATACAGGCGATTCCCTGACGCCACTGCATGACAGCTGATTCTCCTTGAAGTCACGTCACCAAACTTGGTCCACTGGAACGTCTCGCTATTGAAGCGGTACGCGGAGCTCGCCGAGAACTCAGTATCTCCACCAATGACCACAACATGGTTCCCGACAACTGCTGCCGCTGTGTAACGCCAAAGCTGAGGACAAGTGGCCGGGACAGTCCACCTGTTCTCACAGGGGTCGAAGCACTGAACTTTAGGATACTTGTCCCTGTTGACACTAGTCCCTCCAAAAGCAAAGAGTTTGTTTTTGGCCCCTACGACAGCAGCATTGCTCACACCCTCTCGAAGAGGAGCTACCAGTGTCCACTTGTTGGATTGGGGGTTGTACTGCTCCACTTGTTTCAGGGACACAGACGGGGATGCAGGGAACGACCCTGCAAGGGATGTGTGTCCACCTACTACATACAGGATGTGGTCAAGTTCTGCTGAACCATGTCCAAATCTAGCGACGAGCATCGGTGCAGCTTTGGACCATTCGTCGTGCAAGGTGTCATAGACCCAAACGTCTTTTGAAGACCCGTTTTCAGACCCTCGACCACCCGTGACATATACTTTACAGCCGATTGCGCAAGCACTACACTCTTTGCGAGGGCTAGGAATGTCTGTTTTGGGGTTGATCTCTTTCGCCTTGTGATCAATCATGTATACTTTGTCGCACATGAACGTTTGGCCTCCTAGAAGCAGGAGGGCTTGGCTGACCTTCCGGGGTTGGGCGCAGAAACCCGTGACAACTCCGTCGTTCTGCAGGATCTTCATTTTGCATCGGACAGCGTCTTCTACAATCTCACGGCCCACCTTGTGTCCCATGACGAGCTCCTCGGATGCGACATTCTTTAGCAGGTAGGACTCCGGAAGTAGAGCGAGGCGAACGCAGCGCAGAAGGTCAGGAAGATCCAGATGTCTTCTCCCAATGTCTGCTCTAACCCAATCAATAACGGCCTCGTACACAATGCTTTCATCCTCAACCTCCAACTCCTCGCTAAAAACAAGCTCCTGAACTTTATCTTTGGGCAGGCTTAAGAAGTCCTCAGTGTGGTAGAGATTAGCGAAATTTGCCAAGCACATCCGCCAAGAAAGTTCATACAACCTCTGGCACTGATGAGCATCGGACAGAAGCATCATCCCAAGACAGTTGGACGGATGCAGGTTCTTCTCCAGGAATTCTGCAGAGGCATCGCGGATGTCGTGGAACTGGAGCATGTCGCCAGCCTCCAGCAAAGACTCTGCGTTTTCCTCGTTGATGATCACACGGGCGGAGTAGGCATAGTCAAGCAGGAGCTCCAGAACCTCTGGGTGCAAAGAGTCGTGGAAGTTGACCTCGGCGTCTCGGCTCTCCTTAAGGCCACCGCTAAACATGGCCTCAAAATAGCGGCTACACGATGCCAGAACCACCCGGTGGCATGGGAATGCTCGATGCCCAGCACGCAGGACTACATCCGTGAAGACATGTCGCTTGCGGAGGAGATTTAGGTGGGTAAGCAGGCTGTCTGGATGTGACGTTTTGTGGAAAAGATGGATGTTCATGGACCCAGAGCTTGACCTTGACTTTCGGTTCTCGTGATTACTGACAGACATCTTTGAACTGGATAAAAGAAAGAAAAAAGAAAAGAAAAAAAACAATTAAAACCATTTCCTTTCAGATTCCCATTATCATCTCAAATCATCCGTGGACATTCATTTGATATTACTCAGAAGGCCTATTGTTCAGCAGTGTTTAAAAATCCTTAACATATAATTAGACGTTGGATACATCATAGTTAGGGCAATTACTCTTGGAACCAACCATATACTTGGACGACAGTAAACCCATAATCGTTTGTTAAACAGCATTTCGTTTACCTTGAGATTGTTCAGTACAAGGGTTAATGATTTATGGGAAATGAATCATCGCCTTCCTCTTTGATCTCTGATAAAGTTACTGCTCTCTATCATTTCATAATTTCAGTTACGCATAAAACAAAGTAAATTGCATAGGAGTATGAAACTTAATTGTCTAACAATAGTACAACAGTGAACTAAAATGACTACTACACCACTGTTAAATAAATAACATTTCCATGTGTTTTTTGTATTTTAAATACTGGTCACATAATAAGGCCAGCGACCAAATCTTTAAAAAGCCTTTAAATAGACACCAAAATGTTTTTTTTCCTAAGATAGATCAACCAAGATACCAATGACTTTGTTATTATGCCAGTCATAAAATAGCAAAATAAAAAAAAAAAATAATAAAAAATAGGCCTACTGTCATGATAAAATATTAATATATGAAAATTCCGCATGAATGTACCATGGTTTTACAGTAACGATAACTGAAGTGACTATGGTCAACTATGGCAACACGTGCATATTTTTTTGCCGTTTAAATAACTTTAATACAAACATATTCTATATAGTTTTCTTTTCGGTTAAAAAAAAAACTTTACATGAAGAAATGGACATGACGTTTACTGTAGCCTATTTCGCAATGTTTTTAAATATGTAATGTTAAAATGACAGGTTTTCGACAGACAAATCTACTGAGTGGTCCAATACAATCCATGTATATGCTACTACACGCTTGAATATTGTAACATTGTGTCGTGTAACCAAGTATGAAAAAAGTAGCATGAATTTACCTTTCCTTTCGTCGCACGGACTTGAACAGGATGCATTCGACTTTTAAAGACGCGTGTTACTTTAAGACGTCTTGAAAGATTTCAGTAGTAACATTTCTCGTAATGGGATCAGTCTGAAGTGTGTGAGATCCGCCTGTTACACGCTGGGGAACATTACTACTGTGACTCGAGAATCAGTGAGTGAGTGGAGTGTGGATCTCACTCGCTCCTCCTCTTTCCGCATGTTAAATGTCCAACCCTGGCGGAGGAGGTGATCGCAGGACATTTTTTATTTCTAGTAATGAGAAGTGTTTGGGAAAATTAGTGAGCATTTGGTGTGTATGAATGTGCACAGGTACTGAGACACATGCTTTTCATGTTTTTAGATTGTGAATGATAGGAACGTCTCACTGTGTAAGCTTTCCACAGATAGCAACAACACTATCTCTTTCTTCTTAAGAAGGTCATATTGCAGTTATGCATAAACTATTTGCAGTCACACTTCAGTTTAAGGAAAGAAATTCGCCTTTCTTCAATTAGAACGTGCCTTTTTTAACAAGACTTTATTATTATTATTATTGGTAAAAAAATAACTCCAAAAATAGACTAGCAAATGAGATTTTAAATACGGTACAACTACATTGTAGGCTCAAATAAATTCAATAGTAATAATGTTTACTTAAAAAAAAAGATTTTAAAAAATCAGTACGGTGTTTGTTGACTTTACCACTTTATACCATTGCTGTACCATGATACCTCCAGATTACATGCTTTATTGAGCCTCTTTCATTGAGGTATTTAGTATCAATCCACAATGTTTTCATTCCAACACAGTTATGCCAACAGGAAGCGCATGATGTTTTTCTTTGCATGTTTCATTTGTCCAGAACGGTTGTTGTACAAACATCACCAGTGAATTACTGTGAGTGAAGACTTACTGTACTGTGTGACTGTTAATTACTGTCAGACCCCCTGCCAACACTCATTCATCTTCACTCAATTAGACATGAAAAACTTGTTCATGTCTAATAGAGTTATTAGAGCTTAAACAGCCGTTACTGTGTCAATGCCCTGTTTACACAGTCCTCAACACCAATTATATCTGACTTTCAAAACAAAACCCTTTTGGCTGGTTTGACATTTTAACTTCCACAATGGTATATTATATTATATTATATTATATTATATTATATTATATTATATTATATTATATTATATTATATTATATTATAATTTATTTATTGATGTATTGATTGATTGATTGATTGATTGATTGATTGATTGATTAAAAAAAACGAAGAACAAATGATAAACTAATTTCTTTACAGCAATATAGTGGAAGGTAATAGTGGAATGATCTGGTGGAATGTAGCGGCACCTATTGGACAGAACTCATGTTGCAATAAAGCTGAACCCATAGAAAACACAAATCGTTATTTAAAAAAAGGAGATTTATACCAGACGCAGAAATTGCAAAATTACAACAACAAAAAATTATTAACATATTAATGTAATTTTGTTGCAGTTTAAAACTGCAAAATGTTGTGTTAAATCAAAAGCGATAAATCCTTATAAAATCTGAATTTATGCTAATGACAGGCAACATTATGATAGGCTAATGTTGTTGTTCTTGATGTTGTTTAAAAATCATCACGTTATGATCTTATTTGTTTTTGCTGTCATTAAAAACTACATTTCCCAGAAGTCAACAGTCAGGATGTTTTCCACATCGCTTCCGGTTCATCTCAAGGGCAAAATTATCACATGTACAGAAGCGACACAGACTTTAATCCGGTGTGTCACTGTTATTAGATCTGTAATTGTGTAAAATGGACAGTTTTGGTTCAGATTTCTCTTCGGGGGCATCTTCTGGTAAAATGGACACTGGCACTATAATGGAGCAGGTCAAAGTTCAGATTGCCGTTGCAAACGCGCAAGAGCTGCTGCAGGTCAGTGACTTTAACTCTTAAAATGTTAAATGCTGTTTTAAATTATCCCTACATAAATACCCCTACAAATAATTTCATTGTGCTTCCTAAAATGTATAAGTATGTATATAAGAGGCTTGTGTTGGGTAGATTTTGTCATTACATGATGCTGAATAAATGGATTACTCTTATATCACTTTACCATGGTAGGCTATCCTTTGGTTTATCATGTAATAGTCATGGTGGTGATCATTAAGAACTGTTTTAATACAAAGTACATTAATATTATCTGTTATCATCACCGTATACACTTACCAAAAAATATACCTTGTATTATCTTGGTATTTTAAACATGCACCATGGTACCTCTACTTTGTCTCTGTACTATGGTAAAACTGCATTTTTGAGTATGTACAGTTACTAGTACTACCAAGATAATCTTTGAAGTACCATGAAATACCATGGTATATGAGCATAGTACCCTTTCAGAAAGTACTGTGGTACAGTGATACATGGTATGCCAAAGGATTTCCAACATTACCATCTGTGCCATTACTGTACTAAACTGTAAAAACAAAAATATCATTTTTTTCAAAGTTGTAAATAAGAAGTTTTATTAGAAAATACTATTTCAGTGTTTCTACTTTAAAATGACTTTGCTGCTTGCTTGCTGTTTCTGTGTAACTATTTGTCAAATTTCTAGCAATTAATTGTTTCAAAGTCCTTTTCATTATATGATACTGCCACAGTAACTTTTTATAAGGGTCATCAAGGTATCCAGTTACAAAAGGTACCAAAATGTACTATAGTACTAGCAAACTAGAATTATTCCATGCATTCCTAATGCCATTTGTCGTTCATTGCAGAGAATGACTGATAAATGCTTCAAGAAATGCATTGGCAAACCAGGAAGCACATTGGACAACTCTGAACAGGTATGAGCAGGACATCCTATAGCACTGTCCATGTTTCTTTGAGGAAATAACATATAGACCCATGCATAACCCTTTCGTTTTTTTCCAGAAATGCATTGCCATGTGCATGGACCGCTACATGGATGCATGGAACACGGTCTCCCGCGCATATAACTCGAGATTACAGAGGGAAAGGGCACGTATTTGATGTGCAGATGGCGGACGGTACTACCTCGGTATCACCTGAGTCCTCAGGTCGAGATGCCTGGTCTCCAAATGCACGACGAGTGTATAGACTTGGCACACTTACCACGCAACAACAACTGATGGATACAGAAGGAACCAGGTGGCTGGATTTAGACTCTACGTGGACATTTTTCATTACGTTTTGTTTTCAAACCATGTTAAAATGATAATACAAAACATAAAATAGCTGTTTAATAATTTTCAAATTTAAATTAAAGGATTGATAATTGTAGTAGCAGTTCTCATGTTTAAAATAATGAGCAGAATTGGGATAACAAGAGGACGGGTCAGGATTTTGGTATCCAGTTCCTGCTCGCAGGTTTCACTATGTTTAAAAACAATGCTAAAAATCGGACACCTCCCCTTATGCTGTTATCCATTCATCGAGCAGCCAATCAAAATTCAATGTGCCATCTGTCTGCCTTTTGTCATTGGGTGGATGTTACTCCATTCCCTGAGGGAACGGCTCACTTTACCACCTCTGTTCCACACACCTAGCTCTTCTCCCAGAGGGGAAGAATTCAGGGGCGTCTTTGTTGCAATAATTGTCACTTCTTCACCAGGATCGGCCGAATAGTGCTTCTAACTTACCTCTGAAGAACAAACTGCAATTGTCGACACTGGAGTGTCATTTGTCTCATTGTCTGTTAAGTACAGTAGTAGGGTTGTTTAGACACTCATAAACTACAAACCCTTGTAAAAGCAGTTCCCTTTGTGTACAAGCGTGTCAAAGTTCCCAATTTCCTTTGCTTCGTTGAGTTTTGTAAAGGCTTGGACAGAGATGCAAACTCCACCAAGACATGTCCAGACAGATGTTGTGCTGTTTTTATGGAATGCAAATAAATACCATCAAGTCAGTAAATTTTTATTGATGTTTTTGTTGCATTGATGAAATATCAGGTTAACAGATGTAGCACCATTTGGACAAATTAGGCCTGAAACACATTAATCAAGTACATGAACTTACATTTAGCTTTCTCAGCATTGCCATCAGCTGCGTTATAGCATGCATTTTCACAAACTCTTATTCTACAGCCTGGTCAAGGACTGTCATGGCGGAGCAACAGTTTGAAATGAGTCTTGTTTAATGGCACAGACTTTTGTACTGAAGTTTGGTTCTGTCTTAGTAACACAAGAATACACTCATCTTCAAAGGGACCATGTGCTTGCAAAATATGTGGTTTCAAATTTCCTACATTTTGTGATATTATTCCTACATTTTCCATTACAGGAATATAAATTCTGCTGGTGAAATGAGAAGGGGGATCCCTTTATTTCTTAAAATCAGAATTTATCAAGAAAACTTAAGGCAAGCAAATGTCGCCATATTTTCTTATCTTCCATCTGAAGTGAAAACCACTTCTCATTGATCATTGTTTCATTGAGATATTATGTTTTTTTTCCCCTAAATGGCAAAAAGCATTTCAGGGGCTAGTGCATCGTACACCAGAATGCAATGTTAATAAATACCACAAATAAATATTTTGTCAGTAGAGTGAACGTGTTGGTAAAGTCATCCATTTGAGTTTCATGCATCTTCAGTTGAGAGACATGTCTGCACATCACTTGTGAGATGGATGGTGGAGGACATTTCTGGATCATATTTTTAAAAAGGGAGGTATATAGATATCCACTCTCTGACAGACGTGACCTGCATGTAAACTCCCGGGAAGCCAATTCGACCACAGCCGTGACCCCAGCTGGTCACCCCGGCCAGGAACCAACGACCCTGGGGTTCCCGGCACACCAGAGGGCCTCCTGAGTCTCCCTGTAGAAGAAGAGAAGACCACTGCGTTCATTTGTGTTTTTATGGAAGGTATGACATTTAAAGAAGTCTGCTGAAAACTCAAGGATATGGGTGAATGACATTGGGCTGTGTTACGTAATCAGCTTAAGAGGCACGGTGGATGTTTTAAGATGGAAAAAAAAAAAGACTTAGAGCATTAAGTATCATCAGGTAAGTGCAGCAGTGCTTCAGAAGAAGTCATTCAGATTTATCCTACTCCTGTGCAACTGCTGATTTTTTTTCCGGACAGTAGCATTCAGAAACCTTTAATATTCTCACAAACTCACCAAACATGTGTCCCTGTTCCCCTCCACAGAGCCAGCACACATCATGTTGTCGGTAAGTCCACCAGCATAAGCTCGCTGGCAGTCCCACTGATCAAAGACATTAACCTGTGCTTTTTGCAGCAAATTGGTTATCATACCTATGTGGGATAAACAGACCATACATCATAATGGATCCTATCAATCAAATGCAGTCCACAAATTTTACATATCTTTTTGGAATCAAGGTTTAATGTAGATGAAGTCTAGAAGACCTTTTTTTATGTCGTTTTCACACTTGGAACGTTTGATCCTAATTCAGTTGTCTCTCCATGCCCATGCTGGGAATGGTCAACATTCATAGGCTGATAATTTCCGCAAAATATTCATAATAGCATTTCATTTTCGGATTGCATTTACATTAATCACTAAATGTATTACAGTTCATGTGAGTCAAATCCCACACCCCTTACTAAACAGATGGAGCACGTGCTCCTTGATGGACACATAACTAAGTTCAATCGAACCTGGCTCCACACCAGAACATCTAGTGTGAAAATGATTTTAAAAACTATTTGCCTAGGTTTTAGGTTTTATCTTATCACCTTGACCAACCCCAAACTCACCGTCCTCCTTCACAGCGCCCCATCCAATGATGTAGCATTCCGCAGTTTTGATGAAGCTATGCCAGGGAGAAGGCAAACACACGGTCTGGATGGTGTAGGACTTGGGGGCGGGGATGGAGAGTTCCACCAAGGCCACATCAAAGTCCATAGTGCTGCTATTGAAAGCAGGATGAGAGATGATCCTTTGCGCTGGAATAACCAGAGCACCCACTCCAGACCAAATGACTGACCCAAGACTTACTGTCCAACTAGCTGTGTTCAGCTCACTATTGACGAAAACACAAAATAAACACTAAATCTTTTTCTGTTCATCTCTTTAAGACTGTAGCATGTTGGGAAGCCAGTCAGTGGTACACTACCCTCTGAAGCAGTGAGCAGCAGTCAGGAGCCATTTGGAGTGGATGAGCGTCGCTCCACAGCGGTGAGTGCGTTGGTACTGCAGACTGCCCACCCATGGCCATTCACCTCTCCGTGCAGAGACGCCACCGATAATCCTCCCTTGTCCCACGGCTGGACGATTCCCACAGTCTACAAAGTAAACAGGTGACCCTTATATTCTTGTTCCTCAGACTACTTTAATGGACCTAATGAAGACGAGGCTGTAAGTGTATGGCCTTTTCAATATGTTGTACAGTTGTGCACCTTGGTGTCTATTAGTCAATGCAACATTGAAAATATGCTTTTCTTCCAGTGGACAAAAGAAATGGGATGTGAAAATTGGCGACAATGCAAACTCTTGAACGGACCCGTACATTTACCATTCACGGCTACCCTAGTTTCTTTTGTGTAAAGTTAAATATGGCACCTACCCTGACTAAGGTCTACACTAGCTAGTTAACCACACTTCATTAATGTGGGTGCAAACCAAATGGATTGTTGTTAAGCAGGGGTGTCCAATCCTAGAATCAACCCTGGATGCGCCTTCCTGCAGAGCTCAGTTTCAACCCTGCTCCAACACACCTCTTTGTAATTATTATATGTTTTGAAAATATTAACTATCTGGTTGCTATGTTTTGATTAGGTTTGGAGCCAAATTTTCTGGGAAGGTAGACCTCCAGGAACAGGATTGGGCCCCCCTGTTGTAGAGATTGAGATTATTAGAGATTATTTACCACAGTTTTTCTCATCAACCTCATTGGGGCAGTCAACGACTCTGTCACATTCTGGGTTTATCTTGCTGATGCACTTGCCTCCGCCACAGTTATAATTACCACTGCAGTTCCCAGGAGCAGGATTATATTCATTACTGGTAATCTCAGAGGAGGGGTTCATAGCTTTAACAATGTGATCCGTAGTGGTTGTGACACTAGGGTCAGTGGGGGCAACAGTGACTGTTGGTGCGATCTTGATGTAGCTCAGAATCCAGTTGCGGAGTTTGGTGACGCGGGAATAGACCCCAGGCTTGTTGATCTGTGCACATCCCACTCCCCAGCTCACCACGCCCGCTAGGAAAAAGCGCCCAGGGGCCACCTCACATACCAGAGGGCCCCCAGAGTCTCCCTGAAGGCCAAAAACCACATTTAAAACATTCAATTGTGAAAACACTTTTAGGGCATCAGGCATTATTGCTATGAGTTATAACCCTTACCTGACAAGAGTCCACCTTCCCTTGAAGAAAACCAGCACACATCATATTTTGGGTGAGTGCACCTCTGTATACAGATGTCTTGTTGCAGACTTTCGAGTCAATGATCTTCACGATTGCCTTCTGTAATGTAGAAGGCACCTCACCTGCTCGGTAAAAGAGGTTTTTGTCTTAAAAGTGGTTGTCTCAAGTAGTCAGACTTTTGGCAAAAAGGCTGGTCTTCATGGAAGCTTATTATGATTGAGAACCACCAACTTAAGCAGGAAAAGAGCACCTGATTGACATTTAAAGTGATCAACCACAGTTTGTTTTGAGTTTGGTGCAGTTTAGGGGTGAGGTAGTCTCAGCCTCATACGTCAAGCCTACGATCCACTGGCTGAATGTTTGATGCATGTGGCACACTTAACTGGTAACCCTTCAGGATTTTGATTGACATCAACTTTACATTTTCAAGCCCCTAAACATGACGGGGAAGAAAATGAACTGTGATTGGTTGCGCTACATGTCAGTCAAACATCCTCTTGGTCGGTCCTTGTCCAATGTAAGCTGCTAATAGAGTCCAGACCTTCTGCTGTCAGTCTGAAGGTCTGGCTACATGAGACTAGGGGTGAGTTAAACTCATCAGACTCAAGCTAAAGTATATTCTGATGCTTTACACAACAGCAAACATACTCACTGGTGTACTGATTAAGAGCTCCCCAACCAGAGACGATGCAGTTCTGCCCAGGACTGAAAATGTGAGAGGATGATGGGATACAGACTGGCTGAACATAACGGCTAAACGTCAAGGGCGTTTCCAACTCAAGTACGGTCACATCACTGTCAGTGGTCATGGGATCATAGACCGGAGAGACAACCAGGGACTTGATGTTTACTATGGTGGCTTCTCCCTCCTCCCCACTGACTAGATTGGCTCCCACAAGAGCCGTCCAATCTTTTGGGTTGTTTTCTCTTTGGTATATAAGGAAGACATATTTAGATATACATTGGTGCCTAGTGAGGAACTGATGAAGATCTTACAGAAATGCTTCCTCACATTTCAAAACAATGAGCGGCACTGACAAGCCAGCGATTGTTGACGATGGATGCGCCACATGTATGACGGCCACGTAGTCTGAGACTGACCTGCCAGGGTAGCTCCCCGTGACGGGCGTTTTCACCACCCACAACACGGTTAGCCATGGCGGGACGTGTTCCACAGGCTATAAGAGAAACAATGGTTAACAATCAAAGAACATAAATTAAGCCTGTTTTTTCTTAAGAAAATATGACTGCACAGCTTGCCACTACAATGCTAGGGTTCTGTGATTGTTTTAGTGCTGTTACCATGTTTCTATTCATTTGCAAGGGTATTCAAGGTACTTGCAAGGTGGTTTCTAAGTTGTTCTGGCTGGTTTATAGCTGGCTGCTGATATTATTGTCCCTAGATATAGCTTGTGTACTTCTTTAATAAAAGTCTATTGATTTTCTTGCTAGTATTGTTGTCCGTCAGGCAATAGTCCTAAGAGGTATCATTCATGTCTGTAGGAATATTATGCAAACTTAATGCAAAGTTATTTAAATCACAAACCCTAAGTAATTGTGATGTTTAATACTAATATGTCAAAATTTTTATCAATTATCTTTTACCTTAGGCCAAAATTAGTTCTTAAACTTACAAAAAGGAAACTAACAGCTAAATATAGCGTTAGCATAATAACAAGATGGTGACACTTACAGCAAAAGGCTTCATCTGAACCATCAACACAATCGGTTATAAAGTCGCATTCTGGATTTGGCTTTGTGATGCATTCGCCACTGTCACAGGTGAACGTGTTCTCAGGACATTTATCTGCAGTAAAAGACAAAGACATCTGAGTACCCTGAGTTTTCAATTAACCATTATATGATCAACATTATTATCATATTCTGCTTACTTATGTCATTGCCAATCTCATAGAATGACTTTCCACTTGCCCCTGAAAAAAGAAAAAAAAAAAATGGTTAAAATGACACTATTTTTGACTTAATTTATTTTATAGGAATCCGGCGTACCAAGAAGGATGATGCTACTGATCTCTCCGTATTGTGGGACAATGATAGGTTTCCCATTCAACATGGCCTTAAATCCAGTGCGAAGGAAGTCTTGAACGAAGTTCTCCGTGTACCCCTGGACTTGAGAAACCCGGAAGACCAAACGAAGAGTGGTCATCACATTTGAGTTGATATTCCTGAAAGATATCACAGACTCTTAATCAAATACCAAAATATATACAGACATAATTCCCCATCTTGTTTTATAGAGTTAAAACATGGCATATAAGCAGTGTACCTACCCATACGCAACTATCTGACAGTCAGTAAAATGATTTGCCACTGCAGAGGCGGTAAATATATTCTTGATCTGTAAAATAGAGAAGACAGCAGTGGACATCTATTTGTTAAAACCAATTTTATATCTACAATGTGAAGATTTCCGTGCAAGTTATTGGTCATACTTTTGCTTTCAGAGTCGAGGTCAGAACTACAGAGAATCCTGATGTTTTATCTAGCAGGTCTGAATCATAACTGAGTCCTTGCAATTCCACTGTCTCCATGAAATAATGTTCCTCTTGTATTAAGTAGGCTGAACAGGAAAAACAAGGTTGGTATAAGTGTCCAACAATATCATAATATTTTGATTCTGTGGACAAATTACTCAGATGGAGATAATTCATTAACCTGTCATAAAACCCGCAGCAGCCCCAATGATGAGAAGAATCAGTATTGCGGCTAATGTTATACATTTGGAAGCAGAGAGGCAAGCTGGCCGTGAATCACCCTCAGGCAACTCATTCAAGTCTTTCTTCTCCATTTCAGTCTATACAAAGACCTGCAACACAACCTGGACATTCAAACTGTAAAACACAAGAACACATGGAGGTAAGAAATACAGACAGATGACCAGGTAAAAACAGGATTGGGTTTTTATGATACCAAAAGTATTAGCATCTCCCTTGGGTACCGAGAGTGAAAATCATCTCGTGGGATAACAAAGTATTATTTCATCAACCATAGAATGAGACAATACTAGGAGTGGTTCAGAGAAGCCAAAACAAACCTCTGTCGATTCTTAGATGTTATATCGCAGAAATATGAAGCCTGATGTTCCAGAGAGTATGGATAAAGTTACTTTTCACTTCAGGCTTGTAAATGCAACAACTACTCTCTGATTAAATATATGCACATAAAAACATAAACAAACAATTCAAAGTGCAAAACTATTATTTACAGGCTTGCCAACAACAATGCAAAGGTATCACATAAAATGGCAGTTTTGGGCATACAGTTTGGCACAACAAAACAATATATTCCTGTTAAAACTCACATATAATAAATAAATGTTATGTCAGGTCACAACAACACATTACAAACAAGCCTACTAAAAACAGTGGTAGTATACTGACTATATTTATGCCAATTAAAACTTACATTGCTAAATAATGATGGTTTATGCATTCACAAATCCAATGCAACATATCAAATATAAAATGCCTATAATACTGTTTTCGTTTTAAACAATCAAAAATAAATTCAAATATTTTTCTGAGGAGCTAGAAACAAATACAAAGAGCATTAAAACTGTGGGTGTAATAACTTCTGGCACAATTCTAAGAATAGAATAGATTATATGGTTACTCACCGTTTCAGGCAGCATTTGGTCACTGATACATCTGATCTTTACATTGACGTCCGAATAAACTGCACGACACGTTTGGAGACTGTATAGAATGCAGCGCTGTTATGCGCTAGGTTTTTACATGTGGGCGTGGCTTTACACAGGTGAGGCAGGGGAGGTCTTTGATTGGCCGGTGCTACAATATATATATATATATATATATATTATTATTATTTTTAAAACCTCTATTATTTCTCACAATACCATTTTAAAACTTTTAAGGGATTTAAAGCAACAATAGACTGTTATTCCTGGGAGAAAAAAAAAAAAAAAACTTAATCCAAAACAAAACCAAAAGCTTAAACTGCAAATAGTTTCAAATTTCTTAAAAGCCTACCCAGCGGCAAATTCTGGAAATTAGCTAAAAGCCTATATGTAGAGAGCAAGTGCTGTGCAGTAATGTTATTCTGTATTTTCTCTTTTTTAATTATGTATATATATATATATATATATTTGTATCTATATAGCTTCTAATTTTTTACATTTATATGTTCATTGAAAAAAAAATGTATTGAATGTGATGTATTTTTTATTTACTGAATATATATTTACATGATCTTTTCTTTTTTACCTCATATGTTTATTCTGCTGTGCAAAATGAAATCCAACTTTGCTTACTAGACCACCTCGCCTCAGACTTCTACTGACCTGGAATAGTATTAAGAGTTGGCCCGTCTTCAGACAGCAGCTCCTCTTACAGACCCCTCTACAGTTAACCATCAGTTAACAGACCCTGAACCACTATAACTGTGTTACCCAATAAAGCCCAGACTTGGGTGCCAGTGAGCACTGATAAAATCTGGAAAGTCCTGCTGTTCAAAAGAGCACCAGCAAGGCAAGACACACAGCCTTTCATTCATAACTGCTAGAAAACCACCATCACAAATGGAGGGACCAACAAAACTCGATTAGCCTCACACGTATTGCGTTAAATATCAGAGTGAAAACTATACTGTAACTAGTGACTATATTGATGTACATACTGTTTCCCACCTAAAGTAAATCTAGAAAGGTTACAGGCAGGTCTTTGTGGCTGTGCTAAGAAGCATGAATAGCTCATCTCAATCTGATAGCCATCAAAAGGGGAGGAAAAACCCTTGTTTCCTCGCAAGATTTTAGGAACTTGCATGATCACCTGTATGTGAAAGTAGTTCTGCTCACCTATTAACAAAGTGTATGCATTAATTTAACAAAAGTAGGGTGGAAAAATCTCACAAATAGGGAAGGGTCCATGACTGAGTCTTTAATCTAAGGAATTAGTTTTGTAAATGTAAAACAGAGAAGAGGACACCACAAAAGTAAACAAGAATGTTTTCTCAAGGCGTCTTAAAACTGAAGGCCTTCAAAATATTACACAAATGGTGTTCCGTGAAAGCTTGCTGACAATGTCCAACTGTTTGTGTGTGTGTACAAAAGCTTTCTGGATAGGTAAAGCTGTGGGATCCACCCTTTGAGGTACAGGCATAGTCTTTGTTTTTGCTTGAATTAGAAATGGTTAAATCCCAGATGTTTATTATGGTCCAAATGAACGTCAGTAGCAAAACAACACTGAAAGAACCAGGGCAGTATTACGCACCTATTTTCATGAACAGAAAACATGCCTTATAATTCAAAACCATTATTAACACACACACAAAAAAAACATGAGTTTCATCAACAAAAACAAAACACATTTATCCTGAGTCTAAATACAAAATGTTACATTTTTCATGATTTCAGACCTAACAAAAACTATCCGTTTTTTTTTCCCACCAGACATCTACAAAATGCAAGAAAACAAAACAAAAATAAACAAGGCTGAATATTATCCATCCTGCTGTTGAATGAAAGGGTTTGGAATTGCCTCCATCCCGTCCTGTGGACAGATGAGCACGACGGACGTCCCTCGACAAACCACCAGGCCGAGCTGTCTGGTGTCTTCGGTCAGCTTGTACTGATCATCCGGATCTGTTTGGAATCATCAGGATGTGATTAGGCATCATATACAACGATCCTGAATAAAAAGCTTTTAAAAAATAAAATAAAACGCTCTGGTTGAGCAAGGGTTTTCAATCTCTTAGGCTACATTCAGACTGCAGGTAAATGTGGCCCAAATCCGATTTTTTTCTGCCCATATGTGACTCAGATCTGTTTTTCTCATGATCTTTCCAATTCTGATTTGGGCCACTAAATCCAATACAGGTCGGATGTTTTGAAATGCGACCTCAGTCTGAACATTCATATCGGAATTCATCCGACTTTTACGTCACTCTAGAGCAACATTCTCCACAATTTGGTGCTCATGGTAGTCATTTCAAAGATTTTACATACCTGACGTTATCAAGACAGTTGTGAAAGGTAGGCCGTAAAGGACAGTGATGTGTCAGAGCTCACAAGTATTACAGTAACAGCTCTATATACAAGCAAAACACAAGGGCTTGAATCATAAACACTGTAAATGTTTTTTTTCAAATCATCTTCTTTGTTTTTTATACTGTCTGCACATAAATTTGCTGGCTTCTACAGCAGATCACATTATAAATAAATGCATAAACTTTTTTTACGCAAAATTTTTACTTCCGTATGACAGCATGCTGCGTGACGTCTTTTTATTGTTCGTTTGCGCATACGGGTCAGTCCAGGACCATGATCTGTTCACATTGGAATCTGATATTGGCCATATTTAAAACAACAATGTGAACAGCTACACACACAAAAAAAAAAATATCTGAGCATTGAGCAATAAATCGGAATTGAACACTAAGGCTCACAGTTACCCCTTTTCCACCAAGGCAGTGCTGGTGCCGGTTCGGAGCCGGTGCCTACTCGCGAACCAGTTCTTTGTGTTTCGACAGCCAAAGAACCGGTTCTCGGCCAGGAAAATTGGTTCCAAAGCGGCACCAACTCTTTGCTGGACTAGAACCGTTCTTTTACCACGTCATGC
Organism: Leuciscus leuciscus; assembly: GCF_965113295.1. NCBI lineage: Eukaryota > Metazoa > Chordata > Actinopteri > Cypriniformes > Leuciscidae > Leuciscus > Leuciscus leuciscus. The sequence continues at coordinate 23,068,388 of NC_138739.1, read as the reverse complement.
TTTCGTCGGGGGCGGGGTTATTGTCGAACTTTTTCAGGAACGTTACCTCCGTCTATAGTAATCCAGACGAGCAGCACAAATGTGTTCTAAACGTCTTCTTCTGACCCCAATATAGGATTGCAATGCCAGGAGAAACATTTGCAGAAAGACGATGTAATCCGCCATTGTAATTGTTATGCTTAAAGTTGGCGCAAACGTTTCTAGGAAAGCTAAGACGTAGCCAATGGCAATGTACACAGTGACGTAATGACATCGTTCGCTGGGCTCTCTAGTCAGTGAAATAAACAGGTTCTGAGAAGGTTCACAAGTTGAACCAACTTTGAACCAGCACCCTTTTTTGGTGGAAAAGGGGTAAGTGTGAAGTGTTTTTGATCCACTTCAAATGTTAAAGCTGCAGTTCGTAGTTTTTCCTCTTTGTCGCCACCTCTGTTCAAAATCTGCAATTGCAGTTATTCTGGGAATTATCAACTTTACGTGGGTTGTGCCTCGGCACGGCGCAGCGCGGATGAATCCAATGTTTTGAGGAGAATGTGCAGCTGTCAGTGTGGAAACTGGCATTCGGAATTACAGATTCTACTTTTTGTAAGTATGACCAACATAAGAATTTTCACCAGAAAATGTAACAGTAACATCCACATAAGTAACATCCACTTTTGTTCTGACCAACTAAGGGAAATTTAAGGCTGATTAAATCTAACGATCACTTAACATATCACGTCAAACCATGCAAATTATACTTTGTTCTCAATTTGTTAATGTTAACAACATCAGCATTGCGTGACTATATTTAATGTGTATTAGGGCTACCTGTAGTTCAGTTTCCATTTCTGTGCAGTCTAATTTCTAATTATCATACCTACAAATGAATGTTCCTTACAACTGGTTCTCTTTGAAATACAAACACACGCATCTGTAATCAGATGCATATTTATTGCATTATTCAATATTCCGACGCACAAAAAAAAAGCCGTCTCTGCGTCCGTTTTGAACCCCTTCACTTTCAAAAGCCCTTTTGATTGTTTATCCTTGTTTTCACATGGGCACGGTTGCAGTCTCTTTTTAAATCTGTAGCCACTTCGAAGTCTTTTGCATTTTACAACGAGTGAATCTCCAGTTGTCACTGGTGATTGTCGTTTGAACCTTTCTGGATCCGCCATCAAATTGATAAGTTTAATTATATCAAGTGCTGTGAGAAAAGGCTATAAATCTCCACCTCCAACATCCTCACACACAACATAGCCTACTAGCCGAGACTCCTCCTTTAAGTGTACAGATGTGACGCAAAGACATGCTCGAATTTCCAGCGGAAATCCACCAGTACCACTGGAAAACATTATTACAAGCTTACCGTTTTGAATCGAGCTAAGGCAAGCAGATAGTTTTGCACACTTGGCTGGTTATGTACTTGCTCAAAAAATTATTTTTTAACCCAAAAAAGTTACGGACTGCAGCTTTAACTACTGTATAATGACCCAATTTATACTATGAAAAATAGTGTGTAAAATATTATTGGGAAAATATTTAGCTTCTATTATGTTACATTATTTAAGTGATTTTTTAAAATACCTGTTCTACTTATGTTAATCTCATTTTTTATTTTTACACAGATCCCAGTTTGAAAACCCCTGAGAAAGAGGACGTAATAAATGAAGAGATTTTACCTCGCATGTATTCAATGGTGCCATCCAACACAAGATTCAACAGCGGGTCGAAGCCTTTTAAGACACCACTTGCTGAAAATAGGAAACAATGAATGTTAAATGCAATGTAATTTAGTAAAGCATAATATATGAATTATTTAAACCCCTAGTATTTTATCTTATGAAGCAACTGTCTCACCTTCACGACCTCCTTGGAACTTTACTCTTATATGTTTGTCGATGTATTTCGACAAATCAAAAATACTCTCCTTCTTTTTCTTATCTTTATCCTGAAAATCAAAACCACATATTATATAACAGGCCTGTGTGTAATATAGCTTTATCAGACCCAGTGTCTTAGTATGTAGCTTAGCTCCTCAATAATACACAACACATCAAATTTACAATAACGAGCAGGCTCTAGTGAGTACAGTTCGAACTTTCAGAGTTCACAAGACATTTATGTGCTTACATGTTTGTTTATAAAAACCATGCGACCATACAAGCGTTTAGTAAAGTGAACGGTGTGGAAACGTTTGCGCTACTCACCGCCATGTTCAAAACTCCTCTACGCCCCGCCCACTCGGCGTTGACGTTTGACGCCTGCCTCTCGACCAATCACAACACGCTCCGGTGAAGTCCAACAGAAAAGATTTTTAATTGTATCAGCCTTAAACACCCTCAAATATATATCAAACACAACTTCAATTGTATATATTTGTCTTTTACGATTGTTAAAAAATAAATATGCTGAAATACGATAATACGCGTGATTAGGTTGAGGCGCTCAGCACATCCGGTGAGAAACGGACAAACGCGGGATCGAAGCGCGAAAAAACAAATGACTCGTTCAACAACTTAAAAACACGAAAAAACTGCGATTTTTTTATGATTATTATCGCTTTTTGTGTTATTACATGAACTCAAAATGACGGAACTACTTTTTAACAAGAGGTTACAGGTGCAGGTGAAGAATAGAGAGACCGATGAGAGGTAATACTGTTTGTGTATGTATTTGAACATAATAAGACCTAAATGAGTGTTTGGGTTTATTTTTCTTTGACTGTCATGTATGTTATAGTATTTTGTTTTTGCAGACTATTAAGGGTCTAAATGTATTTATATATTATGCTGTTTTAAATTACAGACGTTCAGTCATTCGCATCAGTATTGAACTGCAGCAATTATCAAACCCTGTCCATAGGAAGGTGAGGAATTATCATTTATACATCATCATTACTTATGAATGTAAAGCATTTGGTCTCATGGCTTTCTGTTTGTTTTATCAACAGGATTTGATTGTACGGCTGACGGATGATACTGATCTTTACTTTTTATACAATCTTGTGATATCAGAGGAGGATTTTCAGAGGTATAGTGATCTGATCTGACCTTTTTATAAAATAATGATCCATATTTATTGTCAGCACAGTAATATCTGACTCAATGTGAGCTTTTCAGTGTAATAATCATTATTTGCTTTCCTTCGCAGCTTAAAAGTACAACAAGGGCTTTTAATAGACTTCACATCATTCCCACAGAAATTCATAGACTTGCTTGAGCAGTGCATCTCTGAACAGGACAGAGAAAACCCACGGTGAGAGATTATCTGAATATTATCTCTCATAAATCTTTTCTTAATGTGTATGGGTTGTAAGAACTGTTTCTTTTCAGGTTCCTGTTGCAGCTCACGTCAGCTTCATCGGCGTTCGACCACGGTCCTTCAAACCTTAATATTGTGGAGACAAACGCTTTTAAACACCTCACACATCTCTCTCTGAAACTGCTCCCGGGATCTGATACGGATATTAAGAAGTATCTGGCTACTTGTCTGTCTACTGTAAAGGTACAACTCATCATCATGGACTATGTCTATATCCTGCTTGCTTGGATGAATGCATCTTTAATATATCTGTTTTCAGGAGGAAAAGCAACAGTTGGAACAGAAGTTGAGAAAGACTGAGGAAGATCTGACAAGACAGCTAAATTATGCACAGCAAGTAAGTCAAATTCAAGATGGTTTCTCTAAAGTTAATTAATATTTGTATTATTTATAATATAACCACCAAATTGGTATAAATTGAGCAAAACCTCACAGGTTTGATAATTGTCAGTATCACCAAATAAATTAATATTTAAAAATGAATTGCACAACTACTATAAGTATATCCAACCTTACCCGGATAAATATAATAATAATAATACATTTTATTTATTTGGCGCCTTTCTGGACACTCAAGGTCGCCTTACAAAAAGGTGCATTTGAACAAACTAAAAACTAACTAGGGTAAAAACTAGCATAAAAACAGGTTAAAATACATCAGTTAAAAACAGTACAGGAGAATAATGCAGTAGTGGTCAGAGTAAGTAGGCTTGTCTAAACAGATGAGTTTTGAGTGTGGATTTGAAGTGTGGGAGTGAGTCAGAGTTGCGGAGGTCAGGGGGGAGAGTGTTCCAGAGCTGGGGAGCAGAGTGGCTGAAGGCCCTACTCCCCATGGTGACGAGACGGGCTGGCGGGACAATGAGATGGAGAGAGGAGGAGGAGCGGAGAGAGCGGACCGGTGTGGCAATATGAATGAGGTCAGTCAGGTATGGAGGGGCGAGGTTATGGATGGCTTTGAAAGTGAGGAGCAGTATTTTGTAGTGGATGCGGTGTGTGATGGGGAGCCAGTGGAGCTGTTGGAGGACTGGGGTGATGTGCTTGATGGAGGGTGTGTGAGTGATGATGCGTGCAGCAGAATTCTGAACAAGTTGAAGTTTATGGAGGGTTTTTTGAGGGAGACCAAACAGGAGGGAGTTGCAGTAGTCGATTCGAGAAGTGACAAGGCTATGGACAAGAACGGCAGTGGAAAGAGGAGTGAGAGAAGGGCGGAGGCGGTGAATGTTCCTAAGGTGGAAGTAGGCCGAGCGGGTGATGTTATTGATGTGTGCAGTGAAGCTGAGGGTGCTGTCTAGGATGACACCCAGACTCTTTACCTGAGGGGAGGGGGAGATGGAGGAGCCGTCGATGAAAATTGAAAAGTTTTTTATTTTACTTAAGGTGGACTCACGTTAAGCGCTGTGTACTAGATAAAATCTCTACTGCTTGATTGTTATATTGCCAAAAAACGTAAACTATATTATCACCCTTTTTGTCAAAAAACGTATATTATATGATCGCCTATTTTGTAAAAAATGTAAACTATATCATCACCTCTTTTGTCATAAAGCGTAAAATATATTATCGCCCAGCTTGATTTGTTATATTTAGTCCAAAAACATACTATATCATCGCCCTTTTCCATCAAAAAACTTAGCCTATTTTTTTGTGCCTATATCGTCAATTTTTTTAATAATATTATCGCCCAGCTTGATTGTTATATTTAATCAAAAAACATAAACTGTATATCACCTATTTTGTCAAAAAAACACACACTGTATTATCTCATATTTTGTCAAAAAACACACACTGTATTATCTCATATTTTGTCAAAAAACACAAACTGTATTATCTCATATTTTGTCAAAAAACATAAACTGTATTATCGGCCAGCTTGATTGTAATATTTGTCATAAAAACATAAGCTATATTATCGGCCAGCTTGATTGTAATATTTGTCATAAAAACATAAGCTATATTATCGGCCAGCTTGATTGTAATATTTGTCATAAAAACATAAGCTATATTATCGGCCAGCTTGATTGTAATATTTGTCATAAAAACATAAGCTATATTATCGCCAAGCTTGATTGTTATATTTTGTCAAAAACCGTAAACTATAATATCGCCCTTTTTGTCAAAAACTGTAAACTATATTATTGCCTATTTTGTCAAAAAACATAAACTGTTATCGCCCAGCTTGATTGTTATATTTCATCAAAAAACATCAATTAAGTTTTTTTTAATGAAAGGGGCAAAAATATAAACTATATTATTGCCCAGCTTGATTGTAATACTTTGTCAAAAAACGTAAACTATATTATTGCCCAGCAATATATAATAATGTGGATATATAGTATATCCTACTTTACCTGCATATATACAGTATATTCACGTAAAACAGTACATATAACAAATCTCAAATGCTTGACTTTTATTTTGTCGCAAAATGTAGCAATATTATCTCCCAGCTCTAATCTGCTAAAGGTGAATATAAGGCATGAAGATATTAAGAAATTATAGAGATCATCAATATGATTTTCTGTATAGCTGCTATATATACATGTGTATATAGTATTAGTATTAATTCTATTATCATAATGTATTAACCATTTTGATTTTATAGTAATTATATTGATTCATTTAAATATTTATTACGTAATTATGATTTTTCATTATATTATTCATCCTCCAGACCCTGTCTGAGAAAAGTCGAGAGTTGGACAAACTGCGGTCTGAATGGACGTCCCAAACGACGTCTCTGTCCAGCAGACACATGCAGGATCTCACAGCTGAGCGTGAAAATGCTCTGGAGGTGATCTGACATGGGCGAAATTTTTTTTACTGTATATAAAATGCTTGACCATGGAGTAAAACTTTGTGTAGATATATTAATAGTATAGATATAGTAATGTAAAGTCCAGTTTCTATCAGAAAGCTAAAAACTTGTATATTTATTTCAAATTTTCTCTCTTCAAAGAAGAGACTGAGTTTATTTTCTCCTTGTGTTATTAGATACAAGCGCGTCTGCAGCAGCAGAACGAACAGCTGCGACAGGAACTTGAGTCGTCTCATCACAGAAGCACCCAGCAGCTCCAAACCAAAGTCTCTGAGCTGGAAACGGCCAACCGGGAGCTCACCGACAAGAAATACAAGAGCGACTCCACCATTCGAGACCTCAAAGCCAAACTGGCTAGTCTGGAAGAGGTGCGATATTTATTTAGAAGGATATGGTCTGACAGTCACAAGAAAATCTGATTGCATAACTAATGTGTTGTTTGTCCAGGAGTGTCAGAGGTCAAAGCAGCAGGTTCTGTCGCTGAGGAGGGAGAACAGCAGCCTCGACACCGAATGCCACGAGAGAGAGCGTCTGGTCAACCAGCTGCAGACGCGAGTGGCTGTCGTAGAGCAGGAGATCAAAGATAAAGACCAGCTCGTGATGCGGACCAGAGAGGTGCTGGAAGCCACACAGCAGCAGAAGGTCAGCAGATGAAATCTGACATGAACGGATCCTTATATTCATTCATTTTATATTTAATAAATTTTTTTTTTTGCTAGAACTCTGTTGAAGGAAATGCAGAAAGCAAGCAAATTCAGATCGGCAAGTTGGAGGCCACGGTAAAATCCCTGTCGGAGGAGCTCATCAAGGTTTGCGTCTGAATTTAACTGTGAATTACTCATACCAGGGTTTCTGCGGGGGCTTAACGTTTTTTTTTTCTAACAAATTTGCTACACAAAATTACTACCTTAAAAAGGTCTTAAATCAGAGCTGAAAGTCTTAAATTCACAAAGTCATGGCATGAAATGTTGCATGCATTGCAAAAATAAAGGAGAATATCTTCCTAGTATTTTTGTCCCGTTTTCAAATGCAAATATTGAAACGACTTTAAATCAAGATACACTTACTTGAGATGCAAATGTAAAAATGAAGTCTTGAAAAACTGGACAAAATTAAGTGAGTTTGTTTAAAACAAGAACAAATATCTGTCAATGTTATCAAAAATGAATTTTGCTGAACCCATTGACAGTTATTTGTTCTCACTTCATTTTGATCAGTTTCACCGAAAACAAGACTTCATGTTTTGTCATTTTGTATCTCTAGTAAATGCATCTTGATTTAAGAATCTTTACACAAAACAAGACCGAAATACTGAGGAAGAACATCTTTTTTGCAATGCGATCAGAAGATACAGTATAAGAGAGTGCCATATTCAGAGCTATTTAAGCTACTTTTTTGTAAAATGAATTAAAAAGTAATTAATATCAAACTCAAATTCAAACTCTTAAAGGGTTAGTTCACCCAAAAATGAAAATTCTGTCAGTAATTACTCACCCTCATGTTGGTCCAACCCCGTAAGACCTTCGTTCATCTTCGGAACACAAATTAAGATATTTTTGATTAAATCTGAGAGCTGTCTCACTCCTCCATAGGCTTCTAAGACACTATAACTTGCTCGCCCAGAAAATGCATTAAAGACATCATTAATATAGTCCAAGTGACTCCAGTGGCTCAATCTTAAGTTTATAAAGCGGCGAGAATACTTTTTGTGCGCAAAAAACCCACAAAAATAACGACTTTATTCCACCATTTATTTATTTATCTCTGGGCCTCGAGTTTTTTCACGTAGTGTAATAGCGTAGCGCGTCTGTGTTGCATGTCACATGCATCACACACATGACCAGCGTCGGCCAATAGTGAGCCTACGTGTGACGTGCAACACAGACGCGCTGCGCTATTACACTATGTGAAAAAACTCGAGGCCCAGAGATAAATAAATAAATGGTGGAATAAAGTCGTTATTTTTGTGGGTTTTTTGCGCACTAAAAGTATTCTCGCCGCTTTATAAACTTAAGATTGAGCCACTGTAGTCACTTGGACTATATTAATGATGTCTTTAATGCATTTTCTGGGCCAGCAAGTTATAATGTCTTAGAAGCCTATGGAGGAGTGAGACAGCTCTCAGATTTAATCAAAAATATCTTAATTTGTGTTCCGAAGATGAACGAAGGTCTTACGGGGTTGGAACAACATGAGGGTGAGTAATTACTGACAGAATTTTCATTTTTGGGTGAACTAACCCTTTAAGAGTTGCTAATACAACTCCCTGTGTTTCTCATTTAGAGAACATGTCGACATATTGTGTTCCATTCAGTTTATTACTTACATTTTCTTTACTTGGTCTTTAAAAAGGTCTGAAATGTACCTTCATCAAACCTGCAGAAACCCTGTATACAGTCGGATTAATCCTGAATTCCCACTGCAGGCGAACGGCATCATCAAGAAGCTCCAGGGGGATCTGAAGGCTCTGGTGGGGAAGATCAAGGTGAAGAACACAGTGACCGTGTCTCAAGAAAAGATCCTGCAGGAAACTACGGAGAAACTGCAACGGGAGCAGCGAGAACTGCAGGACGCCCAACAGCGGCTCCGACAGAAAGAGGAAGAGGTACCGTACCAACCCCACATGTGCTGCCAACACAGGTCCCAGAACATTTCTTTTCACCAACAGTCTTTGTTGTTTTCAGGCAACAAGATTAAAGGAGCAACTGGAAGCTACAGTTCAGAAACTGGACGAGAGCAGGGAAGTGTTAAAAACCAATGAGAACGGTTAGTTCAAAATATATATATGTATTATTTTCAATGTATGTATTTTACATTTATTTATCTATTTTATTAAGTTAAAAAATATTTGTATTTTATTCTCTTATATATATTATTTTAATGGAATATAATTTATTATATACTATATCATTTTCAGTGTATTTTTCTGCTTTCGTATCTCCATGTATTCATGTAGTAATAACTTGGCTGAACAAGCAGCTGAATGAGAACCAGCTCTCTCGGAAGCAGGAGAGTTTGGGAATGTTCGAGACGCCCGCCGCAGGGCTGAGAACAGGAAGTGTCTCTCACAATATGGTAATCACACATCTTTGAAAATGTAGCATAAATTCCACCAAACAGGTTTTTTGTCTGCTTGATGTAACTGGAAATCATACAGTAACCATCAGTTTGCATGTCAGATTGGACTTGTCTTTGAAATGATGTAGCCGTTCTTCTCTTCTCTAGCTTGATAGCAAAGGTTTCCCCTCGTCTTTGGGACAGGGTTTCCCCATCACCTCTACGATAAACTCCAAATATCCTCTCCCTTTTTCCTGTGTGAGCTCAGGAACTCGCTCTGTCCTGGCACTGCACAATCAGACGTCTGGACCAAAGGCAGGCCTCGTCTCCTCTTCTCTCTCATACCATCTTTTCCTTCATGCATCTCCTGGTTTTCTGTGGTTTGCTTGTCTCTATTAGAGTCTCTGTTCACACTTCACACAATTCAGATTTTTTTGTTATTTTTATTTACTTTTTTTACTTTAGGACTGCGTGTCCAATATTTATTTATTTTTGCATCTGTTTGTTGTAGTCAAAATAGTGATTTATCTGCATGGGTTGCTACAATAATGATGTTAGCAAGTAGCATATATTTATTTAAACTTTGTTTTCAGCGGCAGTCGCTAGCTATAAATGTCTGAGAAAACCATGTTGAATTCTTTTTACAAATAAATAATGTTCTAAACTAAATTTTAGGTCCAGTTTAACCCTATGAGTGGCAAACCTTCAGCAGCAGAAGTGAGTCCCTCTACACTCGCCCAGCCTTCCAATAAAGAGAAGTGAGTTCCTCTAATTCATTAACTTCCTGATCTCGGATTATAGCCTTGTGTCTGAGCTGCATCTCTGATCTGAACAGCGGAGAACCTGTAGGTCTGGACTCCAAGTACTTTGAGAGACGAGACGACAGCATTCCTCTCCGCGGTCTCCTACCCAGCATGCATCTAAATAGAGGCAAGCGACAAAACGTTTTTACCCAGTTATTCCTAATTGCTATACTTTTGAGGAGATTTAATAAATGTTATATTTGATATAAATGCCTTCTACCTGCAGAAGTCCCTAAGCCTTTGAACACGGCTGGAGCAAAACCGACACCGGCCGCAGCGTCTGCGTATTTCCCAGGATGACGAACTGCACGTTTATATGGACCTCTATTCATCACTACAGTTTGTGTGTGAACGCCACTACTAAGATACTAAGGCATTGCAAAGTATCCATGCAGATGGTGGTCTTGTTTGTTTCAAATATTTTCAGTAATTTATTAAAAGAGATTTATTTTTAAAACCATTTCTCTGTTTAGATTCCTTGAATGATAACCCTAAACATGGGACCGATTTGTCAAACTATAATGGTGCTAATTTTGGTCCTTTAAGTCTATGGTGCCTAAAAACCTCTTTTCAGTGTCTTAAACTGGTTTGTGCCATACATGAACTGTCTCTGAAAGAATGAACTCGCCTTTTGCCAAACAGTCAGAGAGCTGCCATTTTGTATTCTCAAATAGTGCTATTCATTCAATTCAATTGGCTTTTTTATTGAAGGTATAAAGATTTAAAGTACTTGATTGGTTGATGACAGACTGACTGTGGTTTGCTGTGTAAAGCTGTATGTATATATCATTGTGTGTACATTCATATTATTGTATTTATGGTTTAATATAGTGAACTTTGTAATCTGTTTATCATGGATTGCAGTTTGGCTGCTTGTTCATCAGTAGCGAAATTTTAGGACAAGTGAATAAATTCTAAAATGCAGTTTGAAAAATTGTCTTTTTACTATGGAACTAAAATATAAAAACAGAACGATCGCACATACAGCAAAAATATTCAACTTTTATTGAAATGCATGTTTTAGATACTTTGACATATTTACATTGGTTGGTCAAAAAAACGATACACCATGTTAAAATTTATAATGAAGACGGCACAACAAAAGCACAGAACATAAAAAAAAAAAGCACACTGTATTCTGAGACGAACAGAATATATTACAGGAAATCATCTCATAAATATCCAAAGCACACAACTAATATTACAGATGAACTCATCTGTCTTATGTCAATAAAATATAAATTTGGTCAAATGTATCTTAAAACAAGCCATTCATCTGTCTCTATGAAAACCAAAAAATATAGAAAGGCCACTGGCAAATTTCACCTTTTTCTCAAATGTTACTTTGTCAGTTGGCATTTAGGAAGTGTTTTGCGTAAACGTACATATTTTTCGTAAAAGAATGTTTCTACACAAGGCCAAAGCGAATCCAGACAAATGATGCACCATGTATTTCAGTTTCACTACTGGTTTGGAGTCAGCTCTAGCGCTGTTTTACGAAACTCAACTTCAGTTGTATAAGAAAGGCTGAGGCTGATCAGAACTACCAATCGGAAGTTACACGCATCACTTAAATTCACCAGTTTCCGTCAACAACACAATTTAAGCTGGGGAAGGCACCATTGATTCTAAGTGGTATAAAGAAAACAGGCATCAGCTTAAACAAACAACAACAAGAAAAAAGAAACTTTAAAGCTGTACCACAATCATTCCAATGCAATGTTTGTCTGAAAGTCTGAAACTGAACTCCGTTAAGGCCATTCACGTGGAAATCCGTACAATTATGCTCCCTAAAAAAAAGGTCACTGGGCCTCAAGAACGACAAGCGAATTTCATGAACTCCATCGAAAGTTTTACGAGTGATTTACAGAAATTCGCTCTGCTTAAATTCTTATACGAACAATTTCAAACTCGAGAGTTTTGCAAACAATTTACATAAATCATTCAACTTGAATTCGTATGAATGTTTTTACAAACAGAAATTCTTTCGGTATGAATTCTTACAAATGGTTTTACGACTGATTTCCTCAAATTTTGTAATTAGTTTAATGAATGGTTTACACCAATCTGTTCCACTCAAAATCTTGCAAGTAGATTACGAACGGTTTACACAAACTCGCTTGGCTGAAATTCTTACGAATGGTTTGGAAAAAATTGTTCTACGCAAATAGTTTTAGAAAACGATTTTTTTTCCCATAATAATTTTTGCGAATAGTTTTACAAGCGATTTGCACAAATTCGTTCTGCTTGCGTTTCATGAATGACGCCTGTTGTTTGTATGTATGCAAGTATGTTCTCGCTAGGCCCTTCTGATAAGGAGAACACCTTGTGTCCGGAAACATTCCTGACCGGGTTAATGTCCCTGAGTGAGCTATGGTAAATGAAGAACTATATAATCAAAAAAAGAGCAACGTTAAAAAGAAAAGAAAAAAGGCAAAAAAAAAAAAAAAAGAATAAATACAAGCCATTGCAATAGTGCCTTTGGACAGAACCATCGTTAAATATATGTTCTTCTATATACATTTCTTTTAAAAAGTGGTGCTCTATTCATGATACAATAGGGACGCCTAGTCTTACTCAGAGACTTTCCTTCTTGCAGAGTTCACACACCTGTCAGTAATTTTCATGCTTAATTAGCAAGTTCAAAACTCTGCAGGAAGGTAGAGCTCTAGGTGCAAGACTGTGCATGCCTTCGATATAGCTTTACGTTTCAATAAATGACAACAGCCTCCATGCGCAGTCCGTTTCTCAACGGTTAGGGGGCGTGGCCAATACGACCACATGGAAACACCCAATCACACGTTAGTGTCCTGTAGGAGGGGCTCTTTGGCCTCTCCGGGTGGGTGGGGACTGTGCGAGTGCCCGTGGGGTGATGTGGGCTTCTTCCAGCTGCCCGCACGAGTGCCCATATGGGGGTGTTCGGGAATAAAAAGAGCCACCAGGAGCGCCAGCAGCACAGAACACGCGCCGAAGAGGAACGGCGGGCCTGGGATTATTGCACTCTGTGAGGAGAACACATGAGGCGGGAACACGGTTAACACAATGGCAAGACCTCTTCCCAAAACTGTCTGTTGAGGCCTATTTACACCCAAATGTTCGTAACGTTGAATATGCGCATGACTTTTTTAAATGCATCTCTATGAACTCCTTCACACTGTGCATGAAAGTCCGTACAGTGATGATTCACTCATTTTCACACGTGGAGGCAGGAATGAGTTTTTAATTCCTTGGATAACAAATATTTAGAAATTTGTTTACTGATGATTTACAGAGATTTGTTTGGCTTAAATTCTTGCAAATAGTTTTACAAACTATTTACTTCCTAAGAATGGTTTACACAAATTGGTACTCCACAATTTGTCAATAAAGTATCCAAATATATATATATTTTTTGAGAATTATAAAAAATGTGCAATTTTACAAACAATTTATACAAACTGTTTCTGCTCAAATTCTTTTGAAAGATTCTACGAACAGTTAAACTCATTCTGCTTGTTTTCTTGCAAATTGTTTTACAAACTATTTAAGTGTTTTTCTCTGGACTTAAAAATAGTTTCATGAACAATTTACATAAATTTGCTCTGCTTAAATCCTTGCAAAGAGTTTTACGAACTATTTATTCTTCTTGACTTCTTAAGAATAGTTTAATGAGCGATTTACACAAATAGATAATGCACAATTCCTTCAAGTATCCAAATATTTTCAAAGAATTTGGTTCTACTCAAATTCTAACGAATGGTTTTACGAACAATTAACAACAAACTCATTCTGCTTGAGTTTTTACTCAAACTTAAGAAATAGTTTTACGAGCAATTTACACAAATTGGTACTGAATAATTCCTTCAGGTATTCAACAATTTTTCAAGTATTTAATTTGTTTCAGAGAATAACGAAAATTCCACAAATTTATGAAAATTTTACACAAATTGGTATTGCACAATTCCTTCAAGTATCAAAATATTTACGAATAATGACAATTCTGCAAATTTTACTATTTGGTTCTACTCAAATTCTAACTAATGGTTCAACGAATATTTAACAAACTTATTCTGCTTGCAAATAGTTTTACAAATTATTGAAATGTATTTTTCTTGATTTAAGAAGAGTTTTAGGAACAATTTACACAAATTTGTTCAACTTGAATTCTTGCAGCTAGTTAAGAAATTTTTACATTTAAATGCTTGACTTCTTAAGAATGGTTTTACAAGCAATTTGCACAAATTAGGTATTCAACCATTTTTTCAGGTATATAACTTTTTCAGAGAATAACAAAAATTAAACAAATTATATTTTATTTACAAACAAAATAAACAAATTGGTTATGCATCAATTCTTACGAATGATTCTACAAACAATTAACAACAAACACGTCCTGCTTGAATTCTTGCAAATGGTTTAAGAATGACTTAAAACAAATTTATTCTGTTTGATTTGTGGAGGCTAGGTTTTGTTTGTAATTGCAAATTCATTCAGGTATCCAACTTTTTTTCAAAAAAATTATGCAATGCTATGAAAAATTGTTTGCAAGTATTTTATACTTGAGTGTTGTTTAGCTGCATTAGACTTCAGCATTTTAACTTTAGTTTAGTTTAACTATTATAAAAAAAAAAACTCTACCATTAAAACAAACCTAAAAACAACAAACATCATTCAACAGTTCAGTTTAAATGCAACGATGTGCGGTAACTTACCTGTTGGTGGGGATCATGGTGATGCGGTATATCCTGGTCTTTCTCCGGAACTTGGTCCAACTCGACATGAAAGATGTAGAAGATGAAACCGTAGAGGGCCGGACCCAAACCGTTACACAGCCCACGGATTCCCGTAACCATACCCTGACCCACGCCTACAGAGACATGAGCTTTAGCAGTCGGCCTCAGAGAATATGTAACTTCACTTCAAGAAAACCTACCTTGTTGATCCGGATCAGCTGTGCGGGAAATCAGGGCGCTAACAGCAGGGAAAGTGATACTAGACATGGCGGCAACGGCTCCGGCCGCCCACATCATCCTGGAAATTAGAAACGATTTCATTAGTAAAAACTCATTAAATGTTTACATTACTCTTAAAGCAACAGTTTAACTGAAAAAGAAAAATGGCATAATTTATGCCATTATTAAAAAAAAAAAAAAAAAAAAAAAAATATTATTTAACACTGAGGCTTTTGGTCTTACCATGGCTCAGATCCGAACCCGTACCAGGCAAGTTGCAGAATCTGAAATCCCAGGCCCAGCAAAATTGTGTTCTTGTTCCCGATGGAACGCATGAGTAAACTTAACACTACAGTCTGTAGGTGGAAAGAAAAGTCACATTCAGCATCATCCCCCATATAAAATAATGAAGTAAAAATCCTTTATTAGCATGTATCCGACTGACCTGTGCCACAATAGACAGCAATCCTAGAACAGCGATGAACGCTGCAACACTTTCAGGGGAAAATCCCATTATCTGGATAAGGGTAAATGAGGGTAAAACAATAAAACTTTACAGTCCTGTTTCTTATCAGGATTTTTTTTTTAAACTAGACCTGACCCACTAAACAATTAAAAAGGAGTTAAAGATTAACCACAGAGATAAACCAAATCTGTCCGTTGACAAACCTGCTGGAGATAGAGGAAGAAGCTAGAGTATTGTCCCGCTTCAGGCAGATACGACAGGAACACTGTTATACAGATGAGCAGAACCGTCGAGTCTTGACCCACCTTCCTCAGAGACTGTAGAGAGAAACAGATTCCTGTTTATAACCCTAACCCAATGTAACAGTTTTAAACACTTTATTATGTAATACTGTAAAATGAATCCTTTAAAATACTATTATAATGCATTTAAAATAACTGATTTTAGTTTTAGTGTTTAATATCAGCCATTTATCAGTTTATTGGCCCATGTAATACAATGCATTATAAAAATCTGCATCAGGTGGAATTTTAATATTGATGTATCCCTATTTGTAAAGGTATCGCAACCCTGATACGTTGAGATGGTTCAATTTGCATTCGTTTATGTGCTTTGAGACCACATGTTTAACAGACCTGTCTCTTCTAAAATTGAGAGGAACACATTAACCAATCAAAACCAAGAACACTGTGGTGGAAAACTGTAACAGGCTTCGCAGGAACTCTTCAGAGCAAACCACGTGTGAAAACAGCTCTATATGACATGCGTAAGCACCGTACAGATATGATGCAGCTTTAAAAACTCCATTATGTCAACACCTTAAACTGTGGAGGGCTAAATGGGTGGAAAAAAAAAAGACTTCCCTATTGAAAACCACACAGGATATGAGCAAAGTGTTGTGCCATTCTCCCTTTTTAAAATAAACAATAAATGTTTCCAGCCACACTCATGCTGAAGGTTCTGCATCTGCAGTGCTTTTAACATCTGTAATAAATTCCATTATTCGGTAGGAACCGGTTGGGGACTTGACTGGACTGAACTTGCTTGGTGCAATAATATTACAATCCACTTTTCCCAAAGAAGTCAAATCTACTTACAGCAAAGGGGTCAGCTTGTTCCCACGAGATGGGGGCGCCCCATGACGCCGGCCTCATCTTTTCCGGAAGCGACTCGGGCACGGCCACCAGGATAAAGCAGATGTCCAGCATAGCGATGGCAGAAGCCAGAACCACCACCAGACTGTCTCCATAAACCTGACTCAGATACGCGCCGATGGCCGGGCTGATCACGAGACTCGCCGCAAACGTGGCAGAGACCTTTTAGAAAAAGCACAGACACGTAAATGCAAAAAAAAAAAAAGAGAGGCATAAAGAGAGATGATGATGATGATGATGATGATGTGTTGATGGGTTATACGCACCATGCCGTAAGCCATACTGCGCTCATGCTCTTGAGTGATGTCGGCCACATAGGCGAATATAACCGAGAAGGTAACGGCAAACACCCCAGATACAGAGATAACGGCAAAGTACCACCTGAAACACAAGAAGAACACTTTAACATTTCTTTGCATGTGATTTAAGATGTGCATATGTATTACAAAATTCAAAACAGACAGATATATCGATGAGATATTTGGGCTCTTTAAGCAGTGTTCTCAGTATCATTTTATGTAGCCTATATGACAAACTTGCGCTGCACATGTTGCACTGAACTGTATTTTCCTGTCCATTATGATTCTAATCATATTTCAGGTAATTAAAAAACATGACGAACTTAAAGGGATATTTCACCGCTGGAAAGATGAATGTGTATTTCAATTGGGTCATTTATGTAGTAGAAATGTGAAATTATTTTACTTCTAGACTGAGAAAAGCCAGAAAATGTATTTTTGGCTCATGTGGATGAAAGACAACAACTCCCAGAATGCACTTGCTTCGCTGCCCTACGAGGACACTCCCAAGCCACGCCTACCGGTTACAGAGGGCAGTATCGGAAGAAATGATACAACTAGGCTACTAGTCGACTCGAAACTGAAAACACGCCGTTTTATCGTGAGATAAACATGCGGAACGAGCTCCTCCTACTGGCTGGAGTCTCTCGCCTCTGGACAAAAAAGCTTCCGATGATGCTAAATGCCGATTTTTGCGTCATCTGAGTTTTTTTTTCAGACACACAATACAGAAATCTCTCGTCTCAGGGGGACATGAGGGAGGGAAGCACGGTCATTCGAAAATACTACCGGGTTTCTACTGATACAAAGCTTAATGCTGCTAATCGGTGTAGTATACCTTTAAGTGTCTCAGCTTAAGGAAATAATACATTATTTATCTGCTTTAATATATTGGCCAAATTACTAAAATTAAAACTGAAATAAAATTAATCAAAGCTAAACTGAAATTTTTAAAATGAATAAAAATGACAAAAGCATGTTATTAAACTACTAACAATTTGAAATTGAAAATAAAAGCAAATTAAAAGTATTAATAAATATAGTAAATAAATCATACTAAATTAACTGTTGTCAGAACAAATACATTCAGATATTCAACTCATTTCAATGTATAATTGATTTTTTTTATTAAATTAAATTATATTAAATTAAAATTAAATGTATACATTTCGTTTTATTTTATTGTATGCACAGAAATAAATGGTCACACTTTACAATGAGGTTTCATTAGTTAACATGGACTAAGAACGAACACTTCTACAGGATTAATTTGAGCTAATGTATATCAACATTTATTAATACATTATTAACATCAAAATTTAACTTTAACATTTACATTAGTTAATGCACTGTGAACTAACATGAACAAACAAACAGTTATATTTTAACAAACAAAGATTATTAAAACCTTAAAAGATATATTGCTCATTGTTTGATCATATTAGCTAATGCATTAAGTTAACTACTGTTAACAAATGAGATCTTATTGTAATTTTTTTTACCAAATAGATATACAAAATATTTAGTTTTGTGTCTAAAAAAAGAGAAAGGTACCGTACCACGGGCTGATCTTCATTAAAGGAATTGGAGCACACGTGAAGAACACAGTGAGCAAAAGAAAGGACTTCCTTCCCCACACGTCTGACAGAGCACCAATCAGAGGAGCACTTAGAAACGACAGCAGGCCCTGTGAACAAAAGCAAGCAGTTGATGAATTATGAACTCGACTCAATAATAGATCTTTTACAGGATAAAGTCAAAGATGATACCTTAACGCCCTGAATCAAGCCATTCATGAGAAACGTGTGTTTCGGGAATGTTTCATGAAGAGCCTGCAGTCACATGACACAAAAACAGCATCGGTTATGCAAGTGTATTTTGAACTTTTTTACATGATCACATTACTCAATATAATAACAGGGGAATAAAAAGGGTTTCTAAACACGACACTTGATATGAAAATAAAATCTCGCTTCCATTACGATGTTTTTCTTCATACAAAACAAGCTTATTTCTGTTTAAAACAACCACAACTTACTCCCAAAGTAGGTGCTGTCAGCAAACCCCAAGCGAAGAACTCCAGAAATATGACGATAACAGCATGATAAACGCTGGGGGCGCCGAAGCCCTGAGGCTGGAGAGAGAAGAACCAGAGACGGTGAAGAACATGTGAGGAAACCAACCGGCATTATTAAACATCCATAAAGCTTCACAACAGATAAGGTCTGTTTGCGGCCTAATCCTTCCAACGAGAGATTAAGACGTTCACGCAATATTTTTTAAGGTGCCAACCTGTGCTGATTCTGGCTTATTAGGTACTGTAGGCAAGATCAAACTTATTAAAAAAGGAAAAAGAAACATAAAAAAGAAACTAGAGCAACTAGGTTCAAATTTGGACCATATATAGACTACAATTTTGATAACCAAACGAAATTGTAACTGATCTTGACAGCCAGTGAACAGGACAAAAACGCTCATACGCTTTTGCCTATAACTGAGTTTTTAAGCATTTCAGACAAACCCATTGACCCTTACAATGTTTATTATCAATGGCCTATTTGTAAAGAAATGGAAGTTTTCAGGCAGTATTGTAAGGGCACGTTTACACGACAACGATGTACTAATAACAGAAAAGTTTGAAACGATCCCATTCACACAGATCCACGAAAAAGATTAAAAACGCTGTATTATTCATGCCAGGCCAGTAGATGGCGATGTCCCTTTGTAAAGAAACTCTACACGCCTAAAGACTGAACACACAATAAAGAGCCTAAGTCCCTCCCCTTCCGGTGGACCACCATGGGACCTTATTTCGGAAAAATATTGTATGGCAGTCAATGGCAAGAGACAACAAATATTTTGATCTCGTTTGAATTGTGCCCTGAATTACACATGTTTGACAATTTAAAAGATACATTTTAAGGTCAAGAAAGTCGCAGTTTGATGTAAAACTGTTGAGGTACAAGACTGTGAAAATACGTAATTACAAAGACTACAAACCCAAAAGGCGCACATGTGACATCATACCTTTTCTCTCAATGAATGAAGCTATCTTTACTGAAGCTAACGTCTGTCATTTTTTCTATAGTCTTACGTTATAAGACTTAAGTTATAATCGTAACGTTACGCCGTCATGCCGTCATGCCTGAGTGTTTTGTACCAGACTGCACACATACGTACATAGTGCGAGACGAGAGATGTAGTTCATTGAGATATTTTGACATAAAACTAAATGTTACTCTTCTGTTTTATGACAAACTGCGACTTTCTTGACTTTCATAATTATCTTTTAAATTGACAAACATCATATGTGTAATTCAGGGCACAGTTCAGACGGAATAAAAAGATAAGTTGTCTCTCGCCATTGACTACCATACATATTTTTTCCGAAATAACTAAGGTCCCATGAGCCGGAAGCGGAGGGGTGGGACTTAGGCTCTCTATACATGTGCATGATGTCACGGTTTTCACAAATTTGCTTTTGTAGTTACGAGACGATAACGGTATCGTTTTCAAACACTTGCACCTCCTTTTTTTTTTTTTGGCCCCCAAAACGCTGTCGTTGTGTAAATGAATTATATTTTTAGTTGAAAACGGTGTCGTGAAAATGGCCCCTAAAATAATAAAAAATTATTTTCAGTAATAGATATGAAGCTGAAATAAAACAAAATATATAGAAATATTGCTTTGATAACTAACACTAGCTTAAAAATAAAACTAGCTTAAGTTGAAATTCTAAAATTATTAAATCAATTTGAGATAAAAATAAATAACAAAAGCACATAAACAAACTAAAATTATATTTTTATAAATACTTTCAAGAGATAGGCCTACATTTCATGACAAATACATTCATATCCAATAGATATCTGACAGACAAGTTTCACATATCTATCTTTACAAATCATACTGTAGCATTACTATAACAATAACAATGTGCTTTGATATATAGCATAATAATGATTATCTACCATGTTATTTGCATAAGAAATAGCATGAAATTACCTTGGTACAACGCAAAAATACATGGTAACTCTATGCCTAGCAATACTACGATAATTTTTATTGATATTTTGTTTGAATTTCATCATAATAGAGAACCATATAACATAAATTTTATTTACAGCCAGCCATGAATAATGACAGATGAGCTTGACATCTTTAACCCCCTCTAATGTGTCATCAAACCATCTGAACATTATTATAATAACGCATGTCGTGATTAAAATGGTTAATTTTGAAATGTATGCGTGCTGGTTTGATTTATTGGTAATTACAGGAAGTAAATGCTGATGTTTACAGCCATGATGAATGACAAGATTTGAAGTTACACTCCTCCAATAACGTATATCCTCAAAGCATTTTTTCTTTCAAACATTATCATAATAATGATGTACACGTCTAACTTAAGACCTAAATCGTCGTGTCTAAGTGTTTATTGTGGTTAGATTTAAACACTCACCGTTCCTCCATCCTTGATGATGATTTTCTTCGCCAGTAACAAACTGCGATTCACTCGCTTCTTCTTTTTCTGGGTCATATTATCATCCTAGTTCTTCACACTAGGTTAAAATCGGGTTCTTTTTAACGTAAACGCGTGTGCATGGATGCGGAGCGGGATATAGAGGAGGGAAGAGGGGGGAATATTAGGAATATCGGTTTGTTTTCCGTCCATTCAGTTTGGCATCATGTACACAGCAGAGGCCATCTTCCCGAAGAGAGACGCATGGTGTGCGTGATGACGTCGGCATCATTCGATTCCGCCTGGCCCGCACACGTGGTCAAAACCAGAGACGTCATATTTAACGGCTCTGGTCAAAACACGAATATACGAGTAAAAAGCCACTAAAGCCAATATATTTAAAATACAATTTTATTTTGGCCTATATTTATTATATAAACTATTTTACCTTTAACTTTAGCCGTTTAGCTTAATTTTTATGTTTTCCTCTATTTTCTTTGAAGTTCACGGAAAAAACACTTATACGCCTATTAATAATATTATATATATTTATAGTTTAACCAGAAATCACCACTGCTTGTCTTATTTATTTGATAAACTTTCCCTGCATCCAAAATCGCATACTGAGTAGTTGCTACATTTTAATTTGAATGTACTTCTATGGATATTATCAGATATTATGGACAGTATCGGAGTCTGGACGTATTAAATCCTCCATGTTGTTACTGTCACGTGACCTACCAGTGTCACTGGCTGCATCCGAAATCGCATACTTGCCTACTATATAGAAGGCGAAAAACAGTATGTGACTAAATAAGTTTGTCCGAATTCCAAGTACTCACAAAAGAGTAGGCAAAAAGTACCTGGATGACCTACTTTTCCGGCAAGATTCTGAAGTGTGCATATAATGAACACTTTACTATCCCATGAGGCCACAGAAGAGGATTTGTGAATGGCAGTAAAGCGACGTAACTGACAGTGGTAGGTCACATGATAATGACAACATGGCTAATGTAGTACGTACAGATTACATTCATACTACACACACTCATACTATATAGAACATCCTTTTTTTAGTGGTCATGAAGTAATTAAGACGCAGCTACTGCCATTCACAAATCCTCTCCCGTGGCCTCATGGGATAGTAAAGTGTCCATCGAATGTGCTCTTCAGAATCTCGTTGGAAGTAGTAGTAGGTCATCCGGGGAGTTTTCACCTACTGTTTTTCGAATACTATGTAGTAGGACACACTACACTGTTGGCTTACTGTTTTTCACATACTACTTAATTTAGTACACTTGAACTTTGAAGCCCTAATAGGGTGTTTATGGAATAAGCCAGTTAAAATGGAGTGGTTTTTAACTACATTACAGATGACAGACCACTTACAATTTTTGGACGTATCTCGTGTGCATGTCCATTAAATCACAAACGCAAAACATCAATGTTAAAGAATTTTATTTTGCATTGAACAAAAGCATGGTTCATGCACACAGGAATTTGAATTCAGTCCAATGACAAATTCCTTCAGGTTGAAGATTTGGGATGTCTGAAATATTCACAGGTCAAATGTGCCTCACTGTCCTCTACAACATATTCATATTTACAAGCTATAAACAAAACAAAAAAAACAACAGACCACAGCACATAAATACCACACACATTACAGTTTCTGTCATGAAGTAGCTTTAAGCAATAAATAATAAATATGTAATGAAAACCTACATTTTTAGGTCTAGTAATGTAATACCACTATCATTTAATGAACAATTTTTCTTCTCTGCAGTCTCAGGAAATTCTCTTTTATTGCGAGGACTAAACTACTGCCAGTTCAAATCTGGCAACTACTGAAAATGAAAAATGTAATTTACAGGCATGACAGGCATCCAATACTGCAACCTTTCTCTCTGTTTTCGAGCATCTAAAACCGTATAGTGAGTCATCCACACATTGACATGCTACATTCAGTGATACGTATGTGCCAACTGCTGGTATGAACCCTCTGGACTTCACTCAACGATAAAACAAACATATACGAACCGAAAATGACAAATACCGTTTATTTCTCAGAGATGTTCTTGTGGGATTGAAGACTCCAGTTTCCTGTCAAGCTAATTTGAGATGTAGGGTTATATATGACAATGATTTTTGGCATTATGTGACTCTTGCTGTTACAGGAAACCATGTCATATTATAAGAACAACCCTCAGACAGGAAACCATGGCAACATTACAATAGGAACAGCCCAAGACCAAAAAACATGGCAGCTGAGTTACAGGAACAATCCTCAGGGTGGAAACCATGGGAACCATGTTATTGGAGCCACTGTCAGATTGGAAACCATGGCAACTGTGTTATAGGAACAACTGTCAGACTGTAAACCATGGCAACTGTTATAGGAACAAGTGTCAGACTGGAAACCATAGCAACTGTGTTATAGGAACAACTGTCAGACTGGAAACCATGGTTGGCAACCATGTAATTGGAGCAACTGTCAGGCTGGAAATCGTGGTAACTGTGTTATAGGAACAACTGTCAGATTGGAAACCATGTTATTGGAGAAACTGTCAGACTGGAAACCATGGCAACTGTGTTATAGGAACAACTGTCAGACTGGAAACCATGGCAACCGATTTACAGGAACATTTATCAGCCCGGAAACCATGTTACAGGAACAACTGTCCGACTGGAAACCATGGCAACTGTGTTATAGGAACAACTGTCAGACTAAAAACCATAGCAACTGTGTTATAAGAACAACTGTCAGACTGGAAACCATGGCAACCATGTTATTGGAGAAACTGTCAGACTGGAAACCATGGCAGCTTTGTGTTATAGGAACAACTGTAAGACTGGAAACCATGGCAACCGATTTACAGGAACATTTATCAGCCCGGAAACCATGTTACAGGAACAACTGTCTGACTGGAAACCATGGCAACTGTGTTATAGGAACAACTGTCAGACTAGAAACCATAGCAACCATGTTACAGGAACAACTGTCTGACTGGAAACCATGGCAACTGTGTTATTGGAGCAACTGTCAGACTGGAAACCATGGCAATTGTGTTATAGGAACAACTGTCAGACTGGAAACCATGGCAACCGATTTACAGGAACATGTCTCAGCCTGGAAACCATGGCAACCATGTTACAGGAACAACTGTCTGACTGGAAATGGCAACCATGTTACAGGAACAACTGTCAGACTGTAAACCATGGCAACTGATTTACAAGAACATTTCTCGGTCTGGAAACCATGGCAACCATGTTATTGGAGCAACTGTCAGACTAGAAACCATCAGACCGTCAGAAAGGAACCTACGCAACTGTGTTACAGGAACATCCATCAGACCAGAAACCATGGTGACAGTGTTATGGAATAAATGTCAGACTGGAAATCATGACGATAGTGTTACAGGAACATCCCTCAGACTGGAAACCATGGCAACTGCATTAAAGAACACCCGTCAGTCTGGAAACCATGGCAGCTGCATTACAGAACACCCGTCAGTCTGGAAACCATGGCAACTGCATTAAAGAACACCCGTCAGTCTGGAAACCATGGCAGCTGCATTACAGAACACCCCTCAAGACTGGAAACCATGGCAGCTGCATTACAGAACAACCCTCAGACTGGAAACCATAACAACCTTTAGGCAGGCTGTTACAGTAACAACAGTAAAAACAAGAGGGATCCATGGCAACAGTGTAGAAACCTATAAAAGAAGATGTTTACAATCTACAAAAGAAGCTGTCCTATAGTAATCCTGCAGAAGATTTGATTGTTTTATATATATTAATAAAAGGGAAATAATAAGGAGTGAGTTGATGTGGATGGACAGATGCGTGATAGAACATTCCGGTGTTTTAGGTTTCAGGACTGGATTTACAGCTACACCACAGCCCTGTTCATCATTTTCTTTTCTCACGTCTCTCTTTTTCTTCTAGTAGTCTTTCCCACACAATCGTTTGACTCGTTCCGTCCCTCAGTCGAGTTTGCTGAGGAAGTCGAGCAGAGCGCGGTGGAACTCGCGGGGTTTGTCCATGTAACAGGCGTGTCGTGCTCCCGCCAGCTTCACCGCGGTGTGATGGGGCAGCTGAATCAGGTTCTTATGCGATTGGGCGCCCAGGTTGGTGTCTAACTCCCCATATATGATCAGCGTTGGAGTCTGTCATACATACAGGAAGTGAGAGTTAAAACAGGTCAAGGAATTCCTAAGTATGAGATGATTAGAAAGAAACACGGCACCTGGATGTCGCGGTACTGCTGTGGGGTGATGCCGCGGGTGCCCACGGGGGCGATGGGCACAAAACCGTGCAGCTGGGAGCTGTGTTTCTGGAGGAACGGCAGTGCGTAATGGCCGCTCATAGACGGGCTCAGTAACACCGGCGCTCGCACGCCCAGAGCTTCCAGAAAACGCTTTAGCAGGTCCACGCGGCTCTGATCCGACTTTACCGACTCTGAATCTGGAGAATTCCCGAAACCTGAGAAGGAGCGAGTCGGTTACATATCAAGAAGATTAATACAGTAATGACTAAAGATTTTTCTAGTCAACTAGTAGTCTATCTATTAGTCAACTAATCGCATGTTTATATTAATTTAATTACATAAATATGCACTGGCGAATGCTAAACCATAATGAACGTTTAATAGAGGCGTAATATATTCCGCGCTCAAGTGCACGCATTAAGCTTTCCAGAAAGCACTGGCAAAAGTAATGATTATGAATATGTCGGAAAAAATAGCAAGGAGACATTTTAATAATTTACTAATAAACTATTAGTGCCGGGTGCAAAGATGAAGTTGACGATGCTGACTCGCCTTCTCCGCAGTAGCCTAGTGAACACGCCTTTAGAGAGAAATGCAACTTTCATATAGATTACATAATCAGAGAGTATTTGTTTTCGATTTGAATCGGTTTGTCCAAAAGTAGATATTTTGAGCTTTCTATAGATATATTTCTCATGTCTGTGAGGCAAGTAGCCTATACGATGAGTTTCAGTTCATTTTTGTGACGCGCTCCAGTTCACGAAGACCGAGGCGGCAGAAAGCTCATCCTGTTTGTTTTCTTTATTTTACAAAAGCACAAAGTTTTGTTGTAACTATGAGTTTACGCGAATAAAAAATTTCAAATGATGCATTACTCTTTTCTGTATAAACAAAAATGACAGAGTTGTTTCTGCTGTTATCAGGAAAAAAAATTCTATCAGGACAAAAACCAGGAAAAAAGTCAGGAAAAAAGAGTGACGCGCCGTATGTCTGCGTGTCATGCAGTCTGAACAAACACTTGAATATGCGCCTTATAATAGCGCACCTTTATCTAGGTTAACATTAGAGTGAGCGGCCATGTAGTTTCTACAACTTGCATGTTTCCAATGATAAGCCATATCTGAGGTTGATGGATGATAGGCGAACGTTTGGATTTCCCGCCCATCATACTGTAATTACCACAAGGAACCGCCATTAATGATCTGACCCTCACGGACAGCGTGACTTCACCACTTCCTGTGGAGTTTTATTTCTGCGACTAACTGACTAAAAAAATGTTGGTCGACTAAGCCTCTTCTTATCGACTAACGTTTAGTTGACTATTATGGGGCAGCCCTACTTATAAGTTTACAGAGCTCATACCGGGCAGGTCGAGCGCGAGGGCCTGGTACCCGTTGGACGCCAGTAGGCTGAGGGTGCCCAACTCCTCCCAGGTCTTAGAGGTGAAGGCCTGCCCATGAAGCAGCACCATCTGCAGCCTGAGGACGAGAAGATACACTTACTGAAACTCAGCATAACAATAGGTCATATGGAATCAAAATATTTATTTGCAGAATTGAGCAAGATTGGAAAATACCATGGTTACCACAGTTTCCATTAAAATACCACAGTCAGTAGCGACAGATCTTTTCTTATGTACTGTGACATAAACGGATTATCAAAAATTATTAAAAAAAAAAGAAAGAAAAAAAAAGAAAGTAGGACCTTGGTTGTATCCATTAGTTAATTGGATGGATCTGAATGCGAACTTGCAGTGGATTGTAAAAAAGGGGCAGGTTTATGTGGACTAAATGATTGAAGAAATCTGGCATTCGTCACCAGCTGTCTGACAATTCACCAGAACATTATGTAACATTTTGATGAAAAATTCCCATTTAAAAAAAAAAAGAACATGCATGGATGAATCGTTCACAATAATATCAATAACATGCATTAAGAAAATAAATAGGGTGAATTTCCATTTCATGCTGATGTTAGTACTGCACTGTGAGAGCTGTGCTATGTACATATTGACAATAAATGATAAACCTGTTTTGCAAGCAAAATATCGCTATAGTGAAACACTTTTACAAAGGAAGTCTAAGGGGCAAGGTATGGAAGTTTCCGGAAGTTTTTCTAGTCACAATTCTGCCTTTTCCCCCTGGCAATTGCACGTTTAGCCCCCAGTTTCACAGACAAGGCTTAAGCCTAATCCCAGACTAAAATGCATGTTTAAACCGTTTTAACTGAAAGCAACTTGACCTGACAGATCTTAAAATATGTCAGTGCCATTGTTTTGCCTCAAGATGCACACCAGTAATGTTTTTTTCTAAGGCACGTTTATTAAAGCTACTTAAATGTCCTGATTAAAACTAAGTCCTAATCCTGGCTTAATCTAAGCCCTGTCTGTGAAACCAGGCGGTAGTTAATTATTGTTACTCAGTACTTAAATGTATAATTCCACTGTAACACGAACACATAAAGTGTAACTTAAGGTTTTTATTCAGGTACAAAGCCATTAGATTTGTATTCGTCACAAACTGAGGAACGAGTCAGTTTTAATATTCTGTGTATAAAGCTTTTCGATTATTGCGTCAATTTGTACACGTAGGAACGTGCCAAAATTGCAGTTTTATCTAGGCAGTTCACTAGCTGTTATATAACTGGAATTAAAATGACCTGGGCAGTATCTGTCGTCCGGCGCTGTCCACGGGTAGAGCCTCCCGGAAGAAGAGCGGCGGGTCCCCGGGCAGCTGCCCGGTCCTGACCGTGATGTTGATGCCGGACGGCGGAGGAGGAGAGGCGGGCATCAGACCCATCCGCTGCTGCACCTCCAGAGACGGTTCCATGCTCCCCTGCCGGATGGAGGGCAGCAGCAGATACAGCAGCACCGTGGCCAGTAACACCAGCCCCAAAACCACCAGACGGTTGCGGAAGAAATTCATCATCTGCATGGAAACCCATTTAATTACAACATCAACACTCGGTTTAACAACATGACACGAGGAGGACACATTAATCTCATTAATCACAGCAGATTAAACAACCAGACTCCATTTTAACCGGTGGACATACAAAAATACATGAAAATACCTTAAATGCAATATCTGAATATATAAAATACTTGCATATTAAAATAAAGCATGCATATTTGTAATTTGTTGTTAATGCATAAAAGTCTACATCCAAGTAACGTCAATCATATAAAGTGCGCAGACGCACTGCAGCTCTAACCAACCTGCCGATGTATACCTAATATAAGAGCTGTGTCGCGCGTTTAGTACGTACCTAAAAAATGTAAGAAATAATGTAAATATCCAATAATCGATGGATGCCTGAAAGTTTGAGATAGACCATTATTCGCACGTAGTGAGCAGAGCAGCGTTAATGCGTCACACACAATAATAGTTCCGTGTGGAAACACGTGAACGTGTGCGATGGTTCCGTTTGAGTATTGCGTTCAGTCCTGTGGTTATAAGTTTATCTTTCCATAACTTCTCCCCCCTTAAAAGTACCATTTGGAATAATAGACATATAAGGGTTAGAAACGAATCAATATTTTTTGAGAATTTTTAAAAAGGAAATTATTTGGGTTAAACAGTTGATCAAAAATGTTGGCGTTTTATTCAATTATACAGATTTTTTTTCTTCTTCATATTTATAACTTTTCAGTTTATCCCATCCAATATCTTTTGGTTTGGTATGCTTGTTTTGTAATAAAAAAGTATACTTGGTGTTACTAATCACTGGAATTCTATTTTTAAAAAAAACATCTTGATTGGAGTAAAATTTGGATGACACACCTCATAAAGTGAAAGAGGTTTCATATAAAATTTTCCATCGAGTTGACCCAGTTAAATCACTTGTGGCACAGCGCTTTAATTTGTTTTGTTGTTGTTGTTTTTTGTACAAATTTCCCCTTGAGACTTTTAATCATTTATTTTGGGAGCTTCCCAAGACCCAAATGTTTTGGAAAAAACTCAATAATTACGTAGAAAGAAAAGCTATGATTCATGTTAACTTTGTAGATGATGATTTTATGCTAAAATGTTTTTTATTTGATGGTGCTAAAATCTTTTATATATTTTATATATTTGATTTAATTATAATTGCCTGTTACTACATTCATAAAATCAAAAGGAATGAAAAAATCTAATTTCTAACGATATAAAATTAATGTTAAAATATATTTGGAAACAATTTCAAAAAGTTATTTCTCTGTAAAATGCCTCTTTTTTTTTTTCTCATGTATTTTTCTTACCCCTGACATGTGGTTAAATGTACTCTTGTATGTACAATATGTTTTGTTCTTATTAAATTTCAATTAAAAAAAAGCTAATCTTTCCTTGGACATCTTTCAGTTGTTGCGAAACGAAATCTCATAATATTATGGCATGTTACTGCACATTTGGAAACATATGCAGCCCCAAAGGGACACAGTAATGATGGGCAGAAAATGAGAAGGGAGGAAAATTTTGATTTCCATGCTTTTGCAAGTGAGGGGAACGCAAAAGATTGCAAGCGAATGCAAAAGCATTTAAAAAAAAAAAAATTTCTTTGCATCTCATAGGTTTTGCATCACAATTTCCAGTTACGGCCTCAGTATAAGACGACTCAATTTTACTATAGTAACGCTAAATGCATGCTACTTTGTTATAAAATAGTACCACCTTTTGTTTTAAAAACACTAATAAAGGTACCAAGGTATTTTGGACATAGTAATACAATGTTTTTGGACATCTACCAGGGTAATACAGTATATAGCAGGCCTTGAATACAGTCAAATAAAGATAAAAATGTACCATTCTTCAAACCAAACCTTACATAATATCGCACCGATGACGTATTCACTAAGACACGTGGATTCCATATTGCAGTGTGATTCTCACCAGTCCGAGCCACAGATTCCAGTATTATTCACACATACCAGAAAACACAGGAAGATCCAAACGGAAAGCCCCACTGGGGGTCGGAGAAGAGGGGGGAGAGACTACAAGGAGACTGGATGTCTGGTTCGAGTTATAACACAAGGCATTCTCTGTGCTGCCAGCCCATAATGTTTCCTCTGGCACCGTTCGACAGCCCCCTTAGAAGTGGAACAGGACCTAGAAAACAAGAAACCAAGGGGTGGAAAGAAACTAGAGGAAAAGTGAACTAGCTAGTAAGGATGAGGGCAAAATGGCCAGTGTTGGGAAAGTTACTTTTAAAAAGTAATGTAATACAATATTGCATTACTCCCTAAAAAAAGTAACTAATTGTGTTACTTAGTTACTTTTTTTGTGTAATGCGTTACATTTTTGCGTTTCTCATCTGGGCTGGGTTTGCTTGTTTGTTTTTTAATAAAAAAAGAATCTATTTTTTGCCAAATGTAAAGGCACATTCCTAAAAAAATCCCAAGTTTTCATGTTTAAATGAGACAAATCCCATATTTTCAACATGGTTTAGAGTTACCTTCCAAAAGTTCATGACAAATTCAAGCTTTTAAATATAAGATTTATTGTAAAAATATAAAACAAACACTTCAAACACACATTTCACTTGACTCAGTCACCAAACAATCTAGACGGCACAAGCAGAATTTGGTATCAAAATTTGGTAATTTTTGGTATGAAAAATAAAAATGTTTCAGTGAGGTTCCTTTCAATTAAAGGGATTGTTCACCCCCAACCTTTAGATTCTGTCAATATTTACTTATCCGGACAAGAAAGCAAGTCAAAGAGGTGAATAAATGTCAGAATTTTCATTTGGGGGATGAACTATGCCTTTAAAGGCACTAACAACAGAAGAAAAACACACAGATCTGTGATGAAACAATCTTTTGCTGTGATGAAACAAACTCACGCTGAACATACGCAAATAAAGCCTTTCCAATTTATCCCACACAAATAAAGAACAGAAATGCAAAGTTCAGCAATTAAGGGGGGAAATCCAGTCTAAAAATAGTTGTGTGCAATCTAAGGCAGAACAATCTAAGCTTCTGTGAACCACAGTATGACGGACATTTACATTAATGTTTTTTGGCAGAAGATTTACAAAAATCCCTCACTATCCAGCAGTTTAAGAAAACCTGTTAAGATCCGATGTCCGAGGTCATATTTCACCCCAAAATCAAAATAAAATAAATGACAAAAACTTTTATTTAGCATAAAGTAAACCTATTATTAGGTCCAAGATCTTTTGTGACATTATTGTCTTGATAATTAAGCACGTTTCGCATAACTGTAATGCAAGGATTTCTAATTACTGTAAAAATTCATTAAAATGTATTAATAATTTATAATTAATTTATAGAATAAATTGTGATTTTATACCTTATGGTATTATTTGTTGTATTGCCTTTAATCTATTATGATTGAATTAAATAAATAAAAAACATCATGATTTTCTATTTACTGTAATAAAACTAATGCATTACTATAATGAGAATCACATTGAGAATAGTGAGATTTAAAAACAAACCCATCTGAACGCATAAGTATTTCTGGGAGAAAAATGCATAACTTACAAGAAAATAAAAATAAAAATCCCAAAACAGGTTTATTTTTCCTTATGCAAAATGTAATTTCTCTGGTTTCTTTTAATTTTGGAGTGAAATGTGAGACAGAAAGCAGGTTTCGTGACATTGAGTCCAAATGAGGTTTTAATGGAGGCAGCAGCGTTGAAAGTAGCAACATGTGTCCCTTTTAAGGAGCTGGTCATGTGACACACAATAGAAATAAGGTCACAACTGGTTTTGTGCAGGTATAAAGAAGGCTAAGTAGTAAAATGTCTCGAATGACAGCTATACAGAACCCAGCACAGGACATGCAGACAAAAATATATATATATATATATATATCGTGGCCACAAATGAAGAATCTGTTCTCTTGTTTTAGTTGAACTAATTATTTCTCTTGGTTTGATTGAACTAAAACAAGGGAACAAATAATTACAACGTTGCCACGATTTAGTAAAACGAGGGAGCGAATTATTATATTGTGCGCACGATTTACTTCAAATGTGGGAAAAAATTAGTAAATTCGTGCTGATGTATTAGTAAGTTAATTGTTCATTTGTGGCCACTATATACATATTTTTTCCCCGCATGTCATGTGCGGGGATCCATACAGCTGAAACCACCACATCAATTCTTTTTTTTATGAAAAAAGCACACAAACAAGATAAGACTTTCACACACAAACATCATTTCTAGCTAAAAAAACAAACAACCATAATTTCACCAGCCGCAGTTCAGCCTCCCATGCAGCAGGGGGCGATCTACTCAAACAGGACCACACTGAGTTGCCACTGTGCAGCACATTTAGTCCACAGAGTTAGCTTGTGTGTTTTCAACTGCCCCAATTGTGTCCTCTTTCGAATTATAGCGAACGAAGGGCCTTCCTGCAGTCAACGTCGCGCATCTCTTGAAGAGAAGGTCCGGCGTTTGTTCTCAAATCGGTTTTATCGAACTCCTCAGTGTAGGAACCCCATCAAGAAAAGCGGTAACAGCAGAACTTGCATAAAGGTGGTCCAGACCACCGTCGCTCTGTTCCCAGCCACACTTCGGCCACAGTCGTCGCCCAAGAACCCGTTGTAGCACTGACACTGGAACTCGTCCTGCAAGCGGCTCAGTTCTTCTTGCCCCATCCGGCCCAAAACCTTTAGCGAGTTTCCTTGGCGCTCTATGGTGTGTGTGTTTGGACTGAGATGCAGGTAGGTGTCCGTGTTGGAGTGTTTGCGAAGGCAGCGACCGCGCATTCCACAGAGGTTTCGGCTGCACTGCTCGGCGGCCGACGTCACGTTAAGCAGGTAACGACCCAACGGCCCTCGCAGGTATTCATTAAGATTAGAACAAGCCGCCTGGAAAGTGTGAGGAGAAATCAATTACAACTTGTAAATTAGACCAATATCTATTGCAATCACTAACTCCTAGGACGATTAAATGGCCAATTTGTAACATTTCATGCCAACTTTTACATTGGTGTAATAAAAGAAATCCACTGATAGCTTATGTCATTTTCTGTTTTCAATAATTTTTTTTATTTAATATGTAATTTAATATTAATATAAATAATCTATCTATCTATCTATCCATCTATCCATCTATCAGATTCATTCGGAAATTAAAAAAATTTGACAATACCAGCATTTCCCTCTAGCATTTTGAGCACAGTTGAACGGATTCTTAACCGCCTCTGATTGGCCATTACGTTCATGTACTTAACATATATGTCTCTGATTGGCCATTGTGTTCACGCGCTTGATCATTGTAGCCAATCACAAGTGCCAATCAGAGGTGTTTAAGAATCCGTTCAACAGCGCTCAAAATGCTAGAGGGAAATGCTGGTATCGTCACATTTTTTTAATATCAGTACTGACTTGGTAAGTTGTTGGTACTTTTGACAACACTAATACATAGATATACATACACACACACACATATATATAAAACATTTATTTTAATATTAAATATATATAGGGAATATATATAAACCCCACTAAGATCATACAAGACCCATCCACCTGTAAGTGGGTATATTTTGGGATAATCGACTCATTGTACATGAACCCTTCCTTATATTTCACCCTGAATTTGAATAATCATCGGTCAATCCCTAAAGTCAATTTATGTGAAGATGATGAGTAAACGCCCTGATTAGGACACAAACGTACTTGACTGCTAGCATAGTTGGAGTCACCCCAGAAGATCACGCCCGCTACACCCAACGCCACGCTCTCGCCGATAGTCGACACCAGATCCATCTGCGCAAAGAGAAGACAGAAAGAAATCAGAATTCATCTGAACCCAAATATTATGATCTGATCAGGAAACAAAACACGTGTTTTAGATAACACTTCATGCGTCACTGAACGTGTGGCTTTCAGAAATGGAAAAATAATTCCATCAGCAAATTAACTCCAAACACTGAGGCTCTTGAGAGTGTTTGTGAATAGTTTGTCCGAGTGCGTATTTGTTAATTGTTCTGCCATTTGTATATTTGTGGCAAGTGACATCGGCGAAGAAAGACAAAGTGTTTATTCTTCTCTTTCTTGACCAAACACTTTGTCTTCTTGACCCTTTCATTGTGTCACTGATGAATGACAATCACTCTTTCATTTATTGGCTTTTGTTGAAATACTTCACCTCTCGTTCCACAGACACTGATCCAAACTCTTGATAAATAAATGACTTGCTCTGTGAGACTTGGATGTAACGGGACTCAGTAAAATATAAGTAAAAAATAAATAATATTTTTTTAAATTTGAACCGTACTGCTCTCAACCCATGGTTCGACACACACTTATACTACGGTTAACATAAATGTATATTTGTATATGTACCTATAATGTACACTTCTGTCGATGAATATGCTCTGCATGCGTTTCAAGTAAGAGTAGCTGTCCAAATCAACTGTTAGTTTGTAAATCTGTTGTTGACATCACAGTTCCTCACGTGTTTGTGTGTTGCAGTTCAGCATGGCAAACGAAGGGGACATGCCACTGATTAAGGTTTGGAATAGAAAATCGATTCCAATTCTAGAATCGGATAATTGTTACATAATAAAAATGTATTCCGCTTACCGATTCCCGTGTGCGCATTTTAATGTGGTTTTAAACCATTCAAGTGCAAGAAGACGCAAAAGAGAACTTAATTTGGCACTCGCCTGTGCTGGGCACAATCAGAGCGTGCGCACCACAAAATACGCCTTTCATATAGAGTTCTCTTTAGCGTCTTCTTGCGCTTAAACTGAAAAATACACACAAAACTGTCAAAACATCCTCAAACACAGTCGGTTATTTAACGTAAATAGTTGAGAAAGAATGCACGCGTTACAGTATATTGGATCAGTGCATTCGGTCTTAAAGGGACAAAAGCCTAATATACCTGCTGCTGTCCGTGTCATTAATGTTAATCAAAGAACAAAAGACTAAGAAAAAGATCTCACTGATCTTAACTGATGCTTATGCTCCGAAACCGATTAAATGTTGTTGTTTTTTTCCAATCAGAAAAAGCAAACCAGGGTGTTGACCAGAATACAGTAAACAGATTCAGTAAACCTCAGGGCCTCCCGTGTCAGCTGCTGATGGCATTGTGATATTTGTTCTACAGAGCCAACGAGACTCGATGAGGAACACAGATGAGTCTTTGTCTCCAGAAAGCTGAGAAGATTCTGCATGCTATATTTAGGACAAGCTGTGACATATATCAGTACGCTTAAGTTCTCTGCACCTATATCCCCCATTGGGAACGTTGCTCAACGCCAAGAAAAACACATCATGACATCGCACTCCTGAAATATGACCATCTCAGAAACAGCTGAACTTCCTTCACGGTCTCGGAGGACAACAGGCCATCACAAAGATCTGTTCAGCTGGTCACATGTAGCTTTTGGCATTAAATGGGTTTTTGCTTCTGCAGGAGGGTGAATGACGGATAAGGATTAAGATGTGAAAAAAAATTAAACTGCCAAAAAAATTAAAATTGTAGGACTTTCTATACTTATTAGAGTGTTGTGTATGTAATGCAATGACATGTACACATTTCAAGAATGTAATTAACCACTTTTTTTGGTGAATCATATCTTTTTCCCCATGAAAATGTCATTCCTGGGTAACGTAATGAATTTTTAAATTAATTACATTTCTACCATTGTTGGCATATACAAATGTACTGATATCCATAATTGGAGCTCAACAAACAACTAGTGCTCGTAAAACTACATTTTAATCACAATTAATATAATAAATTTGGGATTTCATATAGACATGGGCTCAGTTTTGGCTGCTGATAACTCAAAATTCAGAACCAAATTTAAAAAAAAGCTGGAAAATGTTTAAAAATGTTTTCCAGTAAAGTAAATAAGACTTGTTTTATCATTAACTCCACAAAAAACTGAATTGTGTAATCTAACACACAAATATGGGTTAAATGAATTGCCTGTGTCATTGTTAGCCGGAATGACATACTGTTAGACGGAAGGACATTCTGCAATATTTTTCAGGATTACCATAAAAACCATCCTCAGTATCATTTTTTCCTTTCCAACACTCAAACTTGAAACAAAGTAAGAGACACTGACAAGTTTTTAATGATTTAAAAAAGTTAAATTCATTGAGAATGACCCATGTGACTCATTGAATCATATGAAATCAAGATGAATGACAGCTAAAATATGGCAAAAAAACATACAATTATGTAAATAATGTTAATGTTAATAATATAACAAATAACTTTGCCTAAAAGTTTACAAATGTTAATTAAAAACTAGATTGTTGTGCATATGTCATTCTGGATAACGGATGACATGTCCTGGCTAACAGAGGTTTTTTGTTATACAAGAATGACATGTTGTTATCCAGGAATGACAAAAACCAATATTTTTTCTTTATAATCAGGCACTAACTTAACCACCTATGGAAAACTACAACTTAGCTATCATCACTTAAGGTAACCTTTTAGATCAAATAGATCGTTTTTTAATATAAAATCATTATAAATGTTTTATTAGTGTTATCCAAAAGGACACATGATATTGCTACAAAGTGCACCAGTGACCGAAATATCAAAATATCGACATTTTAAGAGACGCTTCCTGACCTTTGCACATGTTCTAGTGCTCCTTCAGGGTCTTCTTTTTGATACAATATTATGTCACATGACATACCACAATGCATTATGGTCCAAAATGGTCATTGATGTCTGTTATCCAGGACTGACATTAGAGAAATCACAATTTGGGGACAAAAGTCGTTCTGTCATAAAAATGTAAATAAGCTTAGTATTATCACTATATTTGTAGGAATCATTGAAAACATCAATACAATTATGCCCAAGTAGATTTTAAATACTTTTATTTATATTTTTAAAAAATTTGTTGTATTTTTGTATTCAGATTTTAAGCCGGGACAGTTACCCGGAATGACATTTTGAGACTTTTGAGCTCAATAGTTCCTTAAAGATTAATTATTTATAATGAATTCTCACATGAGTAATTAAAGAGGGGGAAGTTGAGTCACTTAATGAAGTGCATTTAAAAATGTATACATTTTTATATTATGAATATGCTTGGGACACCAGAATTGACACGCCACGTCATTGACCCAGGAATTGCCTCAAATATTTTGGTGCCGTACAGTCGAATTCTACCAAAACTGACCTCAGGTAACTTCAGGGGATGAACCTAGAATAAGTGATTTCCCTTTTGATTAAAACGTAAACTAAATGACTATTCACTAGATTACGAGGTATATATCGGTACCATTTCGGCTAATATTAGAACATCTTTAATTGGATATTTAATTGTTTATCCTCATTTCTTCTCACATTATATTACCTTTGCTTTCAGTGAGCATTCAGTGAGGTAATCTAAATGTAAAAACAGAGGAAATGAACATAAGCAACAATTATATGTCCAATATCAGCCAATACCAATAAATTAAAAACAAAAAACTAATACCATACGAATATGTTGTGCAGGCCTACTTATGGTGCAGGTCAACTTTAACAAAGAGGCACCCACAATGGTCCAGTTTTAACTAGAGGTCGACCGATATGGGTTTTTTCAGGCCGATGCCGATGCCGATCTTTTGAAATCCGGGTCGGCCGATGGCCGATTAATGCTGCCGATTTATTTTGGCCGATATTTGGCCGATTATGTGCTTGTTTTTAACCTCTATTTGAAAGATAAAATATAACACAAATAATTACTTAAGATAGACAAGATTTCTCAACAAAAACATTTATTGAACACTTGACCAATCTGCACTTGTTGTGACCTTGAGATATGTTTGGTAATTGTACCTGAATGAATTAAATTAATTTGCTACATTTCAGATTAATATATTTGTTTTGCTTAAAATTGTAATTAACAGTAACGTTAACTTAAACACTTTGCAGTTTGAATGATGTCTTGTAAACAAAATGACGGAGTATGTTTTTATGTTTCCACTGTTCGATCGCATCCGCGCCTCACACACACACACACACACACACACACACACACACACACACACACACACACACACACACACACACACACAAATATAAGTAAACACTTTGCGACTTTAAACACACGCGACTTTTCGATCGCGCCCGCGCCCCTCTCTCCCTCTCCCGAGTCTCCCTCTCCCTCTCTCTCTTCCACACACACACACACACACACACCATACTCCAGCATTGCAATCTTTACATCGCAGCCTGCTTCAGAGCTAAGGCGGGGCTACAGATTAGGTGTCCCCAAAGAACTCGCGTATCTAACAGTAGTTCCGCAGTACATTAATTAATTTGCACGCGAGTTTTATTTATTTTTATACCATGTATTCTCCGTGTAAATGTATACACCGAACCATGACGCCCGTACCGTTTCGGTTCAATACGAATAACAGTTACATGTTCCACCCCTAGTCTACAGTGAAATACAGTCACACATTACACTTTGGCCAGCATTTTAACCGTGTTTAATCCAGCTACTAGCTAACAGTATGCTAAAGTTAACTGCTGACTAGCGTCACGTTTCTAACGTCCGTTTTCAGAGCATCCAAGAGAAGCACAGGCATAACAGTAGCACAGAAATACGCATTGATATTCGGTCTGGTAAATAACGGTCGTTAAGGCACCAGTGCCGTATTAGCACCGGGTCTGTCTGTAGCTAACGTTACCCAACCCTAGCGACGACGCTAGCAAAGCAAAGCCAGTCCTTCACTAACCTATGGTCACTTTTTTATTACTTATTTCTCTGCATTGAGTGACAACCCTCTCAAATATAAGACACACAAAACAGAACAAATAAAAGTATCAGATTCTCTGTCTGTAATTGCAAAATTCTTGCTTACTTATTGTTGTGACATGATAGCAACCCTTCTGCTGTGCTAATGCAACCTCAACTACGCTATCAATATCCACCGAACGTCATGTCGCCTATTCATATTTTTTCTCGAAGTTGGCAGTAACATATCAAAAGGTTTTAATTAAATATAAAGGAGTTTTCTCCAAGGAACTTAGCTCCTTCCTTAGGCACTGGATGAGGTCTGCTCACTCTGCTGGAGAATGACTCTAGGCGCAGCGTGCGTCCACAACAACAACACAAGGCTGCCCACAGATGCGCCCGCCTAATAATCGGCTTGATATACTGGATATTGGCCGATGCCGATTATGTTAAAAAATGCAAAAAATCGGCCGATTAATCGTCCGACCGATTAATCGGTCGACCCCTAGTTTTAACACTCCTTTTTTTAAGAAAATCAAAGTGCCACACAGAGAGAAACACACCCTTACAGGAATCTCACCTCAGACAGCGGCAGGAATTCAGGAGAGTTGCCGTTAGAAGTTGGAGTAGTGCTTGCGTAAGTGGGCCGTGTGTAGACAAACACAGGTCTGGCTGACCCGTTCCCAACAGACGCCAACCTCATGCCCTCGTTGACCCGGTTCCGTACGAACTGCCGTCCGGACAGTTTGTCCTTCAATGGTTTTCCCATGTATATGGAAGGATACAAAGCTGTACTTTCCGTCCACAGCCACTTCAGTTCGTCATTCCTGGAGAGCTCCACATCCGGACAGCGTCCCGTGTAGTTCTGGTTATTTTGGTAATCGTGGTTGTAACAGTCAGGAAAGAGGTAGAACCCCCAAAGCTGCTGGGGCCGTAAGCTCTTGGCCAATCGAAGAGTCTCCAACATGAACTTGCTTGCAGAGAGCTCAAACTCTTGCTGGGCCACTTTGGCCACCTGATCAGGAGTCCAAGTTGGGTTTTTCTCAGTGACTAACCGTTTTGAACGCTCGCGGTAAATTTCTTTAGTGCCCCAGTTACGTTTCCAGAGGGGCCGCCACTCTTCCCAGTCGATCACAGCGAGACCTTTGGCTGTCGGGTCCTTGATATACTTCTTGAGCCCATCCAACATCCGTTCTAGGTGTTGCGTGAGACTGGCGGTCTGCGGTAGGCCATCGTTGAACGCAGTGCCGTCTGCCTCAAAGTATGGGTACAATCCCAAACGGTTATGATAGAAGATGGTGAGATTTTGCTTGGTGAAGCCCTCATTTGGTGAGGCCACTATTTGGAACTGATCTAACTGGAAGTTGATGTCATGTCGAGGTCTACAGTCTTCAGTAGGAGCGTTCCAGGCCAACAGCAAAGGCTTACCAGAATACAGTGGCCATCTAGTGTTTTTTAACTGCTGTGCTTTTAAACAGGTCCAAAAAGGTATCAAAAACAATAATTGCAGACAGGAGACCCATTCTGGTCGGGTCGTCCCAAAGAGACGTGTGATGTTCCTCATTTCAGACCTAAAAATACACAAAACCACTCAAATTAATAAA
This sequence comes from Leuciscus leuciscus, assembly GCF_965113295.1. Classification (NCBI taxonomy): domain Eukaryota; kingdom Metazoa; phylum Chordata; class Actinopteri; order Cypriniformes; family Leuciscidae; genus Leuciscus; species Leuciscus leuciscus. The sequence continues at coordinate 23,027,557 of NC_138739.1, read as the reverse complement.
ATACTACATATATCCTAAAGTATGTTCAAATATTGTTACATTATACATGCATTTACACACGTAACTAAGTAAGTACATTAACAGTTATGAATTTTGCAAACTTTTATCACAACGCAATTGACTATACATTTATAATACACATTTTATCACAACAGGTGTTGCCTGGGATGCTCTACCAGCTGAGCTATAGTAACAAAGTTTAAAAGTAAGTTTAGCAGGAACTTTCAACGGAAGGAACATATGATTTTCTATTAATACAACAACAACAACAAAGCTAAATAATCACATCCACTAGAACCATTAAAATAGCCATGTTTAATTCATTGTTGCATTATACTTATAGAAATAAACGAGATAATTTACATTCACCACAATTTTTATCAAATACTTCTAAAATATACATTTTAAAAGTATATGTGTTTCCTCGGTATCGAACCCATGACATCGGCATTATTAGTACGCCGCTCTGGCATTCGAACTAGAAGAAAGGAAAGAATAAACATTCATATTTTTAACATTCTATGGAACATTCAAACTTTTAATTTAAACAATCGATTCGGTTCATTGTTACAGCTGTGCGTTACAAAATCGCTTCCTCTTTTATTTCTAGGAACCGTTACAAAAACTGTGATATATTAGAGGAAACACTGACCTGTATAGATCGGACTGAACCCGTTCAACACACCGGTCCGATCACTCATAAACTACCACGCAGCGTCCATCCATATATCCAGCGGATGCCAACACCTCATAACTATAAACTCCCAATCGCTATTTCGAAACAAAAGAGTCTATTATCATTGTTTCAACGCATTAAAACGCCTCGTACGCGTTCAGAGAGTATCGCTCGTGCTCAGCTGGCTCATCTGGATTAATGATCGAATGTGTGCGGATTTCGGCCCTAAGATTGATGCATATAGTTGTGGGTAGAGGGGTGCGAGTTGTTATAAATGACGCAAATCGCTATTCTTTAATGTAAAGTTTTGCGACCACTCAATATGATACGACATATTATTACATATCTTTTTTTATATATATATATATAAGGTGCCGAGGTTGTTGTTTTGGGTGTACAACCAGAGTTCTCGACAATGTGCCCTCTGGTCTCCCCTACATGGCGAGTTGGTTTCGTCCGTATTTCTCTGCTGGGGATGAAGAAGCTTTTCTACTGAACCGACTCACTAAACTGAGATTGAGAGACCAACAGAAGTCGAGAGCCATTACACACAGATCACATTTCACTTCGAAATCATTGCGAAGAATGAGATTTTCTCTTTTCAGCCTTTACCTTCCTATGTTTTATTTATCATTTGTCCTATAATTTATGACATGGCGTAACTACAGTATGAAAATAGTGTATGACTGTAGCAAAAAGACCTGAGGTAATATTACTTGGTTTTTAACACGGTAATGTTACCAGGTTAGTACCTAGTTTTTGACATTTGTATCATGTTAGTACCATGTTTTTGATCATGTACCATGGCAATACCATGGTACTTTTTGAATTCCATTTGCCTGATAAATTCTAATATATCTCAATACACTACATTCGTAAAGCTTAAATACAGCTGAGTCAATTAGCCATGTGAAAGAACTAGATTAGATTTAAAACATTCACTTTTCAAACAGTAGGCTACATTAAAACTGTAAATTAGGCAAAAAAAATGGCATTGCAAAACACCATAGTGTTGGTGGAACTGTCTGACATTAACCTTTGTTAGGCTGGAAGTCAGCTGCAGAGAAGAGCTGTTTCCTGTGGCATTGAGGACCATCCTGTGTGCTGACTCACCTGAAACTGATGACATACACAGGAATGAACCAACTGAACGGAAGGATGCAACAACCTTAGGACCTCATAATACCCACAGTCCTCTGCGCGCGCACACACATTTCACCGTGAGAAACCCACTTGCTCTTTACGGATGCTAATGTTTGTAGGGATCTGGGGTCACAGGCGAGAACAAAAGCTTATTCAGGCTCAAACTACGAATCCCTATAGGACGCCTACAGAACATAAAGGCCTCCCAGAAAGACCTCGTTTCCATGTGTTACAGTGAAGATGGGCGTAATGACAAGTTGCGGTCACTTCTATAGGAGTTCTGAGGTCTGCATTAACAGGAAAAGTGAAGGGGGCGGATAGAAGGAAAACCACCCACAGCTGGAGACCAAAGGGGTCACCTTTGAGGTCTCCTTTGAAGGGCAGATGTCACGAAAACATCACAATTGGTATTAGGACAGTTTCAGTACTTCGTTGAGAATTAAAAATATTCATGTACGCGCATTGGCGAGTACTTTTAGTGCATTTGTCCCTCAAATGACGAATGCCGTGTGTTTGTTTGCTTCTGACCACAGCAGGAGGCAGATATTCTGTGTCCCCGCTCCGGGCGGAATACCTCAATCCTAAAACACATCTTGTACTAATAAAAGGACTGTAAGAGCCAACACAGACCCTTACAGCCTCTTATAAACAGAAGGCAGATCTTACAGCTGTGAGTGATTTTCACTGCTAATGTCTAATTACATGAGGTAAAAAATAAATAAAAAAAACTCGCCATCTGACTTTGACAGGTGTTTGTTCCTTGTTTAAATACTTTCTTCACATCTTGTCATGGCCACTGCTGTTTTTGTTAAGTAAAACTAAAAATACAAAAAATCTATTTACAATTATTTAAATTAACAGAAAAAAAATCGAATATATAAAACAAATGTATTTTCAGTTAATTGCGAAGGCAAACTTTAAAAATTTCATTTATTTTAAGTTGAAGTAAAGTGACTAAAACTGAAATAAAAACTAAATAGACATTTAAGTTAAAACAATAAAATTATCGAAACTTTAACAAATGAAAACTGAAAATGTAAAAATAAAACTAATTCAAAATATTAATAAACAATAAGAAAGTACAGTAATGATACTAAAAATAACACTGATCATGGCTTAAAGTACCTATTCACCCAAAAATCTAACTGGTCAAAATTTTCTAGTGTACAATGAAAGTGAATGGGGACTGGAGGTGTTGAGGTCTAAAAAACGACATAAAAGGAATCCGTACAACATGCGATCTATATTTCAAGTCTTCTGAAGCCATATGATAGCCTTAACATCATTGACATCAAACTCAGTGCAACATGATGGAAAAATGCCTAAGTGTAAATGGGATTTCACAACTATGATGACGGAAAATCCTGTCAATTAAAATGACTGTCACACACACACACACAAAAATTAATCTCATACAAATTCATCATAAGCCTTTAAAAGACTTAAGAATATTAAGTCATTGACCACTTTTATGGTATTTTCATTTTTTTTTTTTTTATTCAATTCACTCAATACGGCCATGAGCAGACTGGACATTCTGCCAAACATCTCCTTTTGCGTTCCATGAAAGGAGGACAATCATATGGAATGACAAGAGGGTGAGTAAATGATGACCGAATTTATATATTTGTACCATGTCCATATTTGACCATATCCATATTACTATACTGCATTGCATTCATATATTTCTTTTTTAAATGTAGTTTACTCCAAAAACACAACTTGCATTAATATTTAACATTTTTCTTCAGAAAAGTTGTTTAAATTAACACTTTCTATGTCACTTGCTCCTACTCACCGTACTTAAAGATTGTGTCTCTCTCTCTGTCTCTCTCTCTCTCTTTCTCTCTCTCTCTCAGACAGATCCTCAGTTGTCTCTCTATATGTAGATGTACACCTGCTTCAGTTCGCCTGTCTCTGTGAGTCTCTCTTAAAGCAGCTGTGTATTCAGTTTTGATCTTGGAGAGCCCACACCCCTGTACCTCCTACATTCCTGCCCGTCGCACCCATCCGGGCGCCTGGCCAGACTTTTGATCCTACCGTGTTAAAGGATTGGATTTGAGTGGTTTAGACTGGTCTCAGATCAGCCCCTGCAGGAGACCCCAGGCAGCCCCTGGTTCTGGTTGCCAAGGTGATCTAGATTAGAAGACTCCGAGCAGAACTGAAGTTACAAGAGTAATAAATCACTGCGAAAGTTATGAAATGGGAGATGGTGGAGGAGATAGAGGCGAGAATGCTAATTAAAAAGTTTTATAGCTAAAGAAATTAATAGTACTTAAATATAGTTGAACATGACACTAGCAAATTCATGGGTATCATTCCCAGGGGGCACAAATAATGGGAAAAAAACATGTACATTCAATGCACTCTAGATAAAAGTGTCTGATGAAGGTAAGAAAAATAGTTGGTACTTCATGGAGATCATATGACGAATTATTAAAGTAAAAGCAATGCACCCACACCTTTAGGGGTGTCATAATTTAATAAGTCCAAAACTACTTAGGAAGATGAATAAGAGGCAGCAAAGGTTAGGCACATTTACCATTGTTCTGCACATTTTTAGAGACGAAATCAAGAAATTTCAATTATAATTTTTGCTTGAGTGCGAAAGATTTTCCTGTATGAATTTCGCAATGGGTTCTAGTTTTTTACACGGTTTTGCTCCAGACGCACGTCTTTGACCTCTGCATTTGCATCTATTAAAGGAATAGTTCTGTCATCATTTACTCACCCTCATGTTGTTTCAAACCTGTATGAGTTTCTTCTGTTGAACACAAAGGAAGATATGAAGACTGTTGGTAACCAGACAGTTGACGGTAGCCATCGGGTGGCCAAATACTCTAAATTTGTACATCTGGGGGTGTTTTGGGGGGTGTTGGAACGCTGAAATTGTGTAGAATCAAAAGACGGATAAAAAAAAGAAAAAAGAATAAACAATTTAAAACGTCTTGAGACTTTGCATTTTTTCCCATTCCACGTCTTGCGTTTTTCTCACATTCTGTTTGAATGGCTTCTAACAATTGGCTTATGTTTTCTAAATATTAGATCTGCTAAACTTACCTCCACAATGCCAGGGTGTTGCCATTTATTGCTAAGGGGCTCTGGGTGAACTTAGCTCATTGCTATGGAGTTGCTAGGGTGTTCTGAGAGGTTATTAGCGTGTTACAATGTGGTTGCTAGGGTGCTTGGGGTGGTAAAAACACTCATTTTATCAATTGCTGCACTACAAAAATTTAAAGTCAATAAGAAAACTAACAAGCCACACAATTTGAAGTATCACTCATGTCCATAGCACAAAAGCTCCAAAATTGTTTTAGCTCGCTGCTCAAACAATGACATCAGTGGAGTCTGAAAGGCTTGTTTAGAGTAATGAATCCCAGAGTACAAGTCAGCTCTGTCTTCGCTAATGAGAAGATCGATAACTGACCTCCAATGTCTGAGCGAAGCGGTCATCGTGTTAGATGAAGCCAGTAAACACAGCTGAACTGCCTTTCTCTACTTTCCTCATCTCTGCTGACTCAGGAATGACTTTCTGGGTATTTTGCAGAGAAAGCAAAGAACAGAGACCTGTAAGTAAAAACAAGAGAGAGATTGAGCCCGTAAAACCTCAGAGCTCAGCAATAACGTGGAGCTTTATTGAAAAATGGATAAGAGAACACTGAAATCTGATTATAAGCACACATGCTGTCCAGAAACTGACATATAAGAACCACTGGTCATTTTTAGTTTCTTAAAGTAATAGTGCACCCAAAAAATTATTTCTAATAATTCATTATTATTATTAAGATGTATTTATTTCAATTATTTATCATCTTGTTTTAGTATGGAGAAAAGCAGCCTGGACATTCGGCTAAATTACTCCCTTTGAGCTCCATGAAAAAAGGGATGCGTTTCAGTCAACTAGCATAAGTTAATCCTAAAATAAACCCAAATCAAGTATGTAAACACAATTACTTCTTGTTATGCATGATTGTAATGCACTTTATGCCCTAAAATATGAGTTTTGAGCGAGATATCTCTTTAATTAAAGTCACACACACTTTCACTGACCTGTGTTTCCTGTGTCAGTGAACGGGATGAGTATTTTCTTTTAATCAGCCCATGACTCTGTTGGTCAGGACACGGAACTGTTCAAAAGGGAAGGAAGGTCACTCCTGGCACAGCAAGAATTCGGCTGCCGTGCGTCAATACCGCGGGAGAACCGTCATGGTACTCAAGGACATGTCATTGAAAAGGGTTGCGTGAAATTTTCTAAACGAAACCATTACGATAAAAAGAGGCATTTGGGGGATGTTTGTTTTCTGTTACAAACTCGCCATAAAGCAAAATTTATAGGCTAAAGGAACATTTACGGCACAACTGAGAGTTTGAAACATTCCTGTTTGAATGGGTAAATATTTGAAATACATGAACGCTGTTGCCTAATGAGCCTGAGGTTTAAATGATTGGGAATCATCTGAAAGCAATTAAATAGAGGACCAGCCCGCATTGATGGATCAACCCTGCACACACTCTCAATGGCTATATGGTCGCAATGGCGTACTGTTGCATAAAGTGCTTAGACTAGTCATCAAGACTGATTATTCATCACATTTTTTTCTTCAAGACTGTTCATAACTTTTTTAAGTCAGTTAGACCAAAAACATAGATTGGTCTAATTTGGACACTGAAAAGTAAGACTGTTTGCCCCTTGGCTAACTGCTAGTTGGTCGGTCTTGACATACTGATTATGTTTATGCAACTGGCCCCTGCAGTACTGCATATTAAAACAGTATATGTAACCATTTGTAGTCCAATTGAATAGAATTCTAGCAAACTGCCTTCTATTTTTCTATATAGTATGTGAAATAGTATGCAATGATATGCTTCAAACAGTAAAATACTATAGAAATAGTATGGAAGAATGCTCTTCCAAAATGGCATACTACAGTGAGAGATGTCCATGTATCATTTCTGAAATAAGTTATAATATAATTTGCATCTTAAATCCACTTTTATGTAAAAAGGTCTTCACTGATAGTGGGCTACTAAATAATCCCAAGTCAAAATGGTTGATATCCCATCAAAGGTCAAATCAACCACATTGCATTGTGGGATACAGTAGTCCATTGAGAGGTGCTGAATTCAGAACCGCATACTAGTATACTACTTTTACCACATCTTTTTATGGCAGAAATAGTACGAGTAGTGAGCTAGTATGCGATTATGAATTCAGCAATGGACACTCCAAATAGTAGTATACTACACCGTTGTCACATGACTTCGCTATATTGCAAGTTTACAGCGAGGGGTGTCCAGTAATTGTGCAAAATGGAATGATAGCATACCGCAATTACAGAGTAAATCAAGCACATCTCATACCAAAGAGAGGCGTCTAGTAATCCGAAAGAATGAAATACTAGCATACTACACACTCAACAGTCCCATGACAATTCATAATTGTTTTACGTTTAGGCAAATTGGTTACAAATGGGTGCAGCTTTATAACGTTTTATTACAAACCGTTTTCTTACAAACCGTTTTCTTACAAATCACGTCATTTGAATTTTTATGTAATTGCAACTCTGTAAAATAAATTATCTTGTCAGAACAGTTTGGCACACTACACAGTGTAGGCTATACTGTATATAATGATGCTTTCATATACCAATAAAAATGTATCTTAATTTAACACATTTGACCATATTTCAATCCATTTCCACCCAATATATGTGCAGAATTATGGCAACTATGACATAATTAGCACACTGTAAACAAACATAAACTACAAAATATCGTGAATAGTATGCTAGTATTCAACTACAAATATTCCCAGGATACAAAAGAGTAAGTATTGCGCACACTATAACACTAATCTAATGCAAATCTAACCTAGAAGCCATTGGAACTTTCTGCTAATGCTAAATGCAGCTGCACAGCTGAAATGAGTGATGAGTCTACTTTAACGTGGGAGTTTTGATTGCAGATTTGGGATGTAAAATTGTTTCATATGCACTGAAGCAGTTTGAGTAACTCATATGATAAAGATTACAAGTCTCCAGGCACAGCAGCTAAAACAATCACAGCTCATTTTGGCCTCTCCAAGGAAATCACAGCTAGTCTTCAGAAAACCAAGTGGGAATAAAAGCCACAATTAGGACTCTGGGTGGGTGTGAGACCGTGGTTCATTAAAGATGGAATCATGGATATGGAATGCAGATTCCTACAGCAGTTATGATCATGACATCTCTGTCATACACAATTTGGTCAACAAGATATTCGCACTTTCTGAAGAAGTGCTAAACTTGCTTGCTAAAGTGTTATGAGGGGTTATTAGCACAATGCTATGCGGTAACTAGCTGGTTCTGAATGGTTGCTAAATGGTTGTTTTCTGGCCTGACTCCATAAATCCCTCCAGCAAGCCTATATGATGGGGTTTATTTGCTGCAAGTTAGACCACTTAGAACAAATCATTCTTAGCACAAATTGTGGTAGACGATTTGCACTGCAAAGTTTAATACTTAATGTTAGTAGTTTGTTCAAATCACTAACCCAAATAATAAATCATAATAGTGATGTTTGACTTGGTAAATATCCTTATAATTCAGCTTCACTCAAGTTCAGAAGAACGTCCTGTCTTTCTTCAAGTGCCTTTGTCCAGGTCAGAGATTAGCGTCGCTGGAAAACGTTCCTTGTAATGATAAATGATTCCAACAGTAGAAGATAACATTGTCTGGTCATTTGTTTGTGGATGGAAGATGAAGGAACCAAAGCAACGGTGGAGTTCAGATCTGTGGAAAGAACAAGAGTTCAACTAGAGGACAGACTGCAGGAGGAAAAGACGGTCAACTGAGACAAAATGGCTTAAAGTATTTGATGTTGTCCTGTTGTGGATGGAACTTAATTAAACTAAACAGGAGACAACTACACACAACCCATAAATATTGGTTTTGCTCCTCTTGGTTCAACAGGGTAAATACTCAGCAGGTATAATGTCAAAATCTAGATGACCACATTAAATCAACATGAACCCCATTTACTTTCTAGACAGCTAAATTTACAAAGTAGATTTAGATTCAAAGCTGCAGTCCTTAACTTTTTTTGTGTTCAAAATGTATATAAATAAGCAAGTACATCATGAATCCATTTTTAAAACTGTTTTTGTCTTATCCTGAATCACTACGGTACAAATGTTTATATTCTGACTATATAGACTGGTACGGGTCGTCCCACTGCGGAGCAGCCCAGTCCCTGCGTGACTCGTCATAAAAATAAACAGAGAGAAGTAGCTCTGGCTACAATGTTCTTCCGCAAGACGCACACAGTTCTGTTTATTATCAGCTAGAGCGCCAAAAGTTTAGAACTGCAGCTTTAATGGGTCAGTTTACCTAAAAATGTAAATTCCCCCATGATTTACTCACCCTGAAGCCATCCTAGGTGTATATGACATTCTTCTCTCAGACAAATACAATCGGAGTTACATAAAAAAAAATGTCCTGGCTCTTCCAAGCTTTATAATGGCAGTGAATGGTTGTTTCTGTTTTGAAGTTCATCAAAGTGCATCTATCCCTGATAAAAGTGCTCCACACGGCTCTGGGGGATTAATAAAGGCCTTCTGAAGTGAAGCAATGCGTTTGTGTAAGAAAAATATCCATATTTAAAACTATCGACTAAAATAACTAGCTTCCGGCAGGCGGCCGTACGCATCGACTACAGTGGAAGTGTGACCCTTGAGCTGACGTAATGACGAACGGGGAAGCGCAGAGGATAGAGCAAAACAAAACACCAGTCACGAATTAGAAGTCTAAAACGACAATTTTTAAAGAGAAATGTCGGAGGAGCTTGGGTTTGTTGCCCAGCCGTTTGTTTGAACCGCGAGAAGCATCTAAACTTACGATACTCCTACATCCTACGTCTAGCGTCACGAGTTAAGGTCCTTGCACACCGAGGCTGAGATTTTTGTATGCGTTTTTTTGTATTCGTCATTCGGGGGCTCTGAATTGTCAAAAAACCATTCAAAATGCTTGCTACGGATGCGAGAAATTCATAAAATCGAACCCGATCCAATTTTTTTTTATGACGGATGAAAGTTCCGGAGGCAGTGTGTAAACGTGATTGACAAAACATGAGGTCGTATTTTTTTTTTATCATGCGTTTTTTTTTTTCAAACGTATTTTTTATCAAAACATATTTTTGTCGATAAAGTTTTAAATATGGATATTTTTCTTACACGAACGCATTGCTTCAATTCATAAGGCCTTTATTAACCCCTGCAGAGCCGTGTGGAGCACCTTTATCATGGATAGATGCACTCTGATGAACTTCAAAACAGAAACAACCATTCACTGCCATTATAAAGCTTGGAAGAGCCAGGACATTTTTTTACATAACTCTGATTGTATCCGTCTGAAAGAAGAATGTCATAAACACCTAGGATGGCTTGAGGGCGAGTAAATCATGGGCTAATTTTCATTTTTGGGTAAACTATCCCTTTAATTCAGATTTGAATTTACAAAATTAATGCGAAACCTGCAACCTAATTAGCTATTTTTATTTTTAAAATGTTATTTGTATTTTTTTAATGTAATAAAATCAAATGTTGGTTTGTAGTTATGGGCAAAAAAAAAAAAGTTATCTTGCAATAACTTCAGTAACAGGGTTGAATGGTCAGTCTCAACAAATACGGTCAACAATGTGATGTGTTAAAAAATTTAATTAAATTAAAATTAAAATGGAATGAGGTTTCCTTACCATTACGTCATGCTGCAGACCGGTCCAACTGATGTCACTTCCTGTGCATCGCTTTTTTGGGAATATTCAACAGTAGAAATAAATCATAAAACTATTTTTTAGACAATGAATATATTAATGATATATCAATTTAAAAGATCATGTTGAAAAAAAAAAGAAAGAAAAAAATCATAGCCATCATTTTCAATCAAATCCACATGGATAAAATCAGTTCAGTGTCCCACTAAATATTCAGTTTTAATATCGAATTAACAGACAAACACATTTTGATATGCATTTATACGTGGTATTGTCTTTAATGCCATCTGGTCATTTCAACTGTAATAAATAAAGACTGCCAGAACAGTGAGAGGGGGCAGGGCTTCTCACAATGACTGGCAGCACTGTGTCAGTCAGTGCCTCAACCGACCAATCAAGGAGCGGCAGCAATTCCATCATCCAATCAGCATACAAACAAATCACAGCGCAGTAAACAGCCATTGATTCTCTCCTACTGGCTGGAAAGAAAGCAGAATCAGGTCTATATGAACTACATGCAAAATTCAGGCTGTAGTTTTACTTGCTTATTTTGTACTAACCCTAAATGCATTACCTCTACGAACATCGCATCCTGACGATCTGCGAAGCTCTGCTTGTTATACAATGCCCGTCGATTAAAGCGTTCAAATGCAACCTGATCTTTCTGAGGGCCTCTAGAACATCTTCAGAATTCTAAACAGAAGGTTCTAGAAGGTTCTCCAGAGTCCTTCATGATGTGCTCCTGATAAAAGTCAAACATCGCTAAATATTCTCAATTTCTATGGTCATATACTAACAAACAAACAGCCATTCACTCATACAAACCACACTTAGTGTCTTGGCCGTACAGCCCATAATAGTCTTCAAGACGTACATGTGGAGGATTACAAGAAAACGAAAAAGTCAGGACATCATTGTCAGGCCTCAGCCTCTTCTCAGGCTGACGGCCAGAGCATCTCGCGGCCCGTTTGCCGGGATTCAACATACACGCGTCGAGCCCTCCCAAACTCACGGGGGCGCTACACAGCAAGCGTGTCCAGGATCCAGCGGTCGGGAGGAAAATGAGGGAGGACGGAATCTTCACAGGAGGTCAACGACGACATCAAGCTTCACAGATGACGACCGGAAAATCGACGTGGATACGAGGGTGATCCAACTTGACGACTCCCTACGGAAAAATTCCCAATATTAAAGTTCTAGTAATCATGAATATTCAAAGACTTATTATAATTCAATATAATGAAAACATGTAGAAAATGTTAGCAAAAAATTCCTGTGCTGACTAACCTGAGGTATGAGATTCTTGTGGATTCGTTTTAGTTTGGCTTTCTTTCGTCCGTTTTTCGTTACTACCATTTCTTCGTAAAACTCGTGGGCCAGGTCGCCGTCCTCATCGTAGTACAAAGAGCTTCACAACATGAATACAAATGTAAAAAACACATACATGTGCAACAATCAAAATCTTTTTACAAAGTCACACCAAGAACGAGAACTACAGTATAACGATAACTATATTAGCATCCACACCAACGCACGATAAGTTCTGTTTATTACAAGCGCGCTCAGCAGTTTTGTTGTGTCTCTGTGCCGTTATCGTTTTAGTTGCGGTGTAGATTTCCTATTCTCATAGAATTAGAACGATTATTAAAACTTTATAGTTATCGTTCTTGGTGTGAACGGGCCTTAATGGGCCATTTAAGAAGAAAGCATTTTTTAATTCCGCTGTTCTGCTTTTCCAGTGTTTCTCTACGTAAACATTCACTAGATAGCCTAGACGTGATTAACCGTGCCTTGTGTCTTTTGCAGAGTCTTACACGTAAAAAGATGATGTTACAGGCGGCTCTAGATATAATTTTTTCATTACAATACCCTGCGTCTTGTGTTTTTAAAAGAAAACATTCAGTGTGAATGGAACACTTGATTCTATGGAAGCTTGTTTCCCCCGCTGAATAAAAAAGGTAATTACGACGTTTTTATCTCACAGTTCTACTCTTATTCTTGCAATTGTTAGCTTATATCCTACATTCTGACTTCTTTTCTCGGAATTGAGATATAAACTCTAGGGGTGTAACGATACCCTAATTTCACGATTCGATACATATCACGATACTGAACTCACGATACGATAGTATTGCGATACTCCAAGACATATAATAAAAGGTTAAGACATTTTTTACTGTTGATTAAATGCTAAATTTGATATAGTATTGTGGGTGTAAATGAATAGGCTTGGACAATGGTGACACCAGAATAAATATATTCATGATTCTGAACCTGAAAATACAGAATTATTTTAGACGAATATGCTTGCACTCTGTCACTGACTAGATATATTTAAAATAATGTAGGCCACTTTTTACTGGTAACATAAGACTTATAACATAAGCATTATCAGGACCCACTAATATTTCCCCATTATTATACATTATATTCAACAAAATATATTGTAGTTTAATGTAGTATTGACTCTGAAAACTTCCATTTTTTCTCACAGGGTAATTTTTATTTTGGGTGAACTATCCACGATACATATTGTTGCATTTTTGTATTGCGAAATATTGTGACACAATATATTGTTACACCCCTAATAAACTCACAATTGCGTGTAATAAAGTTTTGTTATAAAGAATTGCGAGATTTAAACTCGCAATTCTGAGATAAAATGTCGCAGTTACCTTATATATATATATATATATATATTTATTATGTAGCGTATTGACTGTACATTTAAGGTTAAATTACATCAATGACTCAAATACTTGGAAACATTACTTTTGAAATATGCAATGAAACTCATGAAAATGTGTTTTTCAGAGCACCGTCTCTTAGTAAAAGAGAGTTCCTTCTCTTAGTGTAACTGGCACAGTGGTTCAGTTATGCTGTCGCATGCCAGGGTCTGTGGCTATATTTACCTCCTCCTGGTAAACACGAAAGGCGTCGCATTTCGGATGCTCCGGACCCTGGCCAGGCTCTGCTCTTGGCCGTCTTTGACTGGTTCATCTCCACCAACCGAACCAGAGAACGGCCAGTACCCTTTACCTTTAGACCCGCTGCCACCCATCATGGGCCGCAGAACATTCTCCTCCTGTTCGGGTCACACTTGGGACAGACGTACAGCTCTGGAGGAAGAAAGAATAGACTGTTATTTGACTCATACTGTTAAATATTGACATCATGAAGCTGATAATGTCAGTGTAATAAAATATGGCTACTTTTTATGACATGGGAAACCTGTGCTTTCCCACCAAGTCAAACACTTCATTATAATAAAATCCATAAAAAAAATATTTTACGTTCTTAATAAATTGACATTTTGAACAATATTTTATGTAACAGAGATTTTCACCTCAGCATTAGCATGTAGCATCTTTAAACAAGACAGATTGTGTTTGACAGCAAAAAATTAGCAAAAACAAGAGTCAAATGTATTATATTTATTCACTAAAAAGATTTCCCATCAGTATTATTATTAATAAATAACATTCGGTTTAATTATTTTATTTTCCAATTGTCTAAATTGATGTAGCTTTCGTGCTAATACGGCTAACATCATCATAATGTCCTACAACGTTTGTGTCTATAACACAATATTATTCATATTTATAATGATGACACTTACTTGAATAAAGTCTCTTGATGTTAAATGAAGCAGAGGAGCGGATATAATACGAATTAATGCGGGTTTAAACAGATTTATTGAGTGTGTCAAGTCAAAAACGAACCGCTGCAGATCAGAGAGTGAATCAAGACACACGCTCAGCCGCTCCTGCTAAAACCGGAAATACATAGAACTGCTTCGGTGAGGAGAATGGATAGAATAAAAGTTGGATTTTTTTTTACAGAATAAAAGTCTTTACTAAATTTATTTTTTTTCCCAATATTTTTTATTTTATTTGAATAAAGTCATTAATCAAAATGAAATAAAAAATAATAATTTATGGTTTGCATTTTTGTCAAAAAGCAGACTAAATAAATTAAAAAAGGGTTGTGCATATAATTTAGTAAACATGCAGGCACAAATAATTTGACCTCTAAAGAAAAATCTGTATTCTCTAAATTACATGTTGTTGGTCATATTAATGCTTTCCTAAATGCACACTAAATGCTTTCCTTTTCACTTAACTTTAAAAGCTACTTATATATTTAAAATATAATTATTAATAATAATAAAATGCAAAATAATGCATATTACATATTTCAAACAATGAAATGTGTTTTTGACATTTAATGGTTCGTGCACACAACAAAAACAGTCATTTTTAAAGGGGAAAAAATATTCTACTTTATTTAATTTCAAAGAAATTGACAACAAATATCCAATATATACATGGGTCCTTCAATATCTCACAAGTATTGCATCACTAAATGGTGGTATATTAATATAACCTTTAAAATTATATATTTGTTCCTATTACAAGTTCAAATGGTGATTAAATACTCTTTAATCTGCATTAATATATGCAATCACCACAGACCAATAATCTGTCGCTCACACTGGAAAGACGTTGCTCCACAACTGGATCTACGGCTACGACCGCTGCATTTCTTCCAGTGTAACGTCACACTCCTCTCACGCTCATCAGTCACGCTTAAACACACGCTACTCCTCTCTTTCTCTCTCTCTCTCTCACTGCATTTCTCTTTCATTTACAACCCTCTCATGTCTCAAAGGGTTCTTCCACACACTCTTTGGATTCAAACAGTAATAAGCTGCGTACTTAGTACGTTTTCTTCTCCTTTTCTCTTGTTTCTGAGGTATAAAAGCAGCTTGTTTCAGCCAGGCGTACTGAAGTTCTTCATAGCCTCTTTCATCTTGTCTCGTGCCGAGGCGTAGCGCCGCACTATCTGCCGGACGTGATCCTCTTCCTCCCGCTGCAGAATGCGCAGGAAGTTCCGGAGTTCGGGAAAACTGAATGCATCCCACTGCGAGAAGCCAACAATATTGTGAATATTTGTACCTCAAATATGTGTATATATCTTTTAAAACAATTTAGCATATTTAATTATTATTATTTTTTTCTGATAAAGATATCCATGCGACTGTCAGAAGGGCATTTACTCACATTCACTTCTCCCGTTTCATTCTCTTTAAGAACTAAACTGAGGACTTTCTCGTTGGGTCCAGCACACAGACGTAAGAAAAGCGGACATTCATCATCCGCAATCTTCTTTAAGTGCACTGAAAAAAGAAAGATAATAGGAATTTTGATACTTACATTCAATTTATATTTTGTTTATTATAAGAATCAATGTAGGCAAGGTGTCAAAATAAAGTATACATGTTGTTCTCCCCACCTTGATTCTGCCGTTCGCTGCGTTCGAACAGAGAGAACTTGGCCGGATTGTCCACCACGGTGAACTTCTTCAGCAGTGCTTCGATGACCTCTCTGGCCCGTGTGCTGGAGCTGATGTGCAGGTGTTTGACTGTGTCTCTGGGCAGGTAGAATGAGGTGCGATGCTGCAGTGCTTCAGTGCAGTCCCATCCCGAGGAGGAGGACGTGCTCCGTGAAGGAGGGAGAGACACGGGCCGGGCCAGCTTAAACTGGACCTTTATGAAGCCAGTGTAAGATCCATCACGGTTCTGATGACGAGGACAAGAAAAGAATCACATTGAAGTTGATAGTTACGGTTAGGGGTTCGTCCAAATGCAAGTATAACAAATAAATCTAATACAATAATATATAAATAAATGTAATATTATAAGAATATACATGTGCAATAGGTTGGTTTCACGTGACGTCACGCTGCTGCATCGTGAGAGCGCAAAATTCAGATGGAGGGCAGGAAGTGAATGCTGTCTGAAAAAAATGCCAATGTTTTGTGTAGTTTACGGCTGCTCCAATCGTTCTAATCGAGAAAAGGGAAAGGGTTTTTATAGAGTACCGAAGATTGTCACTCATAAAGGTGAGAAATGTAAAAAGCTCAGAACAACGCTGTAAAAAGTGGATTTTTAACGTAAGTTACGTCTGCGGTCAGGAGGAGCAGAGTCTGTTAATGCCCGTGTCTGCAGCGACCACTTCGTCAGAGAGGTATGTTAGCTAGCCAACGTGTTTTTTGTGTCTGTGTTTGTTTATATAGCATTAGGTTGTCGTTAAATGCTCATTTACTTAGGCCTCGTTTACACTGTCAGTGAAATGTGACCCAATTCCGATTTTTTGCTCATATGTGACACAGATCGGATGTGTTCTATGACCGTGTAAACAGGAAAAAAACGCATGCATTCGGATATTTCGAGATCAGTTTCAGGCCTCATTCATATGTGGAAATAAATCGGATATGTGCCAATGCGACTGTCATGTAAACAGGCAGATCGGATTTTCTGAGGCATTAGGCAACGTCTCCGTGGTTAAAGCCAATATTTAAACACAATATGCTCCCACCAGTCCTGAGATCTCTCTCACACACAATAACTGAAGCATATGTGCAATGATGGCACTTTTCGTCCTCCTTCGCCTCAAAATCATGGTGATGTTCGGCGAACTTCGCAGAGCTAGCATCAGGCATATTTCGCGTCCGCCCATCTGTGCAAGAGAATTTAACCCTTTAAGCATGCGCGATGTTTCAGATAGTATGGCAAGTGTAAACACATGAATCAGATATGGGTCAGAGTTGAAAGAACGTGTAAACGGACGGTCAAAAAAAAAAAAAAAAAAAAATCGGATAAAGGTACAATACGCAACGGTTTCCTCCATAGATGTATTCTCCATGTTTACTTCCTGCCCTCCATCTGAAATCGCCCCACCTTCGTGCATCATCATAATCAAGTAACTGAAACCCAGCTATTAAGATTACTATAATGAAAGCACCTATAATAAGCATAAAGATATATTATGTAAGGGATAATGTAGAGTGAGGCAGTTGTTATAGCGAATACAACCCCGACAGGCTGATCAGATCTTGAATCAGCCTGAAGGGGTTGTATTTGCTATTACAACCGCCTCACTCTACATTATCCCGCTTATTACATGGCTACCTACCAAATAAATCAATAATTTGACTAAATATTTATTTAAAAAGAAGTTTATTGATATAAAAACGATTGGATTGCTTCCGCTAAAGAAAATAGTCTGTTCCGTCTCTACGGTTAGAATCCTACGTCCATAGCAACGCTCTGTTTTTCATGGCAACGGTGTGTTATCCTTAGCAGCGGTCTGTTATCAAGAAATAACAGACCGCATTTTACATTAGAATTCAACCAAGCCATGTAATAAAATATTATACAGTATATAATTGTATTATGTAGTGTTATTATAATGCAAGCACCACTAATACATTTATAGATATATAATATAATGTGTATGTATGTTATAATGATTTTATGATATTTATGTAAACAGCAATACATATATAGATATAGAATAACAAAAATATATATTATATTATACAATTAAAAATAAATTAATTTATTCATTCAGTTATTAAATATTAATTATTAATAAAATTAGACAGCATAAAATATCTACATACATATATATATATATATATGTATAAAACATTGTTTAAATGATATATTTTAATATAAATTATATATAATATTATAATACATACTATTCTATATTATTATATCGTACAAATGTTTAATCAAATAACGTATACAATTTTATTTGTTTTATACATACATGCATTAAGATATATACATTTTATAATATATCAAATTGTAAAATTAAAAACAGCAAAAAAACTATTTGATAGATTTACATAAATGGAGACCGACAGGTGTCCTTACCAGAACCATGAAGAGGTTGCTGTTGACCTGAGCGTTGTATTCTTTCACTTTCTGTTGTATTTCAGTGACAGAGAGCTCCTGTTTCCTGCAGTCGACCGGCTCATCCTGCAGGACAGAGGACAGGAGAGTGTGTAATGCATCACGTGACCACAAGGGGGAGGCAAAGAAAGCTCAAGCGACTCAGACTGGCTGACCTATCCCTAGGTTTATGAGAACTTTATAGTTCATCCTAAACACTGATTTTATGGGTTTTCCTGAGATACAAACCAATAAGAATCAGATTTATAAATACTTTGACAAAAAAAGCAGCCTGACTTTATGTGACTGAGTAACTATATTTAACAACATCAGATGGTTGTGTTTGTACAGCAGAACAAATGCAGTCTGAGACAGAAAGTGGGTTTCAAATACTCCGTCAGATCCAGCTGGATGCCTTTACCCACAACTAACACAGACTGACACGGGCCACAGGAAAACACCCTCCCTCATCCAGAAATAGCCGACAGGAAGTGGGAACGAACACACACACACACACACACATTGTTCCACACTCACTCATACACACATGTAGACTTCAAATGCGTCTAAATGTGAGCAAGGAGTGAACTTTTCAGTCTGCCCCATTAACTCTAATACTTCACAACAAGTAAGATTGCTTCCCAAATTTGTGGGAAAATGTGTTTCCTACATTCGAGACCGACTCATCCCAAGTTTTCTACTTTTTTCTGTAAATCTGCGGAACTGTTAAAAGTACCATATAAATTGAATTAAATATTTATCAACTGGTTAATTTAAGTAGATATTAAATATTTAAGATAATAATTCCTGCTTTTTATCTAAATATTAATGCATGTTTGTTTTAAAAATTAATTTACAAATTATAAATTCATAAGACAGACTCCACTAACAATGTACAATTTTGGGCATTGTGGATCTCTTTTGTGTGTAAAACAAAAGACTACTAAATAAATAAGCAAGCAATATATGTTTCTGGTATAAACCTGGTCCACTTTTATCTTTAAATAAAATTGCTGGCTTCATAAATAGAAATGGAGGTTTTAATTAAGAGTCTTTACACTGATCATGGGCTATGTAATGAGACATGGACAGACTGCAGATGCTTTGACTTGTTAATCACCTTAAGTGCTACTCAGCATGACATCATTTTAAGAGGAAACACTTCCCCCCCCATCCCACCCACACATACAATTGAATATAGCAAATCAAATATTACAATCTAAAATATAACAAATACAATAAATATATATAAAAAAAAGAATAATTAAAATAAATTATGTTACGATTTTTAATAATAAAATAAATGACTAAATTGTAGAGTTTGAAAGTATATGCAGGCATCATTTAAAATAACCACGCATGCGCAGATTGCGCACATGCATTGTTGGCACACCGAGCCGAAGATATCCGTAAGTAAAGTTTCTCCAGTTCCAAATGGACTGTAAAAATAGCAAAGCCCACCCCAAACGCCAAAATAATATACATTTAAGCTTAATATAGTATTTTGTATGATCATGTATTACTGTCTTACTTTGTCTTTGCGTTTTTTGGTCTTTCTGAGTGAGGTGCGCGCGGTGTAGAACTGCTCGAGCTCGTGCTCGTGCTCGGAGTCGCTCTGGCTGCAGTATCCGCTGCTCGCGCTGCTGCCCCACGTCATGTCGAACCACTCACAATCCGTCATTATCACACCGAAACCGACCGGACCAGGACTGTATAAGAGCTTCCGCTGTGTCTGAGTGAGGAGGGTGATGTGGCTGTCTGACTAACTAACCTCGTGCAACCGGGATGCAATGCAACCGTTAGGCGTGATTTGAAACCCCACCCTTCCGCTTTACTCCGCCCCCCGGATTGAATTTACTGCACGTAAACTCCTCCCTCCATTCAATCCGGGCCCCTCCCCCCGAGACCCAGCAGAACAATACAATACAATACAATTTCTAACTATATACATTTAATGGTATAAAAATTATACACATATTTATTTTAAATAAATGTAAATAATAAATACATTTATACTATTATGTATAAAAACTGATAAATCATTACAGTTGACAAATAAAATTATAAATCACATCTACAAATAATTATACAATAATTGTCAAAATTACATATAGTAATATGCAATATTTTTAAATGGTACATTTATAATAGCAAATAACTGTATAAATATATTTTGAATACATTTATACTATTATGTATGTACATTATTTAATATTATTATTATTTGAAGTATTGCCAATTAACATACAATTATTTGGTATGACAGAAAAAGCTGTGAAACAAACAAACAATATAAAAATCACTACAGTTGACAAAGAAAAAATATAATTACATCTAAATATAATTATATAATAATTACTTTATAAATTGCATATAATAATATGCAATGTTTGTTATATATAAAACATAACATTTATTTGTATATTTATATTAGTAAATAATAGTATACGTTTATTTGTACAAATGTATATTAAATCATAATAATTATAATGATTATTATTATTATTATTATCATCATTATATCCAATATTACCAAGAAACAAAATAATTTAGAATTAAAGAAAAGAAGTGCAGAAAATAACAAAGTGAACAGAAAAGAATCGCTGGGTCTCAGGAGGATATATATGTATATAAATGTTTCATATGAAGTCTAATGTGTAATTAAAAAAAATTTACAAGTAGAAAGCCCTTCGTGCAAATGTTACAAGGCCAAATGAGAGGTTAAGATGATTTGCACATTTGTAATGAGATAAAGCGTGATCAGTTCATTTCTCCAGCTGTCCCCTCCTCCACCCTCCCCCATTTCACTTTCACATCAGCACTCAAGAAAGACTCACTAACATAGAAAAATCAATGGCAGATCTGTCCTTCGCAGATCATCACCGTGATTACCATCTTAAATGATCAACTAAAACCTTCCATGCAACTCTACAAAGACACATTTGGTCAATAAATGTCCAGAATGTTTTAAAAGTAACGTATTTACTTGTCACATTTGAAATGTTAAAAAGCGAGCAGCTGCTTTATTGTGTGGTTGTCGTAAATTGCGCGTGACTCTGCGTGTGTAGGACGTAATAAAATCAGCACTGGGGGCATATGGCGAGCCGAGACTCAATTATGTTTTACGTTGAATTTATGCGCACATGCTAGTGATGGGGAAACAAAGCTTTTAGAAACTTTGAATTAATTATCTAAATACTCGAAATTATGACAGATAAAAAGATAATAATCAAAATTGTGACGTCATAATTTTTTTTTTTTTTATCTAATAATTATACATTTTTAAGTCATAATTTCAAGTTATGTCATAATTGTGACAAAGTCATAATTTTAAGGTTTTATCTCAAAAATTTGATTTAGTATGTCAATTTGACCTTATGTCAGGAATTACTTTTTATCTTATGACTTTTACAATTTCGACTTTTTATCCTATAATTGTCATAATTTCAACATTTCTTATGATTTTCTGTCATAATTTTACCCTTTTATTTCTCGATTTTCTGTCATAATTATGACTTTTTAAGCCATAATTTTGATTAATGTTACAATTGTAACAAAGTCATCATTTCGATTTAGTGTCTTTTTATCCTATGATTCTGTCAAAATTGTGACTTTTTATTTTATCATTTTTGTCATCATTTTGACTTTTTATCTCATAATTATGACTTTTTAAGTCTTCATTTTGACTTGTGTCATAATTGTGAGTCATAATTTCAACGTTTTATCTCATTATTATGACTTTCTATGTCATCATTTCAACGTATGATTTAGTATGTCATAATTTCGACTTTGTATCTTGTGATTTTCTGTCATGATTTCGACTTTTTATCTCATGATTTTGATTAATGTTATAATTGTGACAAAGTCATCATTTCTATTCTTAAAAATGGCAACTTTTTAAGTCATAATTTAGACTTTTTGTCATAATGACTTACCAGAGCATGATTGTTTTCTTATGTGGCAGAAATGGGCTTCCATACGAAAGCGTCCATGACTAGCACATACATAAACAACTTCCTCTCTTATTTCCGTCATTTACGGGTGACGTGTGCTCTCTAGCAGTCGTTCTCTCACCACATTGGTGTCCGTCTCGATCGTGTCCTCGCAGTAGTTCGTTTGTTCACGGATGGCGTCACAGTCGGAGCTGCAGTCCAGCTGAATGAAGGGTTGACAGCGGTAGTGACAAGTGTAATTACAGTCTGAAGAGACACAAACATTCCTTCAGAAACCAAAACCACACATCCAGTTTTTGTTTCTAGAGTTAAATATAGTTCTGAGCACTACAGTTTAACAGAGCAGCGGTCTGATTTCAGTGGAAACACATGACAGAGGGGTCAAGCGTTGCTCATGAATGAGTCTACAGCGCCACCTGGTGGTAATGGTGGTTCTGGGTCATTTGATGAATAAATCATTCATCTGTGGTCTGTTTGACTAAGCCACTTTAAAAGCTTTACGAAGTGTAAAACATGCTGGTACATTTTAAAGTGATGTTTTTGGCAAAGAGAAAGAAAAAGAGCAAACGATATTTTTTAATTTATATGACAAAAATGTGGGTTGACCTTGCAAATCTCACTGTTACAAGATATTCTGTAAGGTTGCCAGGGATTTGCCAAGGTGTTCTGGCTGGTTTAGGCATTTATTTATGTAATTATGCAGTTATGCATTAAATGTTCTTGCTCTGTTATTCATGTTCTTCATTTTCTACATTGTACTCTATTCTGTTATTTATTCTATGTGTTATTTAATTTAAAATTAAAATCAGTTGCACATATTTTAACATCTAATCTGTATGCTATTACCCAATTTATTAATTTGACCTAAATTAAATCAATCACATTTTTTTCAAATTTATTTATTTACTTATGCCTTTACTCAAAGTTTTACATTTATTGAAGCATGTATGTATTTATACATTTATTAGAACATTTATTTGTTTATTCCATTTGCATTATTTGCCTAAATCTAATTTGTATACGGTTATTCTATTCTATTCTGTTGTGTTATTTATTTACTGTACTTATGAATTACTGTCCATAAATAAACTAATAACATTACTGATTGATTTGCCGTGTGAATTCTAAAATTTCGTAACAAACACACACCCACACAATCTCTATCCAACAGAAGACACTGTCTAAACTAATCCGTACCTAAACATCCTTTTCCTATTTGCTTTCAGTCACTGAGGGCCAGATTGTCTTGACAGAAACATTTACACAGCAGAAGACAAATATCCCCGTGGAAATGTTCTGGATTATCTGGGTAAAGGACTCACGTGTGCAGCGGAGACTCTGCCTGTACAGGCCCCATATGAACTCCCCGCAGAGGTCGCACCAGCTGAGCTGCGTCTGGCTGCAGGGCTGGAAGTCGTGACCCCGTCCGGGTTTACACGTCAGCCAGTCAGGGTCCTCCAGACGCACGCGCTCGCCCACCATCCGCACCACCTTCTCTTTCCTCCACCTCTCCAGAGTGGGCGGAGTGTCGCTAGGGGGCGCTAACTCAATGCGGTCGTCCGGAGTCAAGTCCTGTAACTCAATGAGTTCACTTTTTGCCATCTTGGGGATGTGGGAGGCTAAAAAGCATGGCTCAATAGATCACTTCAAAACGACCCGGTTTACTCCAAACCAGGTCGACGGACTTCGCGTCTGGTTCTGATGCGTTTGCACATCCAGGCCGAGAACAAACATGGATCGCTTTGTCGATCGTACAAGATTAATACAAAAGAGATGATGATGTTTTCTGCGAGATGTCTTCTTGATTCAGTTTTCAGCAGCATCTGGCTCAATCTGAGGAAAAACAACAGAGATTAGATTAGATTACGATATATTGTGAGATAAATGTGGACAGTTATAATCCCTCTGATCTTCGAAAGACTTCAAAAGAATCATTTGTTTTACTATCATTATATATTAAAATGATATAAAATGATATATATATTATTATAATAATTCATTAAGTAATATAAATATGATATATTATAAATCCATTATAATTACTTTTTTTTGTATATTGTGCCTATATATTTTTAATAAAAGAGAGGCCCTTGATATTTGTTGAACAGAATTAAATATTTAGTCTGTATAGGGTAAAAGCTTCTTTAAACATCAGACGACAGAAAGTCCACAGACAGGAAATTATGGGGTTTTAACATTCCAGCGAAACTAATCTGTCCTTTACAAAACCACTTGACAACATCTATATGGAGGCTGATCAGTATGCGTGAGGAGGAAAATTCACTCAAGGGTGTTTTTGGACCATTTTTGTAGTAGGGCACCTCTTTTGGCTACTGTCCTAATCCTGAGAAGCCCAAAGGCCCGAACAACCAACCAGAATAGAAAGAGGCGTAAAACTGGGTCACAAAAGCATAGCAAATAAAAAGCACATAATATAGACTAAGAAAGAATGGACAAGTAGAATAGAGTACAGAGAACAACTGATTTTGGCAAATAACGCAAATATTTAACTAATAGAATAAGCAAATAAATTGCAACAATTAATGTAAAATAGGCTACATACATTCTTAAATGTGAATCTTTAAATAAAAGCATAAAATATATAATTACAAAATTAATTAGTGTTCGATTTAATTCATTTAATTAAAACGAATAAATTAATTAATAGAATAGATGTCAAAATGTCTTGACTTCAAATCCAATTAAAGAACGGACACAGAATAAGACATGCATAAATACACAAACCAAGAGATTATAATACAATAGGACTATAGAAAATAAAGAAAATTAATAAAAAACAGAATAAGAAATACATAAATTTAGGCTACTTGTAAAAAAAAAGTGTAGTAGTATTCATTCCAAACACATAACACGGAGCAAAATAATCTCTCACAGATTAGATTAGCAATTCGACGTCATTGATTTGACGTGGAATATAAAAAACCCTACAAACTGCAGAAAGTAGCGCTATACATCTATAATTTGATGGTTAGTGTCAGATTATAGTTGTAGCCTACTTGTATTTGAACCTCTTGTAGAAACTGCTTAAAAAGACCAACCTACCGTAAACCCAAAACAAGACACTTTTATCCGCAGAAGAGCCTCAGACTGACAGTAAACGTTTCCTCAAATCCGCTCTTGAAGTCTCAAACAGTGCGTAATCTGCGCGCGCATCGCGTGTTTGAGAGGAGATAACGCAAGTGATTGCGTAAAACAGGGGAAACATCTTCCATTACAGGCAAAAGTAAAGTTGAAATAATGCTCCTCTGGCAGGCAGATATCTCCTCATATTTTCGGTTCACTGTTGGCGTCATTCGCGGTCGCAGCTCGAAACCGGGTCGATTATGAGTTTCCCCTCAGTCAGAACGCGCACCTTGTACAGGGCGACCGCTAGCGCGCGTTAGTGCGCATGCGCCACAGACTCAGATTAACGCTTAATCCAGCACGATCTGTCCTATTTAAGAGCGGCGAAGGCAGAGCAGACATCATTTCCTGAATCATTTGGTGGACCCTCGGGTTTTATACTCTGAACCCACGCCTGCGGGTCTATTTTCAATGACCTCGTTTAAAATTAAACTCATTCTTAAAGGGACAGCGCTCTCAAAATTATTATCTACTCGCCCACATGTCATCTTTCCTCGAGAATCTTAACGTAGCTCTTTTCCAAATAAAATGGTTCATACAACTTGTATAATATACATTTCAAGTCTTCTAAAGTTATAGGTGTGGGAGCAGACTAAAATTTAAGTCGTTATTTGATAAATCTTCAGAATATCATAAGAGTCATGCATAAGTTTAATAAATAACGTAGAAAGTGAACATGGAAGATACAATTTTCCTGCAAAGCTTTCAGTGCATAGAAATCTAGTGTGCGTACTTACTTGTTCCAAACTGTGAGTTGGCAGAGCTCCATAGGCTTGATTTAACATTTAAGTCTCTCTCTCTCTGTTTGGTCTGATAGCGGATGTATGTATCATCAGGAAGGAGATCTGGGAAGACCCAGATGAGATAAGAAGGTTTCTGTCCTCCGTTCAGTCTGGATGAGGGCCAGCAGGACGAGCAGGTCACAGGACACGAAGAAACCCTGCTCCGTATAGAGGACAATAAACAGTAATTGGTTGTGAATGTCTGATTTAGTTACGGTCATCGGATTCCCCAATTAACTGAGTCATTTCATGACATTTCCCTAAACAAACCAAATATAAATACAAAAATACAAACTATTTTTAAAGATAAAAATGTCATTGTGAAAAGGAAAAAAAAATTATATAAAAACAAAAAACATTTAATCTAAAAATAAATAAAATACAAAAAAACAGACAAACATACTTTTTTAAAGTTAAAAACATCATTGATCTCAGTATTTATGGACAGGAAGAAAAAAAAAGGAAAAAAAAAGTTCTGCACAGACACAGATAACAATAAACTGTGAAGCATTTATTTATTTGTGGAATCTGAAAAAAAAATCCAGTGTGATCCCTGCAGGTCAAAAGACGGAAAGACATGCGTGTAAACAAAATCCCACGTCAGCATTAGCACAGGGATTTCTAGAACAGAGGCAATCTGGAAGAAATTATTTACAATTATTGTCAAAATAAAAGTCATTTATATCATTTAGAGAAGAAAATAGACTTTGGCGCAAACAAGATTCATTTTAATTGATCGTAGTGGGTTTTCAAAATATATAAATCATATTTATTTTTATGACAAATCAGATTTTGCTTCGAAACGAGATGAGACTTTTATTATGGCATGTTGGTGTGTAACCGGAAACCTTGAATGATCAGAGTTCGGAGTTGAGATTGCGAGCATTTCAAATGGGTTGAGTTAGTTTAGTCTCAGTGTGCTGTTTGTGAATAGATTTGAGAGAGACCCAGTAGAGTACAATATGACTGTCCATCCCGAGTCGGAGCCTAAGCTGTACCGCTACAGCAGGATAGTGTGCGGAGTCTCCACTCATGTGCTGTGCGCTGTGTTCACTGGCTTCATCACGGTCCTCGCCAAACCTGGATCCAGTGAGTACAATAAACACCAGTGTGAAGATCGTACTCGGACTCTCACTGATCTGTGCTGTCAGAAAACGATCGTTTCCTGTAGTGAATTTATATGTTGTTTGATGCTATTGATAAAAAATATTGACATTTTGAAATGCATTCTAATTTACTTCTGACAGGAATAAATATTTACATTTTGAAATGCATTCTAATTTACTTCTGACAGGAATATACGTTATATTCATTTAAAATAATGACAAAATAACATCGTGCAAATATCCTATTAATTATGAAAGTAGATTATAGCCTATAAATGTTGTAATGGTTGTATGCGCAAAAGATCGATACTTTTGTATGTGTATTGTATTATGTATAATGTATGTATATTATTTATTTGACAAAATGTAATAAAATATCACATCATCTTAATAATACACCATTAATAATAATGAAAATATAGGTTCTATAATTTATACAAATATTTCAGTTGTTTGTAGTTATACATGGTTATATATATATATATAATACACACACACACACACACACACACACATATATATATATATATTACAAACTTAGATGTAATTAATCGATTTGACAATATATATATATATATGTATGTATGTGTGTGTATATATATTTATATATGTGTATATATATGTGTGTGTATATATTATATATATATATATATATATATATATATATATATAAAATATGTATAAAAACGTGTTTTGTGTAAAATAATCAAATATAATTTAATACACTATTTGTAATAATAAAAATAAATCCTTTATAAAAATAAATCTATATTTTGTAATATTATGAAATACAATATTGATATTTTCAGTTGCTTGAAGTATATTTTAGATAAAAAATACTTAAAATACTTATAATGAACATTTTAAATATATAACTAAAAATAATAAACAGCAAACATTAAAATGATGTCAGAGGAATCTAAATCTAAATGAATAAATGTCTTGTTTCTGGCTCACAGTATGTCAGTGTATTATTGTTAACTAAAATCATTAAAACGTGTTTCATTTGGTAACAAAGCTGCAATCAAATATAAATATTAGAGTAAAGGTTATTAGAAATGTTGCCTTGGCAACTAACTGAAATACAATTAGATATAAGCTAAATAGAAATATATTAAAAAAAAATCTAATGAAAATAAAAGAAGCACATACAATTATTAATAAATACTATAGTGGTATTATATAAATAACACTGTTCTCTGTTTGCTCACAGGTCTGTTCTCATGGCATCCGTTCCTGATGACTCTTGGTGTGAGTATGACGCAGAACATCCCAGACAGCAATATAGTGTCGGTCGGCCCACATCTGGAACGGGTGGGATCCACTTGTACCAGATGTGGGCCGGATCTGGGCCGACACTATGTTGATGTCTGAGTGCATACAGACCTTGATTGTTTTGCATGTAAATGAATTTTAAGTTTGCTTTTTGTCACGCCATACTATCCTCTCACAAGATTTTCTTGATCCCATCCAGTTTTCCTTTTTCATGACCGAAGCCGTTCTGCTGTTCAACCCCTACTCGTCTCCCGTCAGGAAGTTGAAGCACAAAACTAAAGGCCGCCTGCACTGGATCCTGCAGTGTCTGTGCGTGTGTTGCGCGACCGCGGGCCTGTGCGCCATCGTTTACAAAAAGAACCTCAACGACAAGCCACACTTCACGTCGTGGCACGGGTTGGTCGGTGTGATAACGGTGTGTGTCGTCGGGCTGCAGTCACTCGGAGGACTTCCCCTCCTCTATCCCAAACTGGCCAAAGGCTGGTCGCTGGCCAAACTGAAGCGCTACCATGCCACCTCTGGTTTACTCACGTTCCTGCTGGGCAGCGTCAGCTTGTTTCTCGGATTGTGTTCATCGTGGTTCAGTGACAGTGTGAGCGGGTCCGTCTGGTACCTGGCGGTCCTCTGCCCGGTTCTGTGCGCTCTGGTCGTTATGAGTCAGGTGACGAACGCTTACATGGCCCGGAAACGAATGCAGTACTGAAACTTTCTAAACATGTTCATCTGATACACAGACATTGTGAACCTGAATTGCAGAGATGATGATACTAAGTGCTGCTTTGCAACTACTTGTAAATTTATATTATTGCTGTATAGATTGACCAAAACAAATGTATTTTTGGATAACAGTTTTATATTCTTGAGTGCATTTCAGCTGTATTGATGGCATTTTTTTTTTGCAAACATCTTTGCAATTGACTGAAGGCAACTGATTTTTCTTAATTGCACAGATAAAATAATTCGTTTATTCAAGTATTTGTCATTCTTTTGGTGATTGTGAACAATGTTTTTGCATTTATCAGTGCCAGTCTGCCTTTTTCTGGTATTGCAGATCAAGAAAGGAAATATATATGCCTTAATTGGAAACTTACATTTATGTGATTAATATATATTTTAATAATTTATATATACTGTTAGGTTGTATGTATTGTAATCAACTATTTTGTTCTTAATGGCAGAAATCATATTTTTGGTTTATTAAAATCTTATGTTCAAATGAACCATTCAGCTCATGTATAAACTTACATTTATTATTGAACTTCACATTATTAATATTGTACATAAATTAACAAATAATATGAATATTATGTATACTTTAAGTGCAAGTATCCGTTTTTATGAATTAAAATAAATTAATTTCCCTGTGCTATAACAGTTTTGCAGATCATATTTAAAGACATTTATAATGTATAATTTTCTTTAAAAGAAACTATTATATATGGAAAAATTATATATACATATATATATGAATAAGTCTTTTCAAATAATGGCAAGTGTTAGTTTTAAATAGTGTATATATACATATATAAATTATATTTATATTGTGTCTATGTAAATGAATATATACATAAAGAAATATATAAATAATATATATACACACAACACGCACACTTTTTTTTCATGAGTCGAGCTGAAATTGCTGGAAGCTGCGAGAACCATTATTCTGAATACAGGAGGAGTCAAGTTTCTTTATGTTAAAACAATGTTTAATAAATACAATGTCATTTGAATCTACTCCTCCCTTTGCTGGGAACATGAGATGACATGTGGACACCTCCTGGTACAGCTTGCCGAATCGCTCACAGATCGTGGTCTTGAACTTGCCTATGGGAGTGGGGGTGGGGGTTTGGGTGAAACCCTGCGTCTCTCTAATAGAGCGATTTATTTCTCCTTAAAAAAAGGTTGAAAATGTATAAAAAAATAAAAAAAAGAATGAAAATGAATTACTCTTCAGCATTATAAATAAATATTTCTGGTACATTTGTACATAGTTGAAAGAGAAAACAACATACATAAGATGTAACAAAACACACAAAAAAAGATATCACATGTCAAATGCACACCATTGTATATATAACAGCGTCTGCAGACTCAGGCCAAAGATCATGACACGGCTATCTGCCAATCAGAAAGCAGACTGTGGGAGGAGTCAAAATAAAGAGCTCTAATAGGCACAGAGAATGAACAGTGTTATTGGCTGAGGGATTTATCAGTCACAGGTCAACCAGCGCGCATACAATTCAACATTAACACAAATGTTAAACACATCAAGATTTTTCAAAATGGCCGAACGAACACTTTGGTCATGACTGTGGCCCCAACACGGATGAAACTGAATGGCCGTGCAGATGATGCAAAGAGCAAATTTAGAAAATGACGACTAGTAGGGTTCGCTTAACAGTCTACACATTCGTAAGATGATCCCCATGGATAACGACAAATGATTTTGTTTGCTACGCAATTGAACAAGAACACAGATCCATTTGTCTGCTTTAAGGCTAATATCGAACTAAACGCACTAAACTTACATCTCCTCCACCAAATTTTAAAGGCTAACATGAAAATACATTCGAGTTTGTAAGGTTTTCCTTGTCATTTTTTTTTTTTTTTTCTCAAAGGAAAGCAAAAAGGTCTCGGCGGTGCTAATGCTAGGCATGGCTTCTGTCGCTCTACGATTCGACTGTTATGAATTCCCCCAGTTGCCCAGTCTGCGATTTTCAATGGTCGAAACGACTATGAATATTCATGTAGGACCACCGTTTACAAAAGTAATAGTAGTACTTACAGTTATAATAAAAAAAAAGTCACATATTTTTTTTGTTTTTCATTCCAAGTGATGCTACAAGGTCTAGCAAACGGCTAAGTATCTCTAAAGTCATCTCTTATGAATGCAAACAGTCTGTAAAGACAATCACATTTAAGTTTGATTCGGTAATCTCTCTGAGGGAAGTTCGTCAGTTCAGTGTCTAGGCCCTCGTGAGAGAGATATGACTAGGGCTCTTCAAGTTAGCCCTGTGCTCTGGTCCCTTACGGTAAAGAAAAATATATAATCGCCTTTCTTCACTCCATGCATATTCAGCATTTGGATTTATATAATTTCAGCTCCATCCAATAGGTTTCTTCCATTCGGAACTACGGAATCTGGAGCAGCCGATCAGCGATCACTGGCCCATCACCTCTATGACATCGTCATCCGAGCTGCTCCCGCCGTTTTCCGCGAGCGAGTGGTGCGTGTCGGGGCGGCTGAATGCTGCCCCCAGCAGGCCGGAGGAAGAGAGGAAATTGGAGGAGTTGGAGGCAGAGGTTGGCGTAGAGGACAGGTCTCTAGGGTGTATGGATCCTGCGAACAGCGGCTGGGAAAATGGTACCGGGAAGCTAGAGAGCATGCTTGCCATGCTAGGGTTCATCATGAAGGGTGGGAGCGAGGAGGAAGTGGAGGATGATGACGAACAGGGCACAGAGGATGAAGAAGAGGCCAGCATTCCAGCGTGGGTTGAGGATGTGGTGTTGGTCGAACAAGTCGAGGAAAGAGTGCTGTTGGACGGGCCAAGTCCGAGCGGTTCAGTGGGGAACATTGCATGTAGGTCGCCCAGAGCCTGACCAGCTTGCTGTAGGAGGTGCGACCTGCCTCCAAGTGAGGGTGGAGTCATGTGACCCAGGGCGCCCAGCAAGGCAGGGTTCAGCCCCATGGGCGTGAACCCAAACCCACTGCTTAGAGGAAATCCCGGGTAACTCCCGGGTGCACCGGCTGGCGTTGAGGTTCGTTTGCCACCAGGCTGTTTGGATGTCCGACTTTCCAAAAGCTTCCGCTTTAAACTTTGAACATCTATAGATGATGCAATGTCATTGCTGAGCTGCCGGTGCTGGTCAGTGATGCGAACTGGGTGCTGGATGGGTCTGTCCGCTCCCGAGGGTTCGGGTGTTCCCGAAGACGGTAAGTTCCCTACTGCAGAAACGGGTTCTTTGTTGCTGTGGTATTCTCGGAGGAGCTCAGGGCTGTCTTGGGGCGAAGGGCGAGGCTGAACCTCAGGGGTTAAACGTTTCGGCTCTTGAGGAGACGCACGACCGTTACTGACAGCATGCAAGGAAGGGCCGGAATCCTCTGTGAGAAAGAAAGAGATTTTGTTAGTTTATGTTGATGTAGACTAATGGGTAAAGATCTGGAATGGTCAACAAAAGATTGTGGGTTCAATCCCCAGTAACGGGTTGATCCATCAACAAATCAACTCTGCAACTTTGATCAAGGTAGAGGTCTGTACACATGCAGAAACCCCAAGCAATGGAGTACCACAAAATATAAAGACCCACAGATTGGATACAATGCCCAACGCTTCAAATCGCATTGTAATTACGGTCTTCAGACTATGCAGCGTGAACCCAAATAAGCACAGACCATTTGAAAGCAGCTGCCTATCAGTGGGTACCGAAAAGTCTTGGCTATTGAACCCCCAGTCCGCCCGTGCCTATTGATTCCGGACCTGCACCCGCACCGCAAATGACAATGTAAATATTATTCCACCCGTTACATCAAATATTAGCAGTTCACCTGTCGGGTACCCACATGCAGCACTCTGCACCTTCCTATTGCCTCTACCGGCATGCTTTTACTAGCGGGACAAAACATGAAAGTTGTTGGCAGGAGCGTTATAAAATATACAGAGCAAAATATTGCGGAAAAGGGACTAAAATATCCACCCCATACAGACCTCTAGATCAAGGCATGCAAAACATTTTTAATTGGAATAATGTGCACAAATGAACTGAGCACATTAATGGTGCTTTTCAAGCAAGTCAGAATTTACAGAACTATCTACTTGCTGAAAAGTGCAATAAAAGAAGTATTGCAAATAATTGTTAATCTTTGATGTGGCATTTTGTTTCAAGACCGTGTCAAGCTAAGAAATGACTAAAAGTTTGGAAGCAAGAGATGTAAAAGTAGGAACATCCCACATCTGACTTAAAAAAACAACATAATAACAGACTATAAACTGGGGTCTTCAGCCTTAAGGTTATCCCAGAAGAATTGCTAAATGACAAATTAGTAAATTAGTACACCTCTAGAAGCTGTGGCTGCTCCTTCAGATGGTCTTGGCTTTCCAGAGCGGATGGCAAATATCCTCCCATCATTGGTCCTTATGTATGTGCCTGCAACGCAAATGACAGAATATGAAGCAAATAAACCTTACCTACAGTACAGTAAACATTCTCAACAGTTTTCTAAGGTACCTTTGGATCCTCGGATAACGTGAATACTCTCCCCTGCACCGATTCGGGCTTGGACATCTGTGCTGCTGTTGGACCCTGGGATCACAATATCTGAAAAGCAAAGACATGAAACCATGAAGAAACAAACTGAGAGACCTTAAACAGCAAGAAGTAGCATGCACTACAAGTGAAAAGTCTGTACCAGTGGTGGTGACGACGCGCTGTACGTAAACGCCGGCCTTTTGCAGGTAGTTGACGGGGAATCCTGCACTTGAACTGGGAACGCCCATGGGTACCTGGCGGGGCATCATGGGAATGGGCGTGGACTGAACTGGCCTCACGCTTGCGACTGGTTTCTCTTCTAAATGAGGTGGGGGCCGCCTGAAAAAAAGGTTTGGATAAGCAAACATCTAAGACTTAAACAGAACAGAACATGTTTTTTCTGTTTTGGACCCACCAGTTCCTCTGGCTGAAGGCAGGGATATTGGTAAGTCTCTGGTCACTAGCCGGGTAATAATGTGCGTAAGAGGGCCGTTGATACGGCACAGACGCCCGCTTCTCATCTTCATAGCTTTTCTTGGCTGCTCTCTTTTCTGCTTTGGTCAATTTCAAATCCTTCCGGTCCATCAGGAGAGACTCATGATGGAACGGTTGCTGGTGTGGAAAACAGAGAGATGTTAGTATAGGTGACTGAATGACAAACGAAGCACAATATAATTAATATTCATGAACTAAGCCTTCAACATTGTATTTGTCTAAAATACTTCAATCTATCAACGTTTGCTGGTGTGAAATCCAGATAAACATGAGCTTATGTGACTGCACGCTCCAGGAAGGTTATGAATAAGCACAAGCCAATTCATATTTATGAGCAAAGCTTAGACCATAGTAGGATCTAAAATATTTCAATTTATAAACATTTGCAGATTCAAATAAGGTTATGTGACTTGATGTTCCAGGAAGGTTACAAAGCAACTTTAGCACATTCTAATTAATATTCATGAGCTAAGCCTTCACCATTGAAGGATTTAGAATTTTGCTGGAATAGATTAATTCGGACAAGTAGCTGGTGTAGAAATCGGCTCATATGACTGGATACTACAGGAAGTTACGGAGCAACTTCAGCACAATTAGCATTCATGAGCTAAGCCTTCGCTATTGTAGGATTTAGAATTTGTCTAGAGTATTTCAATTGATAAATGTTTACTGGAATGGAATTCAGACAAAAATTTGCTTATGTGATTAAATGTTTTATTAAGCCACGCCTGTACAACCTAATTCATATTCGTAAACCATATTCTGCACTATAGTAGGATAAAAATTTTCCCAGAATAGATGAATTATACAACATTAGCTGGTCATGATAAAAAAAGACAGCTATGTCAGTGCAACCTACTTTTGCCAAAAAAATTATAATTGAAAAATGGCTGCAAATCAATTAATATTCATGAGCTAAGCTTTCACAGAGTTGGATTCTGAATTTTTCGGAATATATTTTTAGAATAGTCACATTTTAAAAATAATGGCTGGTGTGGAAAGCAGACAAAGAAATTACCTTGGTTAAGAGGTGTGGGTAAAACAGACAGGCTTGTTTAATGACGATCTCCATCTCCTCACTAGGGACCAGCTCTGAATGGCTGGTATCAGGCTCCTCCTCTACAAAGTGCAACAGCGACTCCACTTCCTTCCGCGTGAAGGTGAGGACCGGGTTCAAATCGTCCACGACTCGATCTGGCCAACGCACAATCAAAACGTCAGAAATGTTCACAACAGTGAGACCCAAAACACACCTTTCCGCCCTCTCTTACCAGACATGCCCTGCTTGGACACCTGGCGGTCGTAGATCTTCTTCTCCAGTGTGAAGTCACACACCAGCCTGTAGATGTGGCAAGGCTTGTGCTGGCCGTAGCGATACACGCGGCAGACGGCCTGAGCGTCGTGACACGGGTTCCAAGAGGCATCGAAAACCACCACGCGATTCGCGCCAATCAGATTCACCCCCAAACATCCAGCCCTGTGAATACAGCAGCCTGTTAGTCCAGACTCCAGACCTCATCATTATCTGTGGCATATTGTAACATGCTGACAAACGTGCAAGTTCTTCACCTGGTGGACAGCAGGAAGACCCAGGCTTGGTTGTTCGCAGGGTCGTTAAACTGGTTGATGAGTCGCTCTCTCTCTGAAGATGATGTGCTCCCATCCAACCCTGCACAGGAGACATAAGCGAGGTAAATTTACAAAGAACAACACACACCCTAAACCAGAGGTCTTCAATTCTGCTCCTGGAGGGCCACTGTCCTGCAAAGTTTAGTTCCAACCCTAATCAAACACACCTGAATCAGCTCATCAAGCTCTTCAGAATCGCTTGAATATTTCAAGTAGGGATGGGACTATTACCGGTTTCACTATAAACCACGATAAAATGTACTGACGGTTAGTATTATCGTTCAAAATTTAATTATCATTAAAACCGTGTTTGATTATCGCGATTTTAATAACTCACTGTAAATCCTGTCCAGCCAGCAACAGGCTGACGCAGGCGCAGCGCGCAATGTTGTTGTTTTTTATTCGAGAAGGAATGGCGAAAGGCAGTGACCGTACTCGGGAGATTTTTCAGCCTTTTAAGAGGACCAAATCTGAGGTGTGGTCATATTTTGGCTTTTACAAAAGTCTTGAGTGAAACTTAATCGAGGATGGTCACTACAATATGGGGGAAACACTTCAAATCTGCCGAGTCCTCTTGTGTGACCATCACCCACTGTTTATAGCGAACGCAAGGCAAGTGAACTTACCAAAAACTACGTCTGGGAAATAATTGGGCACAAAATGTTATTTTGAGTTGAAATATTTTATCTCACTCACTTGAAATAAACGTGAAGCTTCCGCGAATAAAAGTTCGCAGCAAGTGGCTTTGAGCCAAAGACGAGCGAACAAGTTCAATCAAGACTATCATTGTACACTTATTACACCGATTTTTTTTTTTTTACCCCACAATTACGGGGACATATTGAATTGAGATTAATATTTTAAATCTTACCTGTTTAAATTCATTTTGTACAGCGAATGAAACGAGGGAGCGCGTGCGCGTCCGTTGCGATACATGGATGTGCGCTGTGTTATAATGCGTTGCTATTGACGACGGTCATTATAAGGAAGGAAATGCCACAGAATATAATTTTGCTTGAAAAAGTGCATAGAGCTGCTTGTTTTATTTGTTGTTTGTTGATTTTCAAATATTAAACTGTTTTTAGTGTGAGCATCAGTTCTTTTTGAACACTTTCATCTCGTTTTAACAAAACCGTGATAATATTGATAATCACGATAATTTTGGTCACTATAATCGTGATATAAAATGTTCATACCGTCCCATCCCTAATTCAAAGGCAGGTGTGCTGAAGCAGGTTGGAACTAAACTCTGCAGGACAGTGGCCCTCCAGGAGCAGGATTGAAGACCTCTGCCTAAACCATGACAAACCTTAGGCAAAGTTGATCTACAGGACGCAGAAATTAAAACAAGGCTGAGAATATGGGTGTGTAGACAATATCATGATAAAAAGTTATTTGGGTCAATATTTATTACAAAATAATATTTTGAAATGTATTGCTAACACGTTTAAAATGTTAATTATTTTATTAACATTTCTCAGATATTATACATTATAAATTAATCACACTTTAATTATAAAATATAATTCTTAAATCAATTTGACAAATTATTTTTATTTTACATTATAGCACACTTATTTCTTTCACACAGTATAAATGAGGCTTTAAAATGTAGCTGGCTTTTTATTTTAGGAAGAGGGTCCTTTGCAGGGGATCATTGGCAGTGTTATTTTAGTATCACCACTGATTTTTGTTAATATTTTGAATGAACATTTATTTTAATATTTTCACTATCATTTTAGTTAAAATTGTACTAATTTTGCTGAGTGTTTTTTTTCTTCTCTCGTTTTTTAAATTATTTGTATAAAATAATATTGTTTATAGTTTGTTTAGTTTTAGTTATTTTAGTACTTCCTTGGCAACTAGCTGAAATAAGTTTATTTTATTTTAAGTAACGGAAATGTTTTTTACGGTTTCTCAGCTACCTGGTACCTGGCATCAAAACCTTTAATAACTCACTGTAGTAATTGATGTTCCGGACCCAGTTGTGTCCCCCAGTTTCTGTTTGGATCGGCATGGGCCTCCGACTCAGGAAATCTTCAATAACAGTGAGCGTTGATAAACTCTGACTGTAAGAATGACACACAGATAAATGAGCCAGTGTAAGCATTGACGTAACCGTACAACAACAGCATGACTGACAGTTCAGGATGCTGAAGAAGAGATTCCAGATAAAAAGGCAAACATCTGTATACTGTCACACAAACATAGATTTCCCACCTGAACACAAGTATTTTATCTCTTCGGCTGACGCTGTCATCAATCAGGTGGAAAAGCAGAACCATCTTGGCCGAGTTCTCCAGAACACCCGTCTGGTAGTTGGTCATGATGTCTTTTGCCTAAAACAAATAGATTACGAAATGGCATCATATCCATGAGCTCATTAACATATAACCACCAACATTTACATATCAACTGTTCGATTGTAACTCAAATCTATTCAGCAGCTTTGCACGGTTTTGCATTGTTTCTCATTTCACACGCAAAGACGATGAGCAACCGTAACATTTACATTCCGGATGTAAAAGACAGGATGTAAAAATGTTCATGAAAACTAAATAAATATTGCGGCCTTATGTGTCACTTGGGATGAAGAGGATTAAGTTTGCTAATATTATATGTAAAAAATAAACTGCTTAAGGCTAATGAGAAAGTGCACAGTGTGTTCTAAGGCTGCAAGTTTTGGGGGAAATATCTAATTGTGATTTTTCTGGTAAAAAGTTGTGATTAAAATTTAGAAAAAAAAAAGTTTGACTGTGCTTGTATGTAGGGCTGGACAATTTGGCTGAAAATGTGTTTCATATATATATATAATAAAAATTATAATTATTGTTATTATTACTAAATAAAATACTAAATAAAATAAGAAATATTATAATTAAAATGGTCACTGAATTTTTTTTTGTGAAAAAAAATTTATATTATAAACTAATATTTATGGCTGTCTTCATTCTTCAATTCTTCATTTTCAAAAGTTAAACCATCAGAATCATATAGCGTATATATTAATTTAATTAAATCATAGACTTTGCGATTTGATAATTGCACCAAGCCATCACATTCATTGTGTTCCCACAAAAATAAACACATTGTAAGTTGAAGGTTTTACCCATTCATAGGTGATGACTTGGTTGGCTTTCTCCTGTAAGGGGTTCAGGGGTCCCAGAGCCATGGCCATCTTGCTGTTGGCAGGGTCGGACGACTTGCCCTTCATTCCCGGTGCGGAGCAGCGGGTCCCGCTGGTGGAGTTGAGGTCATCCAGGTCAAGATCCTGCTCATTGGCCAGATTTTCCTTCTGCAGAGCTTCGTACAAAACGTCCGGATGATTCCAGATCTACAGGACGCACAAAATACAGATGTGAGCTCATCGACCACTATATAACAACAGACGGTGTGTTTGGGGTCTCAGTACCTTGCAGCAAACACAGAAAGCTTTAAGCGGGTTGAGTCCGAGCCATCCGCTGTTTCCCGCCTCCCTGAAGCGGTTCATGAACTCCGTATAGAGCGCCCTCTGCAGGCGAGACAGTCGTACCAGAATCACATGCTCCTCTTTCGGCGGCAGCTGCTCCCGGAGAACATCGTGACCTCGTCTGCGAAGGTAGAAAACAGTTTAGCCTGATTTTTGGTCCAACTAAAAAAACGTTTGAGTTGAAGCCATAGCCTTGCGGGCAGCGCTACAGCTCTTTGGGCAACCAGAGTTTGCATCCGCCCTCATGGTCCTTTCCTGATCCCGTGCCCCTATAGTTTACTGTCTCTCCAATATAACAGCAGATACATAAATAAAGTACTTTTATTTAATAAATAAAAATGTATATCATATTTACTTGATAAGCAAAAATTGTGATAAAGAATTATTATTCTTACATATAATATATTAAAACAATAAGAATAATGTAAATGATAATAAATGTAATAACAATAATAAAATAAATGTAATTTTTTTTAAATATAAAATAAAAGAACAAACATTTAATAATAATAAATAAATATAAACAATACATTTACAAACAAACATTAATATTCAATTGAATAATATGCAAACAATAAATATTAAATAAATACATGTAAACAATAAATATTTAAAAATAAATAAATGTAAACTAAATTAAATATTTATAATTATAACAAAAAAAATAATATTAAATGTTAATTAATAATAATAGTAATAATAATTAAACAATAATAAATATCCATTAATAAGAATAATAAATCTAAACAAAACCTATAATAATTATATATAAACAATCATACTTTTTTTTTTTATTCTAATATTAACAATAAGTAAATAATAATAATATATTTTCACAAACCAACAATAATAAATTCTAACTAATAATAATAACAACAACTACAACTCACCTCTGCACGAAGCCCTCCAGCAGACTGTGCAGGACGTGACTCCTGTATCTCATGAGCTGGACGTCCTGTGGCGTGCTGTCGATACACTGACCGTTCAGAATGGGCCGCTCGAACATGTTACTAAACTCCTGCCGTGTACCGAGGAAATCGGGCCGGACGAAATCCACCATGCACCAGTACTCGATCAGGTTATTTTGCAGTGGGTATCCGGTGAGAACCACCCGTCGCCGTGACCGGATGTTCTTCAGGGCCTGGGAGGTGCTGGCGTGACAGTTTTTAATGCGGTGACCCTCATCACAAATGACGACATCCGGACCAGGCCGTGAAATCGCTCTTTCAATCCCTGAAGATCACAGATGAGACAAGAACATTTGTTATAGACCACAGCTGAAGTAGATGCCACGCAGTTTCCACCCGCAGAACCCCGACAGACCTTTCATGAGCTCTTGCTGACGGTCCTCCTCGTCCAGGTCAATAATTACAGGACCCGCGGGTTTCTTGGACTTCCTCTTGCGGCCGGTCACAAAGCTCTTTTTGAGCGACATCAGGCGGTACATCTCATAGCCCATTAGCAGCACCCCTCCGCCACGAGTCCAGTCCTCCACCACCTTGGCCCGGGCCACTGTGGTTCTGGTCCAAATGAACGAAATACATGAACATTTCGGCAGAAGATGCTACAAGCAACTTATAGTGCATTCAACAACACATTTGATCAGTATGTGTGTTCCTTAGTGTTGCTAGCAACTTTAGCAAAACTACAGATATTCATTAACTCTTAAAACATCAAAAAACACAAACTCATTGACAACAAAGATCCCAAACATTTTTTCCATTTTGCAGGTAAATGCAACAATCTCACTTTCTTTTTTTTCATTGTATAATTATGTTTTGCATAAAGAATATAAAGCCTATATATATCCTATATAGCCATGTGACATTATTTACTATGACAATGAAGCACAAAAGCTGGTGCGGCGTTCATACTTGTGCTCATCATTGAGGATGTGAACCTTAAAGGTTCGAGGTAAAACCTGGGCTGGATCTGTGTCGGGGGGAAGGGACTCAGCAGCAGGCAGCCAGAGATTAAACTCAGCCAGCCAGTTTTGTAGTGTATTCACCTGGGAGAGGAGAGGAAAGATGAGACACAAACCCCTCAGACAGAAGTATTTAATCTAATCCCTCAGTGAAAATGCCACTCACAGGTACAATGGCGAGGACAGTTTTGGCTCCAGTGTGGCGCAGTAGGATGTCGATAAAGGAGATGACCTGTAGGGTTTTGCCCAGGCCCATACTGTGAGCCAGAATACAGCCGAAGCCACTGCTGCTCTTATAGCGCTCAAGAGACTCCACCAGGTTATCATACAGAAAACGGATGCCGCCGATCTGACAGAGAAAGGGAGAGACATTGAAAATGGATTCCATGTCCAACTAAAATGGAAAAATGTTAATTTAATGGCAAAATGTGTGAACCTGGTGTGGTTTAACAGCGCCGGCGAGCTGCGGGGCGAGGAACAGGTCCTCCTCTTCTCCAGGGTGGTTAATATTGACCAGCACCCTTCCCTGGGCGTCCGGTAGATTGATGGCGTCGTTTACATGAGACCCGCTACTCTCCTCCGGGCCGGGAGTCACAGAGCGATCTTCGTTGTTGTCCTCCTCGCTGCTTATCCGCATGGCATCTTCATCACCTGAACTCAACTCAATCACATCTGGAACAATGGAATAGAAAGGAATAATAAGAAACCTAAACCTCATTACAAGATCAATTTAGAAGAATTTTTTATATATATATATATATATACATACACACACACACACATATATATATATATATATATATATATATATATACATACACACACACACACACACACACACATATATATATATATATATATATATATATACACACACACACATATAACTTTTTTCATTATGAATTTATTTTATTATTTACATATATTAATGATTAAACATTTATTTACATTTATATTGTTATTTATATTATTAATTAACGTTTATTACATATAATAAATGTTATATATATATATATATACAATTTATTATTATTTACATATATTACTGCTATTATTATTATTACTAACTATTAAACACTTATTATAAAGTAATATATATATATATATATATATATATATATATATATATATATATATATATATACATATATATATATATATATATATAAAACAATTATTATAATACATATTTAATAAAACATTTGACTCCTTTTCATTCATTTGTTTCTCACATTTTTTGTGTATATAATGAAAGCAATATATCATTATAATAACAAAAATAGGTAAATAATAATAAATGTTTAATAATAATAAAAATGGTTAAATTTGCTTAAAATATATTTTGCATATAATTCATTATAATATTAAATGTATGTAAATAATAATGTCATTAATATAAATAACAATACTGTTTTATATTGCAGTGTGTTTATGTTGAGTTTACCATCTCTGAGGTCAGGTAGCTGAGGGGGCGGGGCTTCTTTAGGCTCACCCTCGTCTCCACTGCTGTCCAGACAGATCACTTCCTGTTTGAGACCCGGCACTGCAGTGGACAGATCTGACAGCAGCGACACAAACACAACCAATTAACTAATTACATTACAAACAGTGAAAGAGGAGGAGCGGGCGGAACAGGCGAGTCTCACCGGCGTGAAGCGGGAAGTCTTTCCGCTGCTGTTCGAGACGCCGCCGTCTCTCAAGCTCCTCCTGCTGGGCGGCTTTGGTTCCCGCTTCCAGCTGATGCTCCGTGAGGAGCTTCCTGCAAGCCGGAGGGGAGAGATGCGATTAG
Organism: Leuciscus leuciscus; assembly: GCF_965113295.1. Lineage (NCBI taxonomy): Eukaryota > Metazoa > Chordata > Actinopteri > Cypriniformes > Leuciscidae > Leuciscus > Leuciscus leuciscus. Next base: position 22,984,433 of record NC_138739.1, on the reverse strand, counting down.
ATAAATGATCTTTATTATAAGTGTAACGGTGATCAACAAACATGCAGGGCGGGTTTTGGACCAATGAGATTTCCGGTGTCTGGGCGAATCCTCACAGAATATGATAAAAATTTCTTGTTGTTTGATGCTTAGCGTGTCTGGTTTTACAGTGTGGCATTGTGTTTAACAGTGGAATTTGTGACGAAAAACTACCCATAATGCTGTACAAAGAGTTCCACTAATCAGAGAGTTGCGGCGAGCAAATCACGGCAAAATAGCTCTTTAGCTCCGAGTGATCGAATCAGTCTCGCAATGCTGTCAAAATACATATATATTTGTATATGTATATACACAATTAAATAATTCACCGTTGTTTTAACTTTGATTATGTCATTCTCAATGCTTCATGGGATTGTAGTTCTCTCCTTCACTTGAGCCGTTAAGTACAGAGTTAAGTAACCAACGTCTCTTTTTATCCAAACACTTTTTGCTTCAAATCAAAAGTTCGTAATGTTGTGATTCACCGCGTAGCCGGTTGGTTTGGTTCATGGCAAATAACGCTTTAACAAAATCCCAACACTCTTAAAAATAAAGTTTTTTTTTGTTACTGATGGTTCCATGAACAACTTTTAACATCCATGGAACCTTTTCATTGCACACAAGGTTCTTTATAGTGGAAAAAGGTTATTTGGATTATTAAAATGTTCTTCACACTAAGAAAAAAAAATTTCTCTAAAGAACTGTCCTCTGAAAGGTTCTTAAATGGTTCTTCTATGGCGTGTGAAAACCCTTTTGGACCCTTTATGTATGGGAAAATTAACTACTTCCGGAAACAAAGGCACTATAAAACTAGGCGGGACCTAATGCACGCTGTTATTAAATGAAGCTCAATACCGGATGTTCCTCCTCAAGTGAGCAGGTTTCGAGGTTTTGGACTTCTTCTTCATGCTGTTGGCAGACGTGTTGCTGCGGCTGTCCGGGCTGGACGCGGGTTGAGAGCCGGGCCGTGATGACGTCTGTGAGGTGGACGAGGGTTGGGAGGGCGGCCGGGACAAGCGGTCAGGGCTTGAGTCTCTAGAATTAGGCGAGGTAGGTGCTGGGCTGGCCAGATCTCTTTGATCCTCGGCCTCAGGGCTCTCGGGCTGGTCTGTTGAGAGGAAATACCAAGCGATCAATAATTCATTTAGAGCCAGAAAACCAAGCGCATGCATTAGCGATGATGATGATGATGCCAGACAGAAGCTTGATGCTTTTAAATGTATTAGTCAATGCAAGTTCAAACTCAAAAAGGTATTTGCATGATAAAATAATGGTTAAAAAGCCGGTATGAATTGAAAAGATGCTCACCGCCTGCATCTTCCTCATCATCCCCATCATTCTCTCCATCCTCCTCCTCCTCCATCTCCTCTTCCTCCTCGCTGTTAAGGCTGGGCTCCAGGTCGCTCCCTGAGATCGCCTCTTCTGACATGGCGTCCCCTGGGTCTCCAAGAGCATTACTTACACATCTTCATTCAGACCACCTGAACAGCAAACACACATGATATTATTAGACACTGCCGTTCAAAAGTTTGGGGAATGTACAGTTTTTAAAAAAGAAATTCATATTCAGCAAGGATGCATTAAATTGATTAAAAGTGACAGTAAAAGACATTTATAATGTTACAAAAGATTTCTAATGCAAAATAAATGCTTTTTGAACATTCTATTCATCAAAGAATCCTGAAAAAAATGTATAACGCTTTCCACACAAATAATAAACAGATAAAACAACTATTAAAAAAAACTGTTTTCAACCTTGATAATAATCAGAAATGTTTCTTGAGCATCAAATCATCATATTATAATGATTTCTGAAGGATCATGTGACACTGAAGACTGGAGTAATGATGGATTAATCACAGGATTAAATTTTAATATATATTCAAATGGAAAACAGTTATTTTAAATTGTAATATTATTTCACAATATTATTGTTTTTACTATTTTTTATCAAATAAATGCAGCCTTTTTCTGTTGCGTATATTTTCCATTTATTAACTGCCTTGTCAAAAAAAATATAACTTAATTTTTTTTTTTGGCAATAAATGTTGCTTTGGTACAAATCAATGATCAGTTTTAATTTTTAGCAATGTATTTTTATATTTGCTAGATGCATTTATATGGTTAAATATCTGTTTTCTTCACAACATTTTTTTGTTGTTCAGCAAAAGTATTATTTTTGCAGAAAAAGAACATTTGCAACAAGCTAGAAATTATACAGTTATGAATGAAGTAAAATCTAAGAAAATCATAAACCTAATGGAAAAATTATAGCATACAATGAAAAACAAAGCGAAAGGTTTGAAGTCAACATGTGATTATTCTTACTGATGCTTTCAAGTCATTCTTGCACAAAAATCTATGTTTGCAAGCAACACAACATTATAAAATCAACTAAATTTGCAACAACCACAACATAGAGTAAGTCTGAAATGTTTAGGCATTAAAAACGGACAAATCAGATCAACGAATGTAAAAAAACAACAACAAAAAAACAGTACAATAGCAATGCAGAACTGCCCTCAAACTAGTGGATTTCAATCTTTGAATAAAAAACAAACAAAATAAATGGTCACCCACAACACTTCGACAGTTCGTTTTCAGCTAAACTAGTAAATGAAAGCAAAATATTGTAACTTTAAAAAGAAACCACACAAAGTTAACACCGAATTCAGGGTTGTGTAATTCACTTTAAACTGTCCGATTCTCAGCTTTAATCAAAATCTGAGCAAAATCACGACTAAAAAAAAAAACCAGTTCGGGAACAGGAGAACAAAGAGCAACCACAGACCTCCAATCAAAAAAAAAAGTGTTGAGAGAAGAAACAGAAAGAACTAGAAGAAGAAAAAAACAGAAGGGAGCAAGAGATTCAGGCCTGCTTACATAAGCAGGGTTATATAAGAGAAGGCAGCGAGCGGTGTGTGTGAATGTAGGCCACGCTGGCCGTGACACACTGACACATTCACACACACCGTACAGCTCAAGCACAGCCTGTTCCACAACAACCTGCACCTTCAGACACACACACGATGCTTCGCTTCAGTCCAAGCAAGCAATAACGTCAATACAGCGGTCATTATAAACCGTATAACTTTTATGTTTTCCTTTAATGAAACACAAAATGAATATTGTCCAAAGTGCTTTTGTCTGTAAACTGAAAGTGAATGAAGTCGGACGCTGTCAAACATCAAAACTGACAATAAAAGCATCATAAAGTGGCCACAGGACTCAAGTCCTCCTCAATCATAGACTGTTTTTATGGTATGGTTTTTGTGTATATGCATGATTTATAACACTTTATTATAAACTTTAAGATATGATAAAATATTAATAGTATTTTATTGTATTATAATTACATTACAGCTGTTCCAACAACAACAAAAAGAGCAGAAATGCAATGACTTTCAATGAAACCAGATGTTGAATTCAGCTGGAAGCTACTCAGATCTATTCAGTAGAGTATTAATCAGCTTTACATATTTGTATTTCCCTATATCTATCTATGTATCTATCTTATCACTTTATTACACACAAAGCCCAGCATTACAGACCCACTGATCTCGACTCTCTCTAATCTCTAATTTCCATAAAAATCGAGCACAGAAACTAACCCAACCATGTTTGATTAAATAGCCCTTTAAATCCATCATCTATTGCATTATGAGAGTGACTGTGTGTAAAATGAAACTGAAGCTCGTGAAGATTATATTCTGAACCTGCGCTTGACACACACCGCTGTCTTCATATAAAACCACGAACCCACATCATATTTCATTACACTATGTATATACTAACCTATTTTGATATCATACATCACACAAAAATGTTTCAAAGCGCTTTCGTGGACTGAAGTGAATGAGGCACATTTACATAACTGTACTTGACCAGCAGCGCCGCTAAGAGAAGAACAACCAGCCTGAAAACTCACCCAACATCCACAATATGAGCATAAAACCACGTTAGACTAACACATCTGGATGTTTAGTATCGCATTATATGCGTTATGTGTAAAACACGACATTGTTTCAAGCCTAACGAGCGCGCTAGCTGTTAGCGCGTTAGCACGAACGCGCGATGCTCTCTTTTGTTGACGTTAGCTTCCGCGCTAACTCTGCCGATATATAACTGATACAACACATTATCGCCACTTACACATGCGTGCGCGGTGTTAAATCAACGGCTTACCTTTTGACACCCTTTTTAGAAACCCGCGGCCGTGCTGTGATTCATTAAAGAGTTAATATTATTTTTAGTAATACTCACTGATTCTTTTATTTTAACTATGAATTGTGCACGAGCACCGACCTCAAACGCCCGTCCAGGCGCACAGACGGAGTGTAATGGTTCCGCTCTTCATACGGTCCGGGGGGCTGAATGTCATTGAGTGTTTCATAACCACTTAGACGGTTGCATAAAAGTAAATACAACAAGGTGGGGTGTTGTGTAAATGCCTAGAATAATCCAGCTGGATGACTTACAAAAGGAAGTTTAAGACAAAACTGTCAGTCACAGTTTAGCCTACATTCTTTTACTTTCATTTATTTGTCATTTTGGCATGTATCTTTGTAATATTTAGTACATACACACGTTTTGATGTTTTAAATATTATATGAAATGATTGCATACATATAAAACAGTATATATATTAACATACTGTATTTTTTGTGCATGTTATATAATTTATTATATAATAAGGAAGCATATTATAAAACAGCAATGTTTAAGAAAATGTTGTGTAAATACTTAAAATAATCTATATTGAAGGCTTTTTACTTAAGCCTGTTTTATTATAAATATTATATTATATGATTATAAAACAGTATAACTTATGTAATAATAGGCTTTCATTAATATTTTTCACATATATAAATCACTTTAGCCTGTATTATTATAAATATCATATTATTTTGTCATTTATAATGTAGATGGTTGCCTATAATGTTATGATGATAATAAAATACTTTCATTAATAGTATAATATTTTTGTATACAAAGCCTGTACTCTTTTTTTACTTATTGGTTGTTGTTGTGGGGTATTTTATTTTATTTAATTTTTTTTATCCGGCATCATTATAAATACTATATTGTTTTGTACTTTATAATGTAATTTATAATGAATCATATTACAATCATATTACAATGTGATACTTTTTACTTATTGTATTTTTTTGCATTTTAGCACATATCTTTATAACATTTTTATATTTTAGATATTATCTTAAAATCTTCTTATATAATCTAAAATATAATTTTTTTGATATAGTAAATGTATAATATTTTGTTGTGTAAAAATAAGTTATATTTAAAGTGCATGCTATTCATGTTATGTAACTTATTATGTAATTAGGAAGCATTTATGGCATGTTATGAAACAGCAATGCTCTCAAAAAGGTTTATATTGTGTAAATCTCAAGAATAATCCAACTTGATGACTTTTAAAATGTAGTTTAAGACAAAAAAGACTGTAGTTTTAAACCCTTATAATAAAAAATTAATAAAATTGTAAATATTATTATACATATATTTTGCATATTATTACTACTGATTCTAAATGCCCCAAATTCAATTATCCTTGGCCATGATGATAAACTATACAACACATCTCTTGTTGAAAAAGCTTTGCTGAAAGGTATTTAAACAAATACTTATGTAATGCTTAAGGAATATGTCCCATATTGATTGTTTAGATTGAGATAATAGCAAAATCACATACAAATACACCGTAAAAAAAACAAAAACAAACAAAAAAACAAACAATAAACGAATAAATAAACTGTTACGAAACTAGAACCATTTTTTATGTCATAGATCTAAGTTGAACTTCACAGCACAGCGCCACCCGGCGCTTCTTCCCTGCATTACACTACTGACTCACGGCGCAGAGGGATGACGTCAACTATAGTCGACGGCGCTGCTCTTCATTGTGTTTACTAGCCGTCCAGATCGTCTAAAGATGGATTAAATATGTACTAGAAAAATGATTGATGTAGTTCTTTATAATATTATGGACTGGTCGATGATTTAGCGGAGTTTTGGTGACTCTGATTTCTGCAAAAATGAACAAAGGTTGGCTGGAGTTGGAAAGTGACCCGGGTGAGTCTCTAAATCAACATCAATGCATATAATATTGGAGTTAGGTTATTCATTATTTATCAATCATTATTTTATTATTTATCAAATATGCTGTAAGTCAACATGTCATCTCGCTATATAGTAGAACAGTTGTGAATTCAATGCATATGAAAATTCAACACACTCATATGATCTCATATTAACGTCATTATACTGGCTGTTTCGACTTTCAGGGTTGTTCACACTCTTGGTGGAGGACTTTGGTGAGTTGATCTGTATTCACACACACATGCAAAAACGATTTATTGCTTTTATGGGGTCAATTACACTCTAAATATGAGTGATGGTGTTTGAATGTGATAAACAATTATTGATAAAACATGGAGTGTTATGAATATTAAATGAGTTTAGACGCTTTGGGTAAATGAACTAATATGTGAAGATTCATGTAAATGGCTTGTGTTTGGACACAGGTGTGAAGGGCGTTCAGGTGGAGGAGATCTATGATCTTCAGAGCAAATGTCAAAGGTGCATTTATCAAACACTTTTACTTGTTAAGCCTGTATATTTATGATTTTAATATATACACTCACTGGCCACTTGGTTACACCTTGCTAGAGCCGGGTTTGACCCACTTTTACCTTCAGAACTGCCTTAATTCTTCGTGGCTTAAATTCAACAAGGTGCTGGAAACATTCCTCAGAGATTTTGGTCCATATATATAAGCACGTTTCCAGCACATCCCAAAACTGCTCTATTGGATTGAGATCTAGTGACTGTAAGGCCATTTGAGTTTAGTGAACTCATTGAACTCATGTTCAAGAAACCAGTTTGACATGATTTGAGCTTTGTGACATAGTGTGTTTTCCTGCTGGAAGTATCCATCAGAAGATGATACACTGTGATCCTAAAGGGATGGATATGGTCAGCAACAATACTCAGGTAGACTGTGGTGTTTAATCAATGCTCAATTGGTACTAAGAGGCCCAAAGCGTGCCAAGAAAATATCATTACATCACTAGTACCAGCAGTCTGAACCATTGATACAAGTCAGGATGGATCCATGCTTTCATGTTGTCTACGCCAAATTCTGACCCTACCGCCTGAATGTCGCAGCAGAAATCAAGACTCATAAGACCAGGCATGGTTTTTCCAATCTTCTATTGCCCAGTTTTGATGAGCCTGTGTGAATTGTATCCTCAGTTTCTGTTCTCCGCTGACAAGAGTGACACCGGTGTTTCTTCTGCTGCTGTAGCTCTTCTGCTTCAATGTTCAGCGTGTTGTGGAACCAGTCTGGTCATTCTCCTCTGACCTCTGGCATCAATGAGGCATTTATACCTCCAGAACTGCCGCTCACTGGATATTTTCTCTTTTTTGAATCATTCTCTGTGAACCCTAGAGATGGTTGTGTGTGAAAATCCCAGTCGATCAGCAGTTTCTGAAATACTCAGACCAGCCCGTCTGTCACCAACAACCATGACACGTTCAAAGTCTCTTAAATCAGATTTCTTCCTCATTCTGATGCTCAGTTTGAACTTCAGCAGATCATCTTGACCATGTCTACATGACTAACTTCTTTGAGTTGCTGCCATGTGATTGGCTGATATATGTGAATGGCTGGTTACTAGATATGCATTAATGAGCAGTTGAACAGGTGTACCTAATAAAGTGCCCGGTGAGTGTGTGTGTGTGTGTGTGTATGTGTGTGTGTATATATAAATGTATATATATATTTAGCTCTTCTGTCTTTTTTTCTTCTCCTCAGTCCAGTGTATGGCTTCATCTTCCTCTTTAAGTGGATCGAAGAGCGAAGATCTCGGCGTAAAGTCTCCACGCTGGTGGACGAAACCTCCGTTATCGATGACGATATTGTTAACGACATGTTTTTTGCTCACCAAGTGAGTCCGTATTGATTTCGTTTATTTATTTGCCTATAAACTGATAATGGTAGCCTTGCAACATAAATCTGCCGTTATTATCCCCATATTCTATTGTCTGTCCGTGGATTGTTGTGTGCAGTTGATACCGAACTCCTGTGCTACTCACGCTCTGCTGAGTGTGCTACTGAACTGCAGCGGCGTGGAGCTGGGAAACACTCTGAGCCGCATGAAAGCTTTCACCAAGGGCTTCAGTCCTGAGGTCAGTTACACACATGAACACCATTTTTAAGCATGACTTAAAGGGTTTGTTAACCCAAAAATTTTAATTCTGTCATTAATTCCTCACCCTCATGTCGTTCCAAACCCGTAAGACCTTTGTTCATCTTCGTAACACAAATGAAGATCTTTTCGATGAAATCTGAGAGCTTTTTGTCCCTCCATTGACAGCTACGCAACTACCACTTTGTCGCTTCAAAACGTTCATAAACAATCGTAAAACGAATCCATGTGAATCGAGCGGTTTAGACCAAATTTTCTGAAGAGACTCGTTTACTTTATATAATGAACAGATTGAATTTAGGCTTTTATTCACAAATAAACATCCATCAACGCACACATCAGTTGTGGTAAACAGAAGCTCAAGCATGAGCTTCCAATGAGGTTCATTCTCGTGTTGCGCAGCACGTTTGAGCTTCAGCAAGAACCAATGAGGTTCATTCTCGTGTTACGCAGCACGTTTGAGCTTCAGCAAGAACCAATGAGGTTCATTCTCGTGTTACGCAGCACGTTTGAGCTTCAGCAAGAACCAATGAGGTTCATTCTCGTGTTACGCAGCACGTTTGAGCTTCAGCAAGAACCAATGAGGTTCATTCTCGTGTTACGCAGCACGTTTGAGCTTCAGCAAGAACCAATGAGGTTCATTCTCGTGTTACGCAGCACGTTTGAGCTTCAGTAAGAACCAATGAGGTTCATTCTCGTGTTACGCAGCACGTTTGAGCTTCAGCAAGAACCAATGAGGTTCATTCTCGCGTGTCTAGCAGGTTCGGTTGAGCTTCTGTTTATGTTCATCGGTGTCAGTTGTGTAACTGTCAATGGAGAGTACAGAAAGCTCTCAGATTTCATCAAAAAGATCTTCATTTGTGTTCTGAAGATGAACAAAAGTCTTTCGGGTTTGGAACGACATGAAGGTTAGGAATTTATGACACAATTTTCATTTTTGGGTGAACGATCCCTTCAAGTCATGCTTAAAAATGTCTGAATGTCATTGCACTATAAGAAAACAGCATAAGCACACTTTTGCATCTTCTCAATGCCTGTGTTTTAAAGCACATCTGCATTTTTTGACTTCTTAGAGTAAAGGTTACGCCATTGGAAACGCCCCTGAGCTGGCGAAAGCCCACAACAGCCATGCCAGGTAGGGTCAGCTTTGATATTACTCTGCAAACCCTTTCCCGCTAGCATAGAATAAGTAGATTTGACGCAATCAATCTTAGTTGTTGTCTCAATCTGTTGTTTTGTAGTTATTGTTTTTGTCTTGTTTCCATGGAGACCGGAGCCGCGGCACCTGCCGGAGAAACAGAACGGCATCAGCGCCGTGCGGACGATGGAGGCGTTTCACTTCGTCAGTTACGTGCCAATCAAAGACCGGCTGTTTGAACTGGATGGGCTGAAGGCGTATCCCATCGACCACGGTGAGAACTTAACTCACAAAAGACAGTTTTACTGACAGTCCGACGAAGGACAAGGTTATAATAATCTGTCTGTCTCTCTCAGGGCCGTGGGGTGAAGAGGAAGAGTGGACCGATAAGGCCAGACGGGTCATAATGGAGCGAATAGGACTGGCCACTGCTGGGTAAGAGCCAGACTGATCAATATTCACATCTCTAGCCAACAGGATGATGAAATTATATATAGAACATCAAGAATATTGCAATATTTTAATGCACTTTTTATTCAGATCTTCTGTACAGTTTTAATTAAGCATCTCATTTTTACACTTTAGTTTAGGGTCCAATTCTCACTATTAACTAGTTGCTTATCAGCATTGGCTGATTATTAGTACTTATAAATCACATATTAATGCCTTATTCTGCATGATCATATTCTAAATCCCTTGATTCTACCCAATGCCTAAATTTAACAACTACCTTACTATTAATAAGCTGTAATTAGGAGTAGTTGAATTCAACATTTTGAATCTACATTACAACAGTTGGTTTCTCTGATTTAAATTTTTTTTTTAATATATATATACTGTATGTGTATATGTATTCATTATATTAAAATATATAAAAAATATATGTATACATTTTTTTTTTTGTTATTATTGTTCAAGCAATGTATTATTTTCTTTCTAGCATATCTGATTTGTCTTCTCTCCCCTCAGAGAGCCCTACCATGACATCCGCTTCAATCTCATGGCAGTGGTTACAGATCGCAGAATAAAATACGAGTCCAGGCTGGACGTCCTGAAACGGAACAGGCAGATTATTCTAGAAGGGCTCCAGCAGGTTAGGGAGAAAAAAGTGAGTATAAACTCTTCTTTGTTTGAATAAAATCCTGATAATCAAGCTTTCTGTGAATGATTTCTCTGTGTACGGTACAGTTGGGCTCATTTGTAAATGCTTATGTGCACCACTGTACATGCTACAGGTCATTCGGGTGACCCAACAAGATTCAGGCCAAGATCGTAAGCAACAAGACTCCTCCTCTTCAGAAGACACTCCCCCTGCTGTTAAAAAGGAGGAAGGGCAAGACACACCAGTAACCTTGGGTACAGAGAAGGCCACACCCACAGGTAGCCCACACAATTTGATTTGAATATAATTTAGTTTGTATGATTTAAATGTAGAGCCTTTTGATTTAAGGCCTATTTCTTGATAAGAATGACGTCAGTGGGAGCATTTTTGCCTCAAAACTATGTGAAAAAGAACCTAAAACATGTCCCATGACATTTCAGAAACTCAAGAAGGTGCTGCGGCTCTACCAAGTCCCGCTGGAAAAGTCAGACCCATGGCTAAACCCGCCGCCTTGCCAACAGTGGGTGCTCCGCCACCAGCCCCTCTACCTGTTCCCAGTCCCAACCCCATCGTCCAGCGTCTGCCAGCCTTCCTAGACAACCACAACTACGCCAAGTCCCCTATGCAGGTAAGATCAGGTTAAGTTTCAGGAATATCTGGACTCATTAACATATGTGTTTTCACTCAGTATTTTGGTTGATTGACAGGAAGAGGAGGATCTCGCTGCGGGTGTGGGACGCTCACGATTACCTGGCCCCCCTCAGCCCCCTTATTCTGACGACGAGGATGACTATGATGATGAAGAAGAGGAGTGCAGCACTACAGGTGCCACAAGCAGGTATAAGATGTTTGAGAAAGTGTTACATCTCTAAACTCAATTTAAAAAGATGAACGAAGGTCTTACGGGTTTGGAACGACATGAGGGTGAGGAATTAATGACAGAATTTTTCATTTTTGGGTTAACAAACCCTTTAATAAAGAAAAAAAAAGCTATTTTTTGTTTTGGTACCTGCTGTACCAAAAACATACCAAACCCTTACTTCAAAATCCAAAGTACATTCCGAACCACCATTTTTGTTTCTCAACTATGACCTCAATTGTTTGCGTGTCTGTTTGGCAGGGTCCGAAGAAAGGTGGGTCTACGCACACGTACCATGAGCCGCACTGGAGTGAGTGGGGTTGCGGCAATGGAGGGTCAGCTAGCACTCAGCGTTTTAGCTGAGAAACTCAAGAAGGAGGTCCAGAGAAAGGATGCCATGGCCACAACAGGATCCACACCTCTGAATGTTCGTACCGAGGGTCGCACGGGCGGGATCAGCATCACCTCGGCCTGCCAGCCTTCACCCACACCCAGTAACGAAAGCACGGACACGGCCTCTGAGATCGGCAGTGCGTTCAACTCACCGCTGCGCTCACCCGCGCGATCGCAAGCAACTACGCGTCCCTCGAGCCCCGTGGCGGCCCACTTGAGCCGTGTGCTATTCGGAGAAGAGGAGGGGCTGCTCCGGTTAGATGCCCGACACAATCGAGCCGTCAGAGACTTGGGGGCGCTAGTGAGCTCTACGCTGCTGCAACTGCAAGAGGATGGTGTCATGTTTGCCCTGCCACCTACAGGTAACAATGAGATTGAACGTTTTGAAATCTAATTGGACCCTATTTTTATTCGTAATAGATTTTCTCTATCCTATTGCGAAGGATTCATCAATTGTTCCAGTATTGGTTTGGATAACTTTGATCTCATTTGACAGAAACGTTGGAGGGGTTGAAGAAATCAGATAGTGTGGAGAAGAAAGAGAAAGAAGAGGCGACCTGTCCAGGAGGAGAGGAGGAAGCCAAGGAGGGACCTTCGGTGGAGATGAAACAGGAGGACGTCAAAGAGTCAGTGGACGTCAAATCAGACAAGGAGAACCTGCCGTCCACCGACGCCACCACTGAGACCAGCAGCAAACCTTCTGGAGAAAAATACACTCCTAAAGTGAGACGGCAACCATTTTCTTTCTGCAATCATTTCGTTTCTCATTAGTTATGTTTGGGACAGGTTTGTTAATATGCAAAGTTACATGAACTTGAGGGTTTCTGTCTTACAGGAGTTGCTAGCCTTGTTGAAGTACGTGGAAGCAGACATCACAAACTACGAAGTGTGTCTGAAAGAAGAAGTGGAGAAAAGGAAAAAGTATAAGGCAAGTGTTTAACTTCATCTTTGACGGTCCAGTGAACAAAGAAATATGATTGCCAGAGAGCTTATAGTGATGCTTTTTGTCCTTTATCAGATCGATGACCAGAGGAGGACTCATAACTACGACGAGTTCATCTGCACCTTCATATCAATGCTAGCACAAGAAGGTAAAAAGCATTTTTGTCGAGAATCTTCATATGTTATATGTTCATGAAAAAGCAGCGTGAAAGTTCTGCTAAACGTCGTCTTTTTGCGTTCCATGATAGAACGGAAGTCATATGGGTTGTAACAACATGAAAGTAAATTGCCTGGAAATGATTCTTTTAATCAAATGTTCCTTTGGTGGTTTGTAGGTATGTTAGCGAGTCTGGTGGAGCAGAACATCTCTGTGCGTCGCCGACAGGGCGTAAGCATCGGCCGGCTTCACAAACAACGCAAACCTGACCGGCGGAAACGCTCACGGCCGTACAAAGCCAAGCGCCAATAAACGCTAAAAAGAACCGGATGGCAGCAACTTCATGACTCAATCTTTCTGAGACATTGTCCTGACACATTTCTGAAGACAAGCAACAATAACAAACACCTCATTGACAGTGTTAGTGACGATGTTGATTCGAACATTGTTTTTTAACCTTATGAATTGTTTGTTTCACATTGTAAACTGCCCACATCCATAGTACACCACTTCCAAAGCAAATTGGTGATGCTCAGAAGATGTTTAGAGATACTGAATCATTTGTCATGTTGCCATATGAAATCCTTACTTTGTACTGTATCAAGCTAATCATAAAAACAACAATCATTGTAGCACCATATTGGGAAAACAATAATATTATATTATATTTTGAGATTGAGGATCAGGGCTGGAGTAATTCAGGCTTTAAAATCCAAAGATTTCAAGGAATCTTAATCTCCAGACATCCCAAATACCCAATTAAAGTGCTACCAAAGATAACAGCGCACCAGATTCACTCAAACAGTGCTTGCCCGGAGAATGTCTATTGTTATCAAATGGACCAATCGCCATTCTGGATGGAATTCTAGAGATGCGTTCACAGCCGTTCTGGGATCAAATATTTAGTGTTCAGTCATTTTGTTTATAAGTATACTAGACTAAAAAGGATCCAAGATTGGCACTGTCACTTTGGGATATTTTAAGATTGTGAACCTGAGTTGGTTTGTGAATTGTATTTTATTTCATTTCATAGAAATCATCACTGTAAGAGTCGAAGCAGATATGGTTTTGGTTATATATAATTGTTCTTCAACATTTTCTTGAAGATTGTTTTTGTTGGCAATCGACCAGTAGGTTTTGTCTCATATGTTTGTTTGTACATATGTATTTGTGTTATCTTATGTCTAAACAAGACTGTCAGATCTAGACATTAAAATAAATGTTTTGAATTACATTGGTGGTCTTGGTTTTAGTTTGAGAAGTCTCTTGCATGGGAGTAACTATAGTCTTAATAGGTCAAGTCAGCAGCAGAAAAATTAAAACCCCCCACCTGAACCTGGTTGAGAGACGTGTTATTCTCAACACCCACCGGACGAAGTGAAAGAGCAGCTATGGCTTCCAGCGTCCCGGTGCTGCTCATGTTCTTTTTGGCTTTATTCACGACCATAGTCAGTAAGTGTCTAAACGTTTCAACGCGTTTAAACTTGTTTTTCGAGTAAATCGATGTTTTTGAAGTATGAATACAGGACGGGTGTCATGTTTGATTAGAAGTATAGTAGGATGCTGTGCACGTCTTTAAGATTGATTTGCTAATTATCCTAATAACCCCATAATAATAATCATTTGTGTTTTCACCTTTTTCAAGAGCTATTCTGGGGTTATTTGTAATTTCTCTCAACATTTTCGCGCGTTTAACACGCGGAAGCACGTTGCTTTTTCCCACGCGTTAGTTGTTTGTGTGTGCCAGTAACTTACTTGTTGAATTGTGTATTATAACTGTTTCTCTGTCGCCAAATGTTTATGTTGCTTAATCTGGTCAGCATTACTTCAAACAAGTAGCGTTGTTCGATTCTTGAACGAACTGTTCTTCTTTTCAATGAATAGTTGAACAGGTTCACAAAAAAACTGGTGTTGGTTTGGGTTTTAATTGGTCTGAACGATTCGTCCACCAACACACCAGCTCACCGTCACATTTGGACATGTCAAGCTCATTAAATTTGAGAATATAATTTTTGTTTCGTTTTATGTTAATGCTAATTATTTTTAGATTCTTTGAAAGAACTGATTGTCGAAAATTATCCGAATTTCTTCTCAAATAAGGTGTTGAAGAACTTAATTTTAAGTCCCTGTAAAGTCAAAATTAAGCATATGTTCTGAGTTTGTCACACCACAGAAAAATGTGTTATTAGCCACCCAGCCAAAATTTGAATGATTAAAAAAAGCCGCCAAGTAAATAAAATAAGCTGTCAAAATCTTGAAAATGCTCTCAAACACTGGGGGCGTGTCCGCTGGCTGCGCTGAAACCACGCCCACTCGCGGGAAAGCTGCATCCTGCGCTGGACATCCAACCCCGCCCACATCCAAGAGTGACTTCAGAAGCCACGCCCGTGTCCAATACATCACCTTGTGATAGACTCCTCATCCCTTTCTGCCCAGGAAACCTGATTTGTTGTGTGTAGGTTTCTGATTGAAAGGGTTTTATGGGTTTCAGCCGTAAGGGTTAGGTTTTAAGTGGGTTTCAGTGCAATCTGTCATAAAAAGAGAAATATAAGAAGTCAATGAAAAAGAATTTGGTGTGAGGGTTATGTTTTCTCAATGCTTCTTCCTGTTTCAAAGTTAAAGGTGCTGTATGTAACTTTTTCACTCTACTACATTCTACATTTACGTTCTACATTTATGCATTTGGCAGACGCTTTTATCCAAAGCGACTTACATTGCATTTCAAATGTCTGTTTTTGTTTTGGTCTGTGTGATTCCGCCCACTGCCAGTTCACCCAATAGTATTTCGACACCCCAGGATGCTAGTTGGCAGGAAACACAGCGTATTGCAGCCAGCAAACAAACTGGGTCAGAGATTGCAAATTCTACCCAACCTAAAAAGCCCTCAGTATCCATCTAAAAATCTCTATGAACGAGCATATTAAAACGCAGATAAATCAACTCATCAACTTACTTAGGAGAGTAAGTCTCCTCGGCTTTCATTGTCAATTTTGCTCATTTTAGCGGAAGTGAGAGAGTGTAAGTTTTGAATGCTTATATCTCCTAAATGCGAATTTTGTCATTGATTTGGAACACACCAGCTTATTCATAACATTAAGGGTAACATATTCATACTAAATGCTAAAGAACTTACATTTTTATTTCTGGGGGCCTTTAAGGTTACAGTGACAGGTAGATGTTGGGATCAGTGGCTGGTGTGGGGTTAGAAATCACTCCAATGGGAATGTGACGTATTTGGACATGGGCGTGGCTTCTGACGTCACACTTGGATATGGGCTGGGTTGGAGGTCCACCCCAGGCTGCAGCAAGACGCCTCTCAATTGTTTTGTCTTTCTAGTTAAATACAATACTGCCCCACTTCGAGCACTGGTTGCTGCAAAAAAGTTGAATAATTTATACAAACAGAAAAGTTTGAATATCTGTAAAAATACTGGTAGAACAGATTATTAAACTCAAAGAGATTAAAATGTGTTTTCATGGGGTTTCTTAAATATTTAACCTGTTATTTACCCCAACCTTCCAAATCTGCTTTCAACAAGTGATTCGCAACACAAGACAACTCAATTATTTTGCCTTTTCAAAATGGTTCATATCTCTTCTGTTCTTTTGTTTAGGCAGTGAGGATTGTAGCATGTTCGGGGGTAAATATGAATGGTGTGATTCTGGGAAGTTCTGCTGTGGAATCTGTCGTGAGACGTACTGCTGCTCCGATCCGCAAAAAAAAATCCAAGGACGACTTGACTGTTTGTTGTGAGGAATTCCTCTTTTCTGTCTTAATTTAAGTCAGAACCATGTATTGCACATTTCTGTTACCACAGGGTATTAATTTTGATGATTTTGTCATAATCTAGTACAAGTAAGTAGAATTGAACATTAAAGAGCGACAACGACAATAAGTTCTGGACACAGCTGCCTTTTTCAGAGAGCTTTCAGAACAGGAAACCCTAAAGAGGAAATGCCTTCTTCCCCATTATTTTGTTTTTCTACAAGCACAAACCTTTTCAGTCCCAAGACGACAAAGGATTTGTCAAGTAAAAATGGATGGCTGAAACCGATTTCCAGTGACCATTTGTAACCTAATTATATTTATAATATAAAATTGGATTTCTAATGTTTATTCTTCATAATCTGTCCAGAAAAGAAGGTTTCAAGAATTTGGGTGAACCTCCTCGAATGGAGTCTGTGCCTGATGAGGTCATTTTCCCCGTAGTAGTAGTCCTCATACTTGCGACCTCCATCATTGTGCTCATCACCTGCTGGGTCTGTCCCTGCTGCTGTCTCCATAAAAGGTTCAGAAGTCCTAGACGTAAGTGCCAATGTATGTCCGTCAATAGAGCCGAATGCTTTTAGAACGTCATTTCAATGTTGTTCCACCTTTGATTCTCCCTATAGCTGTGATTGCGACAACTTCAGTCGTGACGACACAATACCTTCCACGGCCTGACATTCAGGGCAGTCAGTACCTTATTTTCCAGCCTTTGCCAAATAACCCACCTTACGGAGGCCAACCCATGCCAATTGGTCCTTTTAAGGAACAACCGTATCAGGAGGCTGGTAATATCTGCAACAAGACGACCAAGGCTATTTGAGCAAGATGGCGAACAATGAAAATGATTGCGGTCTTTGTTTTCCAGCAGGTCCAGGGTATCCTGTTCCCTTCAGCCAGGCTCCCAATGACGGTTATCAGGCCATGTACCCTATACAACCAGCTCAACCACCGCTGCCCACAGACTACACCACACCTCAACCTGCATACAACCCCGCTTATGTGGAGTTACCATGTACAACTTTGGCTACAACAGTTAAGACCAGTTACTAAACCAAAACCACTGGGTTACGTGTTTCCTCACTGTTCTGCCCTAGTGAATTGTGCAGCTACTGTGGACACTGTCCTACCATGGTGTCGAGAATACAAGTATTATTGTTGTTTGTTAATGCCTAACATTTATACTCTCTTGTTCGCCATTGCGAAGTTGCTTTGTGCACTTGAATTTGTTTGTTTCTCCCTATTTTAACCAGATAATTTGCCGAAGTATTGAAGTGGATTAACTATCCATTGTCCTATAATTTGGGATCCTAGATTGCTATTGATATTTTGAGATTGCACTACACTTGTTGGATTGGGTTCATTTTATGGCAAAAAGGAATGCCAGGAGTCAAGTTGACTATAGAGTCCTGAGTTTTGCAACTTTGTCTTGAAGATTGTTTTTGCTTGTTATTAGAGCCGTGGGTTGTCTCAGACATGTTCTGTCTGTTTGTATATATGTATTTTCTCATTTTTCAATAACATTTAAATGAATCTGTTTCAAATTACACTGTTGGTCTTTGGTTTCTTCTTGAGTTTCTTGGATGGGAGGAGCACAAACAGGACTTATCAGGATTGTTTGCATTACACTAGCAAGAAAAACATAACTGGGTTTAATTGATTCTTCAGTTTCCGGAAATGCACCTGAAAGGTAACCTTAAAAAGGTACTGGTAATTTGCTGCCAGGAAATTATCCGTTTATGTGGACATTTAACCTTAAACAACAATTTAATGCGTCATTCAAAATACAGGTAAAACGTAAAAAATTTGCAGGATGGATGTCCCACATTTTGGATTTATTTAGCTAACTATCCCTGATGTATTGTGTGCAAGTACTTCAAAATTATAAAGACATTATAGGGTAATGAAACGAGGTGTTAGGGGGATACAGTTTAGGACCCAAGGACCAGATGTTTGAAAGAAGACCCGGAGTTAGAATTATAAAGACACTCTGACCCTGAAGTTAGGCACGTCGTGACCTTCCAGTTCGCAGATTTGGGTTGTTGGGTGCCAGCATGTCCAGAACAACAACTCGGTCAATCTCCAATAATGCCAATGGTTCCTTAACCTGTAACCAAGAAGACCGACCGACACACAGCTTTTCCAAGGTTGGATTTGGCCAGGCTCTAACTATAAATAGGAGAGTATTCTCAAAACATCAAGATAATGCATTCTTTCTCTCAAGGAGAACTGCACTTTAGTCTAACTGGAAAGTAAGGCTTTAACATAGAAATGGGCCCTTAAACTATTGGCTTCAATGACCCCTATATGTTTTAACACGTTGAAGACCTTTCTCAAACACAAAACAAGTCCCTATTTCATTTCTGGAAGCCGGGCTAAATAAGCAAGCCCTGTTACTGCATTCAGATATCAAACACAGACATTAAAGAATACATGAAAAGAACATTTCAGTAATCACACTGGTAACTTCTATAACAAAGTAAAATCTCCAGAGAAGTCATTCAACTCATGTGATATTTAGAAGGAAAAATATTGATTAATACCTTGATCATAATCACTCATTACATATACATTGAAGCAGCAGTGGATTCCAATCCACCCTCTTCAAAACGAACGCTTCATCTTTTGTGTGATGTTGCCTACAATGAACTTCATAAATCTGATTAGTAAAGTTTTGGCCATCATTCAAGCTTATGGGTAGCAAATTTCAATTTGAAATGTAATATGCAAAATGTCAATGCAATATGTAAAATGGCAATGCATTTCTGTATTTAAATTTTAATTTACCCATACATTTGTGCAACGTTTGGTGCAAAATGAAAATGAAAATTCAATTATATAATTTACATTTGCCATTTCATACACTAGTTTTAATATGTAAATTGAATACATATTTTAACGCTTTATAAGTTGCAAAATTAAAATTAAAATGTATTACAGAAATGATTAGATATGTTTAACATGTTCAAGCAAAAACTGTAGCAAAATTGTAATTTAAATGTAATTTTTTCTTAATTGCATTTACACTCACAGTTAAGACACTTGCGATTGCATTTCCAGTAAGTGTCCCGCAATGAATTTAGCTAAATTCAATGTGCAATTTGAAAATGTATTCTGAGCCGATCACGTGCCCACCCCGCCCTGTCAATCACTGCGTGAAGTTGGCCCCGCCCCCAACCCAATGCAAAACGTCGGCAAAATAGGCTCAATCGTTTTACTTCGTTTGTGCTGTAATTTTTGTTTGTGTTTCCTGCTTCTGTTTTTTAGATATTAAAAATAATATTTATAGGTCATTCTGCCACCCAGCCCGCCACATGCTCCAAATAAAATCTCGTTCGGTTTGTGCCGGTTTTGTTTGTGCTGCTTCAGTTTTTGAAATATTAGACCGAATTATAGACGATGACGTCACCAGCCCCCCGACCTGCTCCACATTCACCCAAAATAGTCTCATATGTTTGTGCTAATTTGCGCTGATAAACGTTTATTTTGTTCTGCTTCGGTTTCTTAAATATTGAAATAATATTTATTACTATCTAATCATTTCTGTAATACATTTTAATTTTAATTTTGCAACTTATAAAGCGTTAAAATATGTATTCAATTTACATATTAAAACTAGTGTATGAAATGGCAAATGTAAATTATATAATTGAATTTTCATTTTCATTTTGCACCAAACGTTGCACAAATGTATGGGAAAATTTAAATTAAAATACAGAAATGCATTGCCATTTTACATATTGCATTGTGATTTTGCATATTACATTTCAAATTGAATATTGCTACCCATAAGCTTCCATATTGGACAGGGTCCGCTACAACAGGCTTGTAGTGGATAAAATCAAGGTGACAAGATAAGTTATAACCGTAATTAAACTAAACTATACCTGTTCTATCTCCATGCAGCATCTGGCTCTAGGCATTATTGTCCTATTCTGGTTCGAACTGAACACCGCTAGTACAGTTTCCAAAATTTTTTTGTTCGTGTGAGATGGTCCTGTTTTGATGCCAGCACCATAGACAGTAAAAGAAATGGACACAGCGACCCCATAGACTTCAACGGAGAAAAGTGAAGCAAATTAGAAGCTCTCACTTCCTGATGGCTGAGCGTACTGCGCAGACTCAAACTGAGCTTGATGACGTAGATGTGATGTGAGCAACCTGTCTGACAGTTGTAAGTCTTCTAGTAGCTGTGCCAAGAGAAATCTGAATCATTCCCTTCCGAAACTTGCAGAGATGGAGAGCGTGAGTAGGAGCTGTCCATGAGCTAGGAGCAGGAGCAACTTTATGACTCTATGGGCTTCTCCCTTGACTTTATTAGATTTTATGCCTCCACGTCCCCCCGATTGACTGCGAGCTCCTCCTGTCTATACGGTAATTTCCAGATGGTCGCGTGGTTATGACGCAATCGTTAGCCTATTTTTACAAAAACTGCTTCTACGGGGCCATAACGTAAGGTACAAGGTAATGGAGCCTTTTATACATTGTCGTGTTTCTTTAGAAATAAACAATGGACAAATGGAGTCTTTAAACACCTCAGATGTAAAGAGTCAATGGGATGCTAACAGCAGGTGATGGCTTGTTAGCCAATGGCGGCCCCGGACATGGTACGCTTTTCGGGTGCTGGATTACCCCCCTGGCCAGCATGAGCTCTTGAAGCTCCGCATTCTTCTTGAAAGGGGGCGGGGAGCAGCAGCTCATTTGCATTTAAAGGGACACACACAAAAAACAGCACGTAATTGAAGCCAATAGTTAAGGGACCATTTCTTTGTTAAAGGAACATGCCACTGTTTTTTGAAATAGGGGTTATTCATCGTCTCCCCTACATTTAGATAGGTGGGCAAACACATTTTTGTCTCCGTGCATGCATTGTCTTAGTCTGGCAGCGCCGCCGTTACCTTAGCTTAGCATAATGAATGGAATCCTTTGTTGCCGAATAGCATCTGGTCCTTGGGTCCTAAACTGTTACCCCCTAACAGTTTTTACCCCATAAAATCACTGTTAGAGCTGAATAAAACAGTTCAAGAAGTGCGCATTAAAGTCTTATCCCTTAACTCTCTCTCTCTCCCTTGCATTATCATTAACATACACTGCAAAATACACAAAAACCTGTGCAGTATGATGTCACACTGCTCAGAGAATCAAAATGGCATGTCTATGAGACTGCTTTGGTTTAAAATAAAAGGAGTGGGTGGATTTTTATAATTGTAGGGTGATTGTGTTCACATACTGCCAACACATTTATGTCCAAACACCATGTAAAAGTGTATTTGTCATAATAAGTTGTGAAAAGGCCTTATATGGAGATGGTTTGGGCGTGTTTTCTGCTAATGACACCTCGTACCTGACTGCTCTTTTAGAATACTCCAAATTCACTAAAATTAGAAAGGGAGTTCATGTGTGTACGCACGTACTGTGAAGTTTGTGGAGATTTTCGTGAGAAGTTCTCCTGTGCCTAGGCTATTAAATAGCCTACAACTCATGCAATTATAGTGAATGAGACCCACACGTATCATTGTATGGCCTTTTGTTTATAGGTCAATAAACTGCACACATCTTATTTAACTAAAATGATTTATGTTCAAAAGTTAACATAACATCGCCACTTGTGGGAAAAAATTATTTTGCGCAGCCTATACGCTTTGAACGTTATTCTGTATCAAACAAATCAGGCACTGGGTCGACATAAGGCTCTCTAAATTATACTTTTTTTTAAGTTCTTTATTAGTTCTCACATTTTTGTTCTTAAAAGCGAACAACAAAAAAGATTCATAGAAATTATTCGTGATTTACAGACTTAACACATTAATTAATTAATTAATTAATTAATTTTTATTTATTTGACAGGGACAATGCAAACAAACATAGTGTCAAAGCAAGCTTGTCACTGAAGTGCTGCATAAAAAGTTTATAGCAAATGCTAATTTTCAACTCCTGTCCCTGGTTGGGCTTTTAGACACAATAGAATTTACATACATCACTATTTCAATTTAAAACAATATAAACATAATATATAAACAACTCCTGTCCCTGGTTGGGCTTTTAGACACAATAGAATTTACATACATCACTATTTCAATTTAAAACAATATAAACATAATATATAAACAACTCCTGTCCCTGGTTGGGCTTTTAGACACAATAGAATTTACATACTTCACTATTTCAATTTAAAACAATATAAACACAATATATAAACTATACTCCTGTCCCTGGTTGGACCTTTATACACAATAAAATTTACCCATGAAGTTTACCTGTAAAATTTACATACTACACTACCTAAAAAAAAAAAAAAAAAAATATATATATATATATATATTATATAAACATGATATATAAACATGCATATCATATACAACTCTTACCTTACAATAATTAAAAATGAGTACACTTTTGGTTTGTTTTTAACCAGTTTTTTAGCCTGGAAGTAAACACTTTAAAGTCAGGTACAATCTTGATGTCAGATGGTAATGAGTTCGAGAAGGTCGTTTGACCAAAGCTGGTCCTGCAATATGGTATTTTACAGTCATGATTTGTGAAACTCCAGTGACTCGAGTGCTGCTTTGTCTCTCAATAAATTAACTTAGTGGCTCAGGTGCTAAATGCTATTAATAGGCTATAGCCTTTCACAAGTCTTTTTTTTTCTTCTATCGCTTTCGTTTCACGTGTAGTAGGTGCAGTTGATGACACGAAAACAAGACAAAAGAAAGTCTAGTCGGTTCCTTTTACGCCCACCTAGTTACTTCATTACTATTCAAGAGCCTCAGTTGGATTTGGTGCTGCAGGCTTCATCAGAAGAAGAGCTATGTCCTCCACCATCGCGGTTCTTCTGCTCCTGTCTGCGGGTTTATTCACAGTCACAGTCGGTAAGTTATACGGGCTGTTACAAAAATCTAAAGAAACACTTTAAACTTGTTTTTGGGCGGTTTACCGATGGCTGTCAAGTACAAAATAAATAGTTTACTCCGCACTTATACTATTACTTAAATTTTTTTTTAATATTTGTATTAAATGTGCCACATTTCCCCTGTTATTTAAGGTGACAATGACTGTATCCCCTACATCACCAGCAAACACGAGTACAGGCCGTCGATAAGATGCAACAACGTCGGGTATCTTCCGAAGCATTGCTGTGGGACCTGCGATAACAGATACTGCTGCTTCTTTGAATCTAGGAAGTTATCCACGGAGGAGCAAATCGCGTGCACTGTGTAAGGAATTTTAAGTCGTTTCAGTCTTAATACAAATGTCTTTTAGACCCAAAAGTCCTTTTTACACATCCTCATGTCATTCAAAACTTGTATGATTGTCTCTCGCCTGCTTTAGGGCAGAGCGAGGCACAACTTTACGCTTTTTGACTTCCGCATTAATTTCACACATAATTCATTCAATTATGTGGTTTTGTTTTATTAATACTGTGTGGAAGTGAAATGTGACAACATGGTGTATTTTGACATGACCATGACAGCTTAAAATGTAATCTGATCTAATAAAAAAATGATCCAAGACAAACTAACATATTTTCTCACTAAAATACAATTATTAACTTTTTCATGTAAAACAATGGCATTTTTTAATAATTAAAAGTAATAAACAATTTTTGGAGTTTGACAACAAAAAATTAAATAAAAAAATTCATAATTTCTGAACATTGACTCTCAGTATTTATTCACCTGGTTTCTCAATAGATTCTAATGGGGCTCATTGTAACGCAGTGTTACAACATTCCGCATCTGCGCAACAGTGATTTAAACGCGGCTAGTGTCTTCTGCTGGTTAGATCAGCATTTAAGAACTATTTCAACTGTTAAACTAGATTAAAAAGTTTGTCGAGACAAATTTTAAGTTGAGAAAGTTTGGACCAGAAAGTTTGAAGTTTAAAGTAGTTTGAAGATTAAAATAGTTTGAAGTTTAATTTAGTTTAAAGTTTAAATTAGTTAGGGTTAGTTAGTTGTCAGTGTACAAATGGTAAGACGCCATATTTTTAAAAAATCGAACTCAGGGGCAACATGTAAAATAGGGCCAGTAACATAACCCCACAAGTGGCAGGCACTGTTGTTGAAACAAAGTTACCATACTTCACTGAGAATGCTCTATCAGTAAGATAAGACTTGAACCACTTTAAAACTGTCCCATGTATTCCAACCAATTGGGATAACCGCTTTATGAGAATCACATGGTCTATAGACTATTGTATCAAAAGCCGCACTCAAGTTCAGAAATAAAATCAGAGCTGCAGCATTACCTGCATCTCGGATTAAACGAAGGTCAACGAAGGTTATGTTCAGTGATATCTTCCTAAGATTTCAGAATTTTGGCACCATTTTTTCTCTATATAGTGTTGAAATGGCAACTAGTAAATACACTAAATTTCGTCATGCTGGCATGTGTGGAGGTATTTAAAACAAGTGTGTTACAACTAGCCCCGCATTAGGTTGTGCCACGCTCACCCCTACACAAAACAGGAGAAATTTTTAAAGTGTTTAAAAAGAACATAATTTTCATTTTGGGGTCAGTTATTGCTTTCATTTCTCCCTCATAATCTGTAACTGTTAACTAGTGATAAATCAGTGAAGCGTAAAATCATGGTGATTTCTTCTGAAATGTTAGTAGTTTTAATCTAATGGTTGAGGTTAATCTCAAACCTGAAACCTTATCACTAAGTTTACCTTTGTATTGTTTTTGCGATGTGTGTTACTTGAGGTTTTGTCTCTCCGTGTGTCGTTCCACTCGTCGTTTCCTACAGAGGTTGTGGTCGTTTTACTAAACTGCAGTTTGCAAGATGCATCCCCCAGATTGACACTTTACAACATAACAACAGCCACTTTGTGTAGTGCAAGGTGGGAAAATGCTTTGCTTGATAATTAAAGAACAAAGAATAAATAGTTCACGTTTTTGGTTGTGAAAGCTGTAGCGTTCACATTTATTAAGTCAATTTAATGACAAATGAGGCAAGAGAGAAGAATGATGCAACATCCACCTTTTTCAAGTTTTTACCCCAGTAATGGAGCTACAAATGTTTTATTTCAGAAGTTGCAATCAAAATCTTGCAATCAAAATCTGCACCTACAATCTTGATAATAACAGTTCCGAAAGAGGATTTTCGGCAACCATGCCATAGAAGAACCATTTGGCTCCCCAAAGAATCTTACAGTGAACAGTTCTTAAAAAAAAAAGAAAAAAACAATTTCTTTAGAATCTGAAGAACCATTTGTGCAATGAAAAGTTTCCATGAATGTAAAGGTTCTTCATGAAACAATAGATACCAATAAAGAATCTTTATTTTTAAGAGTGTAGAAGTGAATTCAAATGTCCAGTCCATAGGAAAATAACAATTAACATTAAAAAATAAATAAAAAATTAACATTTAAATAAATAAAACTAATTAATAAAATGATGATCAAGAAATATAATTTTGATGTATAAATAAGATTTTATAGATTAAATATACTAGAACATGATAAAGAGTGTTTATAATGCTTGTTGCTTCATATTTTTTCATAATCTGTCCAACAGCCAAAGCAATGAAGTCCTCATCATTGTTTCAGGAATAATGGGATTGTTGATCATATGCATTGTGTTCATCATCTGCTGCTGCTGCCCCTGCTGCTTTATGTATAAAATGTGCAGAAAACCCAGACGTAAGTGTTTTAGTGTCAATATAACGTTTAGGCTGGTAGTAAAATGATAAGAATTATAAAAAAAAATGTCTCTGTCTTTTTCCCACAGCTGTGGTAGGAGCACATATAACCTCAGTCATGAATACGCAATGCATTCAGCAGCAGCAGCAGCAGCCTGTCATGCAGCCAGCTCAGAATCCAGCATACCAGCCTGTGCCGACTCAACCGGGCTACGGCGCTCAGCCTATGCAGACGGGACCATATCAGGGACAGCCATACGCACCTGGATCCCAACTCTCATATAACATGGCAGGTGAGAAGACCTAGAAAAGGGGAGAAAAACTTCCAATCCTGCTCCAACTCACACATACCTGTAGTTTTCAAATAAGCCTGTTTGATCGGCTGAATCAGGTGTGTTTAATTAGGGTTGAAGCTAAAGGTGCGTTCACGCCAACTGTAAAAAGCCTTCACGTACATGTAGAACTCGTAATTACAACGTGTAAACTGGTAATTTTCCGAGAGCTACGACTTAGCACGTGGCGTGCACACAGCATAGAGCTGAGTTTTGCACCCCTGTACTAGAGATTGCATGAGTGAGTAGTGAACAGACACACACACTGCAAACCGTGGACACGGAAAGACACTTAGAAATATTAAGAGCTAGGAATGTTTCTGGTCCGAGCTCCAAGCTACCAGATGATGGCAGTAATGCACTGTAAAGTGCGGTTGCCAATAAAATGAAAAAGAAGAAGAAGAAGAAGTGCATGTCAGAGCACAAACCAAGCCGTGAAGTCCAAGGAATTGTCTGTAGACCTCTGAGACAGGATTGTATCGAGGCACAGATCTGGGGAAGGGTACAGAAACGTTTCTGAAGCATTGAAGGTCCCAATGAGCACAGTCCATCATCCGTAAATGGAAGTAGTTTGGAACCATCGGGACTCTTCCTAGAGCTGGCCGCCCGGCCAAACTGAGCAATCGGGGGAGAAGGGCCTTAGTCAGGGAGGTGACCAAGAACACGATGTTCACTCTGACAGAGCTCCAGCGTTTCTCAGGGGACAGAGGAGAACCTTCCAGAAGAACAACCATCTCTCACTCCACCAGTCAGGCCTGTATGGTAGAGTTGCCAGACGGAAGCCACTCCTCAGTAAAAGGCACATGACAGCCCTCCTGAAGGACTCTCAGTCCATGAGAAACAAAGATTAAACTCTTTGACCTGAATCGAAAGCGTCATGTCTGGAGGAAACCAGGCACCGCTCATCACCTGGCCAATACCATCCCTAAGTGAAGCATGGTGGTGGCAGCATCATGCTGTGGGGATGTTTTTCAGCGGCTGGAACTGGGAGACTAGTCCGGATCGAGGGAAAGATGAATGCAGCAATGTACAGAGACATCCTTGATGAAAACCTGCTCCAGAGCGCTCTGGACCTCAGACTGGGGCAACGGTTCATCTTCCAAAAGCACAACGACCCTAAGCACACAGCCAAGATAACAAAGGAGTGGCAAGGAGTTTATTTTATTTTATTTATTTTATTTTTAAATAAATTTGCAAAGATTTCAAACAAACTTCTTTCACGTTGTCATTATGGGGTACTGTTTGTAGAATTTTGAGGAAAATAATGAATTTAATCAATTTTGGAATAAGGCTGTAACATAACAAAATTAGGAAAAAGTGAAGCACTGTGAATACTTTCCGGATGCACTGTATATGAGGATGCGAATGATGTATAATACCCCTAGGCTAACTGTAAAAATGAACACTTGTGGTGGTCTAGTGTTGAACACTTGTGAAGTCCACAAGACCGTAAGTGCAAATCAGGTGTGCCATCTTTTTACAATACAAGACATAATTGTTGGGCTGTCAATGAATAAACACTTGTTGGCACATTCTGTTATTTTTAGTCTTTTTTTAAACTGTAACATAAACCACAGGTACTCAAGTAACTATTGTTTTGCAACTAGTAACTAGGAGAGATCAGTAGTCGTGCAACCCCTACCTAGGCTAGTACTTGACAGATTGAGACCATGTACTGATATTTTGCTTGAAAATAATTTGTGTCTTTTTGCATTTCCAGAAAGCCCTGGATATCCCGGTGTTCAAGCTCCATATGACGGAAGTCAGGCCATGTATCCCATGATGCCCCCTGCCCAGTACGGTTGTACTTATCCGCCCCAAGAGTCATTCGATCAGCCGGCCTATAACCCTGCCTACATGCAGCCACAGAAGACCGGATACTAAACCACAAGCGTCTGTCACATCAGTCACTGTTGGATTGTTTAGGTTTGTTGACGCACTTTCACTCGTCAGTAAAAATGTCCCGCATTCGATGCAGATTATAGAAGACTAGTGGATGTGTTACAGTCGGTGTTATTTCTGTTTTATTTTCTATCAGTCCTTTCAGTTTAGGTTTCGCTCTGCGTGCGACACACTGTAAAAGTAAAGATTTTAAAAGAAAATACAATTCGAAACTTTCTACTTTAAAAAATGCCAAGTTTAACTCTATTTGACATTTCTTTGTAATTAATCGTGAAAGTTTTACTAGCGATTTACGAGTGTAAATTTTTACAATAGTTTTAGCTTTCAGTGTTAATTTTTCAAGTATTATATTAATATTGAACTGTATAATATATTGATAATATATCTTCTGATACAATTTGATATACTAAGAAATCTAAAATAAAACGTGGTAATTTTTAAGTTGTAGTTTAGTTTATTTTTGCAATTTTGCTTTTGTATTTTCATTTTCATTAACAGCACAGAAACATGAATGTCTTCAATATTTATATTTCAACCAGCAGGATCTGTGATTTTATTTTAACCCTTTCATGCATGAATTATGATAACCTCGGTCAGGATTTTTTTTTTCCTATGTGTTTTTATTGCTCTTTTTTTTACACATTTTTCAAAGAGATCTTCAGATGTCCACTTGAGTGGACAACATGCGTTTATGGTTTAAACTGAAGAGATACTGTATTAAACGCATATAATCATACAATAATCAAACAGATATAGTGTGTGTATTTAACAAACCAATCAATACAATTATATCAAATCATGTGAAAACTATAAAATATATAAAAAAATATATAAATGTGAAATATTGCAAAGGCAAGCCCTCCTCTGAGAAAACCTAGCGATAAAGTTTTTTCAGTCTCATCTGAAATGAGCAGTGTTGGGGGGTAACGCATTACAAGCAACATGCATTATGAAATCGGATTACTTTTTGATCTAACAAGTAAAGTAATGCATTACAAGCAACATGTATTAAGTAAATATTACTTTTTGATCTAACAAGTAAAGTAATTAATTACAAGTAATGTGCATTACGTGATCAGATTACTTTTTGATGTTACGAGTAAAGAAACGCATTACAAGTAACGTGCATTACAAAATCAGATTACTTTTTGATCTAACAAGTAAAGTAATGCATCACAATTCACATACATTGTGTAATCACATTACCTTTTTTGATGTCAATGAAAATTACATTCTAATAATACAAATACATTTATTTACAGCCAAAAAAAGTTACTGCAGATTAAGTATTTTCAAAAACAACATTCACAGTATAAGTATGAATTGTAGCTGAAATATATTGATGCATGAGGTCCACTAACACAGTAGACAGATGATTAATCAGAATTTTCTCCCAATCTAAAATCGAAACTTGGAAAATTTGACTGAAATGACTCATTAGATATTGCTTGATGCAGCAATATTTTTTTTACCAACAAGAGTCTCCTAGGATAGAAGGAATGGGTGGATATTTCGGAGCAACTTGGCATTTCTGACTGACCATTGGCCATCTTGCCATCAAAACCTGTGAAAATTCAAGGTTTTCCATTTTTAATTCTTTCCTTTAAGGGCCTAAAATGCAGTTGCATTTTAATTACAATGAGTGATGCTGAATCTCCATAATTTTGTCACGAGTCTCACCGGCTTGTTGTTTTGACCTGTTGAAAAGGTATTTTATTAAAGGAACCTTTGTTAAAGCATTAGGAAACCACTTATTTTTTGTACAGCCTTTCACTGTTCTTTTTCAGATTATATTGTTTCGGGTTACATTGTTTTTTTAGATGGAGCCTATTTTTTTTTTTTTTAGCTGTTATAGATTTTGTAAATGTTTAACTGCTGTTTTGTATTTATATATTTCTATATTTGTGAGAAATGTGAAAAGCTTGATTGTTAAAATAAATATCTTACAGTCTCTTTAAAAAAAGGGAATTTAAAGAAAGTTTTACAGGAAAACATCAAAATTGTCAAACTCAACAAAGTCGACAACGGACAGCAAACCTGCTGGAGAAGATTTTGGACTGTTTTTTTTAATGCAATGTTTGGTGAAGTTACACCACTTGAATGTTTATGGGACCCCCTACTGGTGAAACAAAAAAGAAACAATACTACTTGTATTCATCTAATTGTAGTATTTTTCATGTATTTAAATATTTTTAAATTCTGTGTATGTACTTTTTAACCTGATTTTTACAGATTCGTAGAGAGAATGTTTTTTTACTGTTTTGAATATGATGCTGAATATATTCAGATATACTGAATATATTATTCCTCCTGTGTTCCTGTTTTTGTATGCTTTTTGATATTCAATAAATCAGTTATTCCTGCAACTGATTCCTCCTCTTTTCCCACCCTGAGAAAGAGTGGCGGTTACGTGCGACTGCAGTGATGTAGCCCTCGTATTGGAAGAAGTCGTCGTTCTAAGAAGTCTCTGTGAAGTACCAAATGTAACTTCCATTTTTATCCTTTTTCATTGTTTTAAGTACATTATCACCTTTAAACACTGACCAATTGAAATATAATTTTATTAGACAAAAAGAGACCTGTTTTCTTTCCTGTTTATTTAAATGTTAAACACTGGCTATTGAAACTCTTGGATATTTTACTGTTTTGACCTTTAAATTTGTTAATTTGTAAGGGAAACAGCTGACAAGGTCGTTTATATGTATTTAGTACAGACACTTTTAAATCCAGTTTACTTGAAATAAGTAGTTGGGTCAATTATTTAATTATGCCAACAAAACTCTGTAAGTTGAAATACTTAATATTCTAAGTACATACAACTTAAATCAAAGCAAAAAGATAACTCAATAAGTTAAGTTGAGAGAACAATTTTTTATAGTGTATGTCTCACTTTATTAAATTTCTTTGACCTCATAATGTTCACTCAAAATGTCTCTGTGGTGACATAGGCCTGGCTTCTTCAGTCAGTGGGGAAAATCAAAGTGGGTCTTGTTCATCATATTTACTTTTATATAATAGTAACAGAATTTAAATGTATTAGCAAGTGTGATTCGTGAGATAGTCGCCTTTGGTGTCGTAGGTGGCTGATTCACTATTCACGGATTTATGAATGAACCGCTCGTTTTAAAATCGTCCTGACATTTGCTATGACATCCACTTCAAACTTTACAATGCTCATGATAACTTTATTTAAATCTGTAAATCCACTTCACCAGCTACTTACTCTTCGACAGCGATGCCATAAAAATATACAGAGCTACCGCAAAAACGGGAGTTCAAAGTCAAAATTCGAAGCTAGCTACACATCGCCAACTACTGGCCAGGCATGAATAATACAGCGTTAGTCGTTTTAGCAGATCCATGTGAACAGGAATCGTTTTGACAATGTTGTCGTTTGTATGCAAAAAATGCAAAGGAAAACCTTTTCTGTTTTTAGTACATTGTTGTCGTGTAAATCAGTTCAATGTTGATTCAGTTCAGTTCAATAACTGAAAAATTCTTCAATTATAAAATTAAAGGGACAATGTGTAGCTTTTTAGGTATTTTATTATCTAAAATCTATATTTTTATTCATAAATATGCCCTCAATGGTGTACAAATACCTATGCCAATGTTCAGAATAATCCTCGTAAACGAAGAATTTATTATCTTTATATACATGGGACGGGTAAGTCCACGGAGGCTTCCATGTAGTTCCGCCATCTTGAAAAACTATAATAGCAGAGAGGGACAAAAAGTACTAGGCCAACGCGTTTCCACAACGCGTTTCGTTCAGAGCCAGCGTCACGTGACTGAAGCCAGCAGAAGCGGAGGCGCAGAGCAGTGAGAGGCGCTTGTCACTGCCGCGGCAAGTTTAAAAGGCTGCACTGCACGGTTATTTATACACCGTTCATTCATACATACATGTGAGTCACAGGATAAGGAGTCCTCGTCGTCGAAAAAGTCCAAAATAGATCGTAAAAGGAAACGTGACCGGAGATTACAAAAACAAGGGTTACTGTCAGGATAGCTAATGCAGGAGAAAGCTTTCAAAAGAGACCCTGAAGTTGCCTGCTTTCTTCTCGACAGGTAAGTCAATGTTACAGTCTTAATTACAAGCTTTTTTTTCATTGCTTGGTTGTGTACTTTATTATATAGACAGTCGAACATTTATAGTTAAAAGTTAAACAGGCTCTTTGATGAATAGCAGCTATTGAGTAAAGTAACGTTAGAGAAGGCTCTGATGATGATGATATCTAACAATGCACATACTTCAAAAAATATAACGAGTAAAGAAGGCATTACTACTAATTACCATAGTTAATGTTTTTGACAGTCAGTAGTTCATACTGTAACATTCTTTTTTTCGTTGTTTCAAGTTTCAGTTTGTTTTAAATAACAAACATGTTCACCCGAAGAAAAACTCGAAGTGCTATTATAAGACATCCTGTCATAGCTTTTAGGTACATAACGGCTACCG
This sequence comes from Leuciscus leuciscus, assembly GCF_965113295.1. Classification (NCBI taxonomy): domain Eukaryota; kingdom Metazoa; phylum Chordata; class Actinopteri; order Cypriniformes; family Leuciscidae; genus Leuciscus; species Leuciscus leuciscus. The sequence continues at coordinate 22,951,492 of NC_138739.1, read as the reverse complement.
TAGATGCAACGCGCATTTGAAAAAGTGAGGCGCTGGAGAGCATTATTCGTTTGAATGCAAAATACAATTTCACCACTAGATGGGAGAAATTCCTACACAATGTCCCTTTAAGTCAAAACAGCTATAAAGCAGCTCTGCAGAAAACAGTGGTGGCATCATCCAGCTCAATTCAGTTTAAGTTTTGTTCCAATCCAATAGTGTCAGTGCAGTCAAATCAATAAATGCAACAAATGAGCCATGCAAATATGAGCGGAAGTAGCGAAGAAAAAAACATCCCAATTGCTTATTTTTCTGTTTTGTGCAGAAATGCCCGCAATGCTGTAGCCTGGTAATACCAGAGAAAGTCTAATGAGGGGAGAAGTGCCACTCAATAAACTTCCGGTTGCAGTTCCACTCTTGTTCCATATGAGGGCGCTCACATGACGAGTGTAGAATGAATGGAGGTCTATGGCGCTGTACCCATCAAAATCCACTTTTCACAGGATATAATTTTTTGTCTAGTAATTTGAATGTTGTATTCGAAAGGAGATGCAATGAAATTACACATTGCTGGGTGTTAGATTTTTTAGAGTCACTTATTTGCTTTAAAAAGTCTTTTATATACTGTCTATGGAGTGAACATGGCTGTGAGACTAGCCCAAGCCAGTTCACAGTCTGTGGACCAGCCCAGTGGTCTGCTGTCAGCACAAGCCCGTTACCAATCTGTATCCTGGCCAAGCAGTCTGCAACTAGCATAAGCCCGTTACCAGTCTGTGTCCCAGCCCAGCAGTCTGCAGTCAGCATAAGCCTGCTACCAGTCTGCGGACCAGCCCAGTGGCCTGTCGTCAGTGCAAACCAGCTCCCAGTCTGTGTCCCAGATCAGCGGCCTGCAGTCAGCACATTCCCGTTACCAGTTTGTGTCCCAGCCGAGCAGTCTGCAGTCAGCACAAGCCCGTTACCAGTCTGTGGACCAGTATGCTGGCCTGCAGTCAGCGCAAACCAGCTCTCAGTCTGTGTCGCAGATCAGCGGCCTGCAGTCAGCCTAATCCTGTTACCAGTCCGTGTCCCAGTCCAGCAGTCTGTAGCCAGCACAAGTCCGTTACTGGCCTGTGGACCAGTCTGGTATTCAACAACCAGCTCAAGCCAGCTCACAGTCTGTGGATCAATCTGGCATCCAACAACCCGCCTAAGCCAGCTCACAGTCTGTGGACCATCCTAGTGGCCTGCATTTAGTACAAGCCCACTACCAGTCTGTGTCCCAGCCCTGCAGTCAGCACAAGCCTGTTACCAGTCTGTGGACCAGCCCACTGGCATGCAGTTAGCGCAAACTAGCTCTCAGTCTGTGACCCAGATCAGCGGCCTGCAGTCAGCATAAGCCTGTTATTAGTCTGTGTTCCAGCCCAGCAGTCTGCAGTCAGCACAAGCCTGTTACCAGTCTGTGTTCCAGATCAGCGGCCCGCAGTCAGCACAATCCCGTTCCCAGTCTGTGTCCTGGCCCAGTAGTCTGCAGGCAGCACAAGCCCGTTACCAGTCTGTATTCCAGTCCAGCAGTCTGCAGTCAGCACAAGCCCGTTACCAGTCTGTGGACTGGCTTAGCATTCTGCAGTCAGCACAATCCCGTTACCAGCCTGTGTCCCGTCCCCTCAGTCTGCAGTCAGCACAAGCACGTAATAATCAGTCTGTGGACCAGATCAGTGGCCTGTAGTCAGCACAAGCCCGTTATCAGTCTGTGGACCAGCCCAGCAGTCTGCAGTCAGCACAATTCAGTTACCAGTCTGTGTTCCGGCCCAGCAGTCTGCAGTCAGCAAAATCCCGTCCCCAGTCTGTGTCCTGGCCTAGTAGTCTGCAGGCAGCACAAGCCCGTTACCAGTCTGTGTCTCAGTCCAGCAGTCTGCAGTCAGCACAAGCCCGTTACCAGTCTGTGTCTCAGTCCAGCAGTCTGCAGTCAGCACAAGCCCGATACCAGCCTGTGTCCCGGCCTAGCAGTCTGCAGTTAGCACAAGCTCGTTACCAGTCTGTGGACCAGCCTAGTGGCCTGCAGTCAGCACAATCCAGCTTTCAGTTTGTGCCCCAGTCCAGCAGTCTGCAGTCAGCACAAGCCCGTTACCAGTCTGTGTCCCGGCAGTCTAGATTCCTGGTCTTTCCTAAGCCAAAGCAGTCAAGTTACAGGTCTCTTTCCAGTCTTGGTTCCGAACCTTTGGAGCAACTTACTAAAATACCATTTCAAGACTCAGACTCATTCTGATCGCTGGGGTCACTCTGCATCAGGTTCACTGAAGGGCAATGTAAAAGAAGAACAATGAGTTCAGTATTGAGGGAAAAGAAGAAAAAGAAGTGTTATGTGTTTCATTCTGTATGTGGTGCTCTAATTCCCCATGACCTTATAAGGATCCAGGATCCTACTAAAACATGGTGAAAGGTTATGGTAGGACAACAGTTAAATGCAATGACTATAAACGTAATTTGAATGTAACATATTGTGTATGTACTTAAAAAAAAAAAAAAAAAAAAAAAAAAAAATATATATATATATATATATATTAATAATAATAATAATAATAATAAAGCTGTCCTCCGAAGAGGGGGGGTGGAGGTGGGAGAAAAAAAAAGAAAAAAAAAGAACATGGCTGTGAATGACTTTTGCAGATTATGTGAAGTAAATCTACGCATCCACGGTACAATCAGTGTCTACGCCACGGCTCTCAGCCCGCCCTCTGTTCAGTGATTGGCCGGCTGTTTTGAGGCCGGAGGAAAACGGGGAAAACGGTCGCTATCTCAGACTGAGTACAGAAGCGAACTGAAATTGAGCGGAAGTACGAAGTCTGACGTAGTCAGGCTAGCAATGCTGTCTGTGCATGTCAAGAACAAAGTCTTGCGTAACTATGTGTGTGAGTTCTTGAGAACGGGATTGTGGCAACAATTGGTCAGGAGAATGGCTTTGCAATCAGCCCGAATAATGCCGAAAACTCAAAACAAGAAACTTTACATTTTAAAAATGAAGAGATAAAAAAGATCCTATCTTTAATTATTGAACAATCAAAAATATGTTATTTGCTTTTTCCAGCAGGTCCAGGGTAACCTGTTCCCCTTTGGCCAGGCGGTGCTTAGGTGGAATTACCATATTTATCAAAACCGGCTGTTATCAACACTGGACCCTTCTCCACGCTCGAATATTTTTTATTGGACGTTTATCTAATGTTTTGTTTTATGTTCTCTGAACATTCTGAAGCATTCCCATGTTTGCAAAATGATAAAATTGAATTTTGCCTAAACATTCATACATAGGCTAGACGTTTTTGAAGTGCCCTATTTTGCTATTTTAAAGTTTCCTAATGTTGTTTTGGAGTCTCCTACAACAGGTTTACATGCATCAAAGGTTAAAAAACTGTTTCATTTTCTCATAAAATACATTTGCACATCACCACATTTTCAATTATTCTCAAAAGACTCGTCTTGACGTCACAACGAAACGGCTTATGGCTTGTTTGAAAAACGATTCATTTCACTGACTCAGAGTCGACTCTTACTTTTGAAAGACAGTAACTTTATAAACGGTGCACTTTCAGATTTAAAACTTTGCAGGATGTTTTAATTCACTTATAGCTATATTACACTCTACATGAAAGGTCATTTTCAAAAATCCATAATAGGGGCCCTTTAACCCTTTATGTTCAGAGAAAATTCTAAAATATATTTTTTTATAACCTAATAGGGACGATGGCGAAACATTCTATAGAACAAATTTTTGTTTGTGTTTTTTTCTTTCTTTCTCCAATCACGGCCCACTGGTTGTTTGTTTCACTTTATTTTAACTTAAGAATTTGGACTAAGTGGGTCTCATTCACTATGTGTACGCACAAATGAAAAAAAACGTTTTCACGAACAAATCGACAGCTTTCGACTGTTTGACGAGAAAACCCTTAAATAAAGATTGGACGTGTTTTATGCAAATACATTTTTTTTAAAAACTCGTGCACGTGGCCGCTTTTTGGAATACTCCAAATTCTCTAACATTAGACCGAGATTAAGACCAAATACATTTGCGTACTTACGTGCAGTGATTTATGGGGAGATTTTTTCGTGAGAAGTTCTCCTGTGTTTACAAATAATAAATAATCCACGCAATTATTGGTGGATGAGACCCATTGTTTTGACATGTATTATTTTATGGCCCCGCTTTTGTTTTATGGTCAATAAAGTGCATACATTTTAACCCTCTACTGCATGAATTTTGATGACACATGATAAAAATTATTTCACATCATTTCCTGGCTCATTTGGGAACATTTTATTGATTTATTGAAAAATGTCCCTCCCCCAACCCCCCCACCCCAAAATATTTTTTTGTTGCCTGAGGGCAACGTTATGCAACAATGGTAAAGAATCATAGAGAAAATGATCATTATACAATTCTCAGAGAGCAATACAAAAATAAAAAAAATTATTAAAAAATGTCAAGAAATCATTTAAGTAAAAAGGGAAAAACACTTAAATAACTCTGACTGGCAATCCAATGGACGAGTCTGGGTTTGGCAGGAAAACGGTACTTGCCTGACTGCATTGTGCCAAGTGTAAAGTTTTGTAGAGGGGGGATTATGGTGTGGGGTTGTTTGGTGGAGGGGGGATTATGGTGTGGGGTTGTTTGGTGGAGGGGGGATTATGGTGTGGGGTTGTTTGGTGGAGGGGGGATTATGGTGTGGGGTTGTTTTTCAGGGGTTGGGCTTTGCCCCTTAGGTCCAGTGAAAGGAACTCCTAATGCTTTAGCATACCAAGACAATTTGGACAATTTCATGCTCCCAACTTTGTGGGAACAGTTTGTAGATGGCCCCTTTCTGTTCTAACATGACTGTGGATGCTGCACATTAGTGTCACTTTGGTGACTTTGGGTGTTCCTGTGCACCCAGGAACCCTACATCTTCCCTACTTGTAACACATTATTTGCCATTGTGAGGTATTGTCCAAGACATCCTTGAAAAGTACCCCTTATCGCATAACGTTGCCCTGAGGCAACAAGAAGAAAAACTGAATTTGTGAACATGCAAAATAAAAATAAATTCACAAAACCTGCCAAAAGGCTTCTCTACACCTTCATACACACACACATATTTTTTATGTACAGTTCATGTCATTTTAAATATGATTACTAAAGCAAATAATCTTGCTTTCATCTCACACCATGTGCTCCTGTGACCATGTGTCAGAAAAGGACGTCCCGCCTTCAAATGGTGCTTGATAGTGACTCCCAAACCTTATTGGACTGTTCTTTGATACTTTTTCAAACATTCTAATTGGTTGCAATCATTTAAAGAAAAATGTACTGAACACAGGGCTTAAGAAAACTTTCCGTTGCCTGGGGGCAACGCTATGCAGTAGAGGGTTAAACTAAACGGATTTATGTTAAATAAGTTATTATAACATCTTCACATATGGGGAAAATATATTTACACCCTCTTAAAAAAATTATCTTAGCCTACGTTTTGAACGTTACTCTGTATCAAATCCAAGGGGATAATCTTTCGGAAAAAACTGAAGCTTCCCCGGGTGCCGCCATTGATTAGCAGACCATCACCTGCTATTAGCATTCCATTGACTCCCATTCATTTTGGCGTCACTTTGTCAGCAAATAACTTTACATCTGAGGCGTTTAAAGACTCCATTTGTCCATTTCTAAATTTCTTTATTTATTTCTAAAGAAACACGAACATGTATAAAAGGCTCCATAACCTTGTATCTTACGTTATGGCCCCGTAGAAGCAGTTTTTGTAAAAATAGGCTAACGATTACGTCATAACCACGCGACTCTCTGTCGCACAGTAGAGAAATTACCGTATGGACAGGAGGAGAAGCTCGTGAGCAATCGGGGGGGCGTGGAGGCAAAATTACAAAATAATTATTCAGAATACTTAGCAAAAGTTTCTCCTGCACCTAGCTCATGGACACCTCCTACTCACACTCTGCGTCTCTGCAAGATTCGGAAGGGAATGATTCAGATTTCTCTTGGCACAGCTACTAGAAGACAGACGGGTTGCTCACGTCACATCTACGTCGTCAAGCTCAATTTGAGTCTGCGCAGTACGGTCAGCCATCAGGAGGTGAGTGCTTCTAATTGACTTCACTTTTCTCCGTTGAATCCAATCGCTGTGTCCAGTTTATGCTTCCTACACCAAACCAGAGCCGTTAAATATGAGAGTTGCGACACTCTGTGATCTCGCCACCACGCTGTCACGTGGTCCATGTAGCTCTACATAGTTCCAAACAAATCCGCATTGGCAATGGTTTTAAGCGGGGCAGACAGCAGCTATATTTTCAGCAATTATCTGTAAATATTGATGCATAATGTACATTGATTATTACGTTGACACTTAAATTGCTTGCATATAATAAAAAAAGTAATTTTCACATTTGGTAAGTATAACTTGAAACAACAATAATTTGAAAAAAGAAAAGAAACAAACAAAAGATAAAGGGCATCACAAACATATTAAATTCATTTAGCAGCGATCAGGGGCGGATCTAGAAAAATATTTATGGGGTGGCGAGAGGGGGGCAGGAATTTTTGAGGGGTGGCAACATATGGCAGACGTATATATACTGAATTTAATCACTGTTAAATTGGCCATAACTTTTAATTTGTTCTGCACGCGCTCTCTGTGAGCGCGGCGTGCATGGAGTTTGGGCCCAATGACTCAAAAGTTATACTCAAACCTAAGCACGGTTATGTTCCAAAATCCCTCAACACACCGTTTAGGGCGCAGGTTATCTCCCTGTCAGCCCTACCGGTCCCTGATGAGGAAAGAGACGCGAGCCTCCTTTGCCCAGTCAGGGCATTACGAGCTTATGTGTCTCGCTCGTCTGTTTTCAGACAGACGGAGCAGCTTTTTGTTTCGTTTAACGGACGTTCTAAGGGACTAGCCGCGTCGAAACAGAGCCTATCCAGATGGATAGTTGATGCTATAGCGCTGGCATAGGCCTCCAAGGGCATGCAGTGCCCATTGGGTGTCAGAGCGCACTCCACGAGAGGCATGGCTTCTTCGTGGGCCTGGTCAAGTGGGATTGCCTTGCAAGATATTTGTATGGCGGCAGGCTGGGCCTCCCCGTCTACATTTATAAGGTTTTATAACCTAGAGGTTCCCGCCCTGCAGGCCAGGCTGCTGTCGGTCTAAATTACCAGTATTATCTGACCTGATGCGATCAGCTCAGAATGCTGCGTCTGCTGAGCACAGCTCAATGTTCGACAGTATAAAGCTGGGCAAACTGTGTAAGACCCACATTTTCCCCATCAGTTCAGGCCGTACCCCGCCCTGTCTGTATGACGAAATTCGCGTCCCATCGACGCTACTATATGTGGAAAAGTGAGGCTGCACCCCTCCCTCTTCCCGGACTCCCTGTGAGTTCCCTGAGTGATTGTGCACTATATGTACCCCGGGCTTTCGCCCTTGGGTCTTTGGTGTCAGATCTCAGCATGCACGGCGTTTTACATTGGGTCCCCTAGCGTAAGATATCTTACGCAGTACGAGAGACCTCTAGTAAGAGAACGTACTCGGTTACTAATGTAACCTCGGTTCTCTCTAGAAGAGGGAACGAGTACTGCGTATCTTGCCGTGCATGCACACGCTCTGGTTGCTTCGATGATGAAAAACCAGATAATAGCTGCCTGCGAGCGATATTTATAGGCCTAGACCACGCCCATTTCGGCGGGACGTGACGCAGCGGGCGCGAAGTGCCCTGATTGGGTCTGACGTCACGCCAGGCCTCGCTCGATAGGCTGCTGCAGTTGCCGCAGAGCAGCCAATAGGCGCGCGAGCTGTCTCGCCTATGTCTGCATTGCTGCTGCAACGCGTTTTGCATTATTACAAAATTAAGGATAATTTTTGGCTTCAATATCTCGCGGAAAAGGATTTTCCCCTAGCGTAAGATATCTTACGCAGTACTCGTTCCCTCTTCTAGAGAGAACCGAGGTTACGTTAGTAACCGAGTACGTTTTTACCGTAAATGTCGTCTTATTTTCAGCCGGCCTGGCTGACATCAATGGGGTGGCAGCTGGGGTGGCAAGACCTTTACTAGGGGTGGCAGATCCGCCCCTGGCAGCGATACAGATCTTTAGGCTTTTCGATTTTTTTTTTTACTTTACAGACTCAAAATACATTTTAAAGGCTGCTTTAAAATGTGCAAAGTTGGGTTTTGAGTTACTCCATTTAGCTTGATGAATATGAAATTTTCCTAATAATAGAAACAAATCGATAACATAAATTTTTCTTTTAGAAAAGTCAAATTCATTTGTATGAAGTAAGACAGATGACAAATTTAAGACTTGCAGTTCATTTTAACACTTAGAAATTGAGACATCTCACACAAAAAGATTGAAGAACAGGGACATTAAAAAAATAAGTGCACAATAGACTCTCTTCACAATTACAAAAACAGCAGTTGTAATCAATATCCAGATGAAAACGCTCTAATGTGTCTTTCACAGGATATATTCTGTGAGCAATTTTAAAAGACACTTCTTTGGTTTTATTTGATACACAATACCGAAGAACTCCCAAAAAATGTTCCCACTCAAATGAGGGAAACATATTAACCCAAACAAATTTAGATGGAGGAGAAGAGATACTGACAAAAAGAGATCTAATCAATTGGTTACTGCATTTATCATTAATTAAATCAAGTTTATCTAAAAACAAATGAACTATCAGTGTTTGGAACTATCGGCTGCTCCACGACACGCGTTACTTCCGCATTCCAAAGTTCAGTCAATGGGAGTGTCTCTGTAACTCTGTTTTTCAACGCAAGTAAACACAGTAATGAACAATGACGTCGATTTAACTATATCAATCTGAGCGTGAGTCCGATGATGAAACATTGGAAGAACTCCAAGCGCAAGGACGACTCGAACAGGACGTTTCTCAGTGATACACTACTCAGTTTGAGGTACATTATGAGATGTTGCAACTGTAATTCCTCACCATCAGCAATAACAAGTGCATGTCCATCAACAAACCGATTATTTTACTTGTACTTATTTATTTACTGAGTATTTTTTCTAATTTATTGCTGTGAACATGTGGAAACTGAATCAATAACCGTGCATACTGTCAGGCTGCCAACTTTTGAGTTTAGTTTGGAGTGAGATTTTTTTTGGGGGGGAGGGGGGTTGTAAAAACAAATATTGCATCACAATAAGTGTAATTGTGATTGTCAAAACATTTGGTAACTAAATAGAATTTTATGAAGTTTAGTGACAACATGTTACAATGTTTACATGGTACAATGACTGGTAGGATACAGTTTTTATTATTGCTTGACAAAAATTTCAAGATTTCAATTCCATTCTTGTGATTTGATTCCAATTTTGATTCAATATTGACTAATTTTGATCAATATTAGGAACATGCTCAGCAAAATCTCCTCTCTAGCTATTTTTTCTATTCAATTAACATGCTATGGTCATTAAATGGCTTTCCTGAGGTAAATGTAACGTTATGTGACGTAATTGTTCTGCTGTTATATTGACCTCTTTCCATGGTTGAAAAACACTAATTGGTCGATATTATGTATACTTGCGGTAAGTTGTACTGCATCTTTAAATAAAAAAGTAACAGATGATCGGTTCACGTGCACTTGAACTGAGGCGCTCAGCGACCTGTCACGTCACATTTACAAGCGCCAAACCGGTTATTCTGTCCTAGAGGCGTGTTCCATCTACGCAACACTGACAGATAGCTAACAGGAGTCAGAAAAGGGCAGACGCAGTAGTAAAGTTGAAAGTTTTACTGTTTTGTTTTTTCCTCTTCTTTCTCTTTTTTTATAAAAAGTCAAAGCCTTTCCGAGGCACAAAAACGTAAAGAAAACAGAGAGATGACTTGTTGGCCCACCGCATGGAAATAAACTGGAACACAGCGGCTATTTCCTGGTTAAAGGAACACTCCACCGTTTTTTGAAATAGGGCTTATTCACCTTCTTTCCTACATTTAGATAGGTGGGCAAATGCATTTTTGTCTCAGTGCATGCATTGTTTTAGTTTGACAGGGTCGGCGCTAGCTTAGCTTAGCATAATGAATGGAATCCTTTGTTGCCAGCTAGCATGTCCTGAGTAAAAGTGATATAAAAAATTTAAAAACCCCACCTAATTACTTCTTGTGGCCTGCGTATTCACAACAAGTACAAATAGCGATGCAGATTAACACTAGACGATTTCCTATGCAGATATTGACTTGGGACTATATTAGGGGGAAGCACAGGTGAAGCACTGCTACTTGGGCGCAGAGATATCACGCCCAAGTAGCAGTGCTTCGCCTGTGCTTCCCCCTAATATAGTCCTTAATATATAAGTCAATATCTGCCTAGCAAATCGCCTAGTGTTAATCTGCATCACTATTTGTACTTGTTGTGAATATGCAGGCCACAAGAAGTAATTAGGTGGGTTTTTAAACATTTTTATATCACTTTTACTCAGGACATGCTAGCTGGCAACAAAAGATTCCATTCATTGTGCTAAGCTAAGCTAGCGCCGACCCTGTCAAACTAAAACAATGCATGCACTGAGACAAAAATGCATTTGCCCACCTATCTAAATGTAGGAAAGAAAGTGAATAAGCCCTATTTAAAAAAACGGTGGAGTGTTCCTTTAAACTCTAACCCAAGAGTCACATGACCTAAACCAACCACTAAGAAAACGGTTTACAATCATCAATTTCTTTGTTATAACACCAAACTGCCACAAGATGGTGCTAACAAATAAAAAACAAATGTGTGCCATGACACTCCCCGCCTGGTATTGTTTAGATACCACCATATAACCTGAGAATGTTCACATAAGACCTCACAAATATCAGTCCTCTGTTGGCATGAGCAGAACTGTTTCCGATATAGGTCTGAGGAATGTCTTGATTGTCCCATTCCTTGCCACTCTTAGTTCAACCGTTCTGACTCTTTTGTCACTGCTGGGAAAAATCTTGGTCACAAGAGCCATAGGCCATTCACTGCGCTTACTTTGAGCATCCTTAAGAAGGACAACATCGCCCTCTCTTAGATTTCGTCGTTCCTCTTGCCATTTGCTTCGGCTTTGAAGCGTTGAGAGGTATTCACGCCTCCATCTATTCCAGAAAGGACTGATCTGTTGGAGCATGGAATCTACTATGCGCCTGGAGACTCCTACCATCCGCTCCCAGGCTCCTCCCATGTGGGATGCGTGAGGTGGATTGAAGACCCATGAACAACCCTCTCCACCCAGGTACTTCCTCACACTAGGCTCTTGAGGATCATTTACCACAATTCCCAGCTCTTTACAGGCTCCCACAAAATTGGTCCCGCAATCAGACCGGATTTGTTTGGCAGGACCTCGTAGAGCAAAAAACTTTCTCAAGGCATTTATAAAGATGGATGAATCCATACTGTCAATCAGCTCAATGTGTATGGCACGAATACTCATACAAGTGAAAAGAACAGCCCATCTTTTGCTCTGAGCTTGTCCTCCTCGCGTGCGCCTTGTGACAACTGTCCAAGGTCCAAAAACATCAAGACCGACGTGCGTGCAGGGAGGTTCAGTGCTCAGGCGATCGATGGGCAAGTCCGCCATCTTCTGCTCAGTTACCTTCCCACGAAGCTTGTTGCATACGACACACTTGTGTACAATGCTGTTGATAAGCTTCCTAACACCAACAATCCAATACCCTGCATTGCGGATAGCTGATTCAGTAAACACACGACCCTGATGCTTGACTCGATCATGGTAATACTCCACAAGTAGCTTCGCAGCATGACTGCGTCCTGGAACAATCAAAGGAAACTTCTCTTGTAGATCCAAAGTTGCATTTTTAAGCCGACCTCCTATCCTGAGAAGACCTCTACTATCTACGTAAGGGTTCCATTTTTTCAGAGCGCTGTGCCTCGGGATGTCATTTCTTTTGGCGATGCAGGTAAGCTCTTCTTGGTAAGCTCCCCTCTGAACGCTCTTGATTACAACTTCCTCTGCTTGTAACAACTCTTTCACTGTACGAGGCTTAGCACAGTAATGCCATGAGCTGCAGGCTTTTTCTCTATCATCAGACGACTTGTAAGTCTGGGTGACATGTATAAGAAAACCTATGGCTCTGACTAATGACCTCCAAGAAGAGAATCGCTCGAATCGTTGACATTCAAGATGAAAATCATCGGATACAGTAGTAGCAAGTGTCCAACTCTGGCCCAAGGAGGTCAAATTCCCTCTCCTCCAGAGACAAATTCTGATCCATTTGCGACAGGAAGGCAGGTGGTGGTGCCCAACAGAGCTGCAGGAACGGAGCGGGTGGCGTGATCTGCAGGGTTATGCTTAGTAGACACATAGTGCCATTGCATTGGGTTTGACACTCTGTGGATACGCTGCACTCTGTTGGCTACGTATACATAGAACCGTCTTGTCTGGTTATATATGTACCCCAGGACGACTCTACTATCCGTGTAAAACTCCACAGCATCAAAAGTGAAGTCCAGCTCGTTTGGGATTATCTCTGCTATCTCTGCAGCTAAAACCGCAGCTCCTAGTTCCAGCCTGGGAATGGTATGAGCAGCTTGCGGAGCTAATTTGGCCTTCCCTAAGACGAACCCAGTGTGACATGCTCCTTCACCATTGATGACACGAAGATATGCCACTGCTGCAATCGCTTTGACAGAAGCATCAGAGAAAATGTGGAGTTCCTTCCTCAGAGCTGTAGAGAGAGTAGTATAAACATATGTTCTAGGAATCTCCAGCTGTTTGAGATCTTGTAGGGATCTCCTCCATGCATTCCATGCTTCTTCCTTGTCTTCAGGGAGGGGAGAATCCCAGTCACAAGTCTCACCTGAGAGTTCTCGTAGCAGGAATTTCCCTTCAATGATGACAGGGGCAACGAACCCAAGTGGGTCGAAGAGACTGTTGACAGTAGCCAGTATCCCTCTGTGAGTAAAGGGCTTCTTAATGTCGGTTACATGAAAGGTGAATGTGTCTCCCTTCACATCCCAGCTAAGTCCGAGACTACGTTGGATGGGAGTAGGGTCAACTTCCAAGTTGAGATCTTTGAGTTCCTTCGCATGATCTTCGGTCGGGAATGCATTCATTACTTCCTTGCTATTAGAAGCAAACTTGTGCAGTTTTAAATTCGAAGTGGCCAGCATTTTCTTTGTTCGTGTCAACAGATCGATTGTTTCCGCAGCTGTGGGTGTTGACAAAAGTCCATCATCGATGTAGAATTCTCTTTCTACAAAGTGTCTGGCGACTGAACCATACTCCTCCTCACCATAAGCCGCTGCTCGTCGAAGACCATAAATGGCTACAGCAGGAGATGGACTATTACCGAACACATGCACCCTCATGCGGTATTCGATGATCTCTTTGCTGGTATCATTATCCTTGAACCAGAGAAAACGAAGGAAGTCTCTATCTTCCTCTTTCACAATGAAGCTGTGAAACATCTGTTCGATGTCTGCAGTTACAGCTACCAGCTCCCTTCTAAAACGCAGTAAGACTCCCAAGAGGCTATTATTTAAGTCAGGACCAGAGAGAAGAACATCGTTCAAGGAGATGCCCTGTTTTTGCGCGCTGGAGTCGAAGACAACTCTGATCTGACCGGGCTTCTGTGGGTGGTACACCCCAAAGGTAGGTAAATACCAACATTCCTGGCCTTCTCGAAGAGGAGGGGCTATTTCGGCATGGTCACGATCAAAGATGTTCTGCATGAAGGTAACAAAATGAGACTTCATCTCAGGCTTCTTTTCCAATGTGCGCAAAAGGGAGGTTAGGCGTGTAAATACCTGTTCTCTATTATTAGGGAGTCGTTGGCGAGGTGTTCTGAATGGGAGTGGTGCGACCCAACTATTGCTCTCGTCCATGAACATCTCTTTATCCATGATGTCCAAAAAGCGCCTGTCTTCAATAGACAATCCAACTTTATTATCCTCCTTTGTCCTCTCAAAGATGGTATCTCCTATGGCATAGTCATCAAAGATGAAGGTGCCGTGCGCCAGAGATACTGTATCTCAGGCAGAGGCTTGATGTCAAACTTCTCCCTAATGCTGAGTTTGTTGGAACATGGAGGAAGTAGAGAAGGACGTCCATTATCAAGTACATGGGTACGGTAAGCACTAAGTGCTGCAGACCTGTGGACGGATCCTAAGCAGACGTCTCCGACTACGACCCATCCTAGGTCTAGTCTTTGCGCGTAGGGTGCGTTATTAGGACCATTACGTTGCTCCCGTACTTTATGAACCTGAAGGATGTCACGACCCAAAAGAAGAAGAATTTGGGCTTCTGGATCCAAAGGAGGAATGCAATGAGCGATGGGCTTTAGGTGAGTGTGCCAACGTGCTGCATCAGGTGTTGGTATCTCGGCCCTGTCGTCTGGCATATTGTTGCATTCGATCAATGTTGGCAATTTCACCTTCATCATTCCATCTAAAGACTCTATAATGAAACCAGTAGCTCTTCTTCCCACAGTCTCTGTCACACCTGCACAGGTACGTAGAGTATATGTTGACTTCTCTCCTTTGACATGCAGCAAGTCGAAGAACTTGGTCCTAGCGAGCGATCTATTGCTCTGGTCATCCAGTATAACATAAAGCTTGATTGCTCCTTCTGGGTGGCCTTCTGGGTAAACCTTAGCCAGGCAAATCTTAGAGCATGACCGTGAACATTCGCTGTAACCACAGCATTCTGTACACTTGGAAGTTATAGCAGGTTGAGCGTGTCTATCTCTCCCTCCCCGCCATTATCAAATAAGTTTGAAGGCGGTGGTCCTGGATGAAGCGCTGCGATATGAGCATCACTGCCACATTCCTTACATTTAATAGCTGCCTTACAGTCCCTGGCCAGATGAGTGGTTGTTGCACAGCACCTGTAGCAAACACCTTTCTCCTTTAGGAAAGTCTTGCGCTCATCCAGAGGTTTGATCCTAAAACCTCTGCAACGATTGAGAGGGTGGGGCTTCTTATGAATCGGGCAGGTCTTATCCACATCATCCAACTCATAGTTTAAGCTGCGTGTCTGACTCACAGTCGCTGCTGACACTTCCGTCTTGTGAGTATAGACAGAGCTTTTCATTTGTCTCTTGAATTGCTGCTCTGGTTTCAACACACTATGGATTCCTGAAGACAGAGCAAAACTTGGATCGTTGCGTGTTCGAGCCTCTCTGCAGATGAAATCACAGAAGAATGAGAATGGAGGAAAGGCGACTTGATGTGCTGTTTTGTACTGAGAACCTTGAGCCATCCACCTCTCCTGAAGACTGTAAGGTAACTTATCTACGATGGGAGCAACACCACGAGCGGTGTCAAGATTAGTAAGTCCGGGTAGGTAGCCTTCATGTTTCGCAGACTCCACTTCCTGTAGAAGATCCCCAAGTTCTCTAAGCTTTTTCGCATCTTTGTTGCTGATTTTTGGAAAGCTATCAATCCTGTCAAAGAGGGATTTCTCAATAATCTCTGGAGAGCCATAGCAATCTTCCAAGCGCTCCCAAGCCTTTCCCAAGCCTGTGTTTGGATTACCTGTGTGCACAGCTCTGATCCTTCGCACATGATGTGAAGACTGTTCACCCAACCATTTAGACAGAAGGTCTAACTGCTCAGCAGCTGACAGGTGCAAACCTTCAATTGCGTTGATGAAAGAGGACTTCCACGCCCAATAATTCTCAGGACGATCGTCAAACTTGAAGAGACCTGAATTAACAAGCTCTCGGCGTGCTAAGTACCTAGCGACCTCACTCACATTAGTGTCGTTGTTGAACGATGGTTGTGGTGTTGTCTTATATGGAGAAGAAGTGAACGGTGGAATTTGGTATTTTTGACTAGTTGTTTGCACTGACTTCTGAGGATGCTGCGTTATACTCTCAGTATCAGGTTTATTGTTGGAATCTCTGACATCCCAAGATACTAAGCGATGATGCCTTGGAGGTGTCTCAGGCCTCAACACATGGACAATGGGCTTTAGAGGTAGTTGACATGGTTCATCTCCAGCTGGAGACAATAACCTCAGTTGAGACTGATTCATGACGTAATCACGAGTGCGATCAGAAACTTCTCTCACATCAGAAATCCTTTCTCCAAGTTCACTATCTGCTGCTGCCTCCAAAACCTTTGTCTCAGCGATGGCTGCTGCCACCTCACTTTCATGCTTTATAGCTGCCAGAGACGCTTCCATGCATGCCTCTGTAACTTTAAGTTGAGCTTTCTCAATCAACATTTCTGATTCTTTTGGAATTCAGTCCTGGCCCGTGCAACTTCCAGTTTAGCGCGAGCCTTGGCAGCAGCTGTGCTAGCCGATGAGCTTCTAGATCTATTAGTCGAAGCAGAAGCTATAGATCTTGTTTCTAATGCTTGACTTCGCTCTGTAGCTTCCCCAGCCTCCATAGCTTTCTCAGCCTCCGTAGCTTTCTCCGCCATCATGAATTGCTAATACTGTCTAGGAGTACAAGGCGTGATGATGAACAAGGAATGATGGAGTTAAAGCTTGCTTTCCTTGAACTTCAGTGCCTACTGAGCGGTTGCCTTTTTACTATTCTGTCCTAGATGCGTGTTCCATCTACGCAACACTGACAGATAGCTAACAGGAGTCAGAAAAGGGCAGACGCAGAAAGTTTTACTGTTTTGTTCTTTCCTCTTCTTTCACTTTTTTTGTAAGAAGGCAAAGCCTTTCCGAGGCACAAAAACGTAAAGAAAACAGAGAGATGACTTGTTGGCCCACCGCATGGAAAGAAACTGGAACACAGCGGCTATTTCCTGGTTAACCTCTAACCCAAGAGTCACATGACCTAAACCAACCACTAAGAAAACGGTTTACAATCATCAATTTCTTTGTTATAACACCAAACTGCCACAAGATGGTGCTAACAAATAAAAAACAAATGTGTGCCATGACACCGGTATTTTTGTCTGAATTTCGTAATAAAATTGATGGAATCTAAGAGCTGAGAATTAGTTTAATATTAAAAGTACCTCTTTGCTCCGCAATTTTTCTGTGCGTGAGAAAATGGATGTGTGGCGTGAGAGCGTGTGAAAAGTGTCAATTGCGTGAGTCTCACGCTCAATGCGTGAGAGTTGGCAGCCCACATTAGCCGAGCTCTAGCGTAAATCACTGATGTAACATAAACGTTGGTAAAACAAATCTTGCTCCAAGCTTAATCTTTACTCAAAGTAACGTTAGTGAGAACGATAGTTCTGTTTCATTCTTACTGACCGCCAGAGGCAGTGTAAACACTGGATTATAACAGCGCCAGCTAGATAGGTCGAGAGAAGTCACGTGGCATGAGGTATGCTGAGCTATAAACTGAGTTATAAGCTACAGTAGCTCAGCATTCTGCCCCTTTCGCTTTCTCACTTGGTGGAGATAGGTTGTATTATTGAGTGATTATTTGCGCTGTCAGGTGCAGCTTATAGACCTTATGTGCCAGAGAAACAAGGGAATATTGTCTTTGAACTTCCATTTTTGCGGTCGCTTTGTGTATTTCAATGGCATCGCGGTCGAGGAGTAATTAGCTGTTGAAGTGGATTTACTTAATGTAAAGTTAACGAAAGTTATCATGAGGATTGTAGTGTTTAAAGCAGATGTCTTAACAAATGTCAGTAGACCGGAAAGATTTTAAAACGAGCCGTTCATTCATAAATACGCAAGATCACTGTGAAAATACAAACCGGAAGACAAAAGACAATGAGCGCAGCGCTGAAAAGGGGCGGGGCTACATAAGGTCTATAAGAGCAGCGAGATTCGTCCTCACAAGCTGTGACAGCGCGCGTCTACGCCACTCCAAAGGATTTGTAGAAAATGTATAGAGTTTTTCTATTGAGAATAGTGCTCGTCGGTAACACTCGGTGCCTCTCGGTGCTATCCGGTGGCTTGTGTTTTCCGCGCCTATGAGTTAACGGTCTCCGTTGACATTTATTCAGAGTGTTTTTACTCGAATTCATGTTATACTTTTTTCCCTCGGTTCAATCCGCCGGCCTTTTTAGAAATGTTTTTTCTTTTTCGTGAGATATTTGTTGGCATTACCTGTCGGTTCACCCGAGGGAATCTTTTTATTTTTATTATTTTTTCATCCCGCTTAACTTAACCTTACGGTGCTATCCGAGGGTGATATTAGCGAGTAACTATGGCTCACAGCTCGATTGCCACTGGTTTTCCACTGACTTATAAGCTGTGCCCTAATAATCTTCTCCCTGACGACGGTCATGACATCTGCCCGTCGTGTTTGGGTGTTCAACATCTGCGAGAGGCTCTCACGGACCCGTGCATACACTGCAGCCTTTTGCCTATGTCGGAACAACGGCTCCGTCTTGCCGAGTTAGACCCTAATTCAACAGTGAAATTTGGGCAGTTAGATGTAACTAACTGGTGCTCCCCTCCCAGCTAACAAGGCCACTTCGCAAGGAGATGAACATTCACATGTTAAGAGAAGTTCACTTTCTATGATGGTGTCGGTGCTTTCTTCAGAGATGGCAGAGCTGAAACGCCTGCTTCACTCACTTCAGCCTGTCACATCTGCTACACCTGTGAAGTTGACACAGGAGGATGAGAATGTTTGGATTCAGGGAGATGGGGAAGAGTCTCTTGATTCCCCTTGTTTTTCTCATCATTCTGAGTTGGTATACTATGGATGTGTCTGCACAACCATCACTTCAGGCTGTTTTCACTGGTTACCCAGCAGCGGAGGGGTCTAGTGGGGGGTCAGTTCAGTCGTCTGGACAAGACCAGTCCGCCTCCGATGATACTTTGGCTATGCTTCGAATGGCAGTTGCTCGTCTAGAACTTGATGAGTCACCTGTTCAATCTGCCCAAACGAATGTGTTTTTTCAGACAGACCACAGCTGCAACTTCTTTTGCCATGCCACTGAAGGGGGTGGATTGTAATCCACTGCTGCTTCAATGTATATGTAATAAGTGATTATAATCAAGGTATTAATCAGTATTTTTCCTTCTAAATATCAAATGAGTTGAATGACTTCTCTGGAGATTTTACTTTGTTATAGAAGTTACCAGTGTGATTACTGAGATGTTCTTTTCATGTATTCTTTAATGTTTGTATTTGATATTTGAATGCAGTTACAGTGCTTGCTCATTTAATCCGGCTTCCAGAAATGAAATAGGGACATGTTTTGTATTTGAGAAAGGTCTTAAACGTGTTAAAACATATAGGGGTCATTGAAGTCTATAGTTTAAGGGACCATTTGTCAGTTAAATCCTATATTTTCCATTTGGACTAAAGTGTCCTATCCTGAGAGAAAGAACTTGTTATCTTGATGTTTTGAGACGAGACTCCTGTTTATAGTTAGAGCCTGGCCAAATCCAACCTCGGAAAATATGTGTGTCGGGTGTGTGTGTTAGTCTTCTTGCTTACAGGTTAAGGAACCACTGGCATTGTTGGAGATTGACTGAGTTGTGGTTCGGGACATGCAGGCACCCAGCAACCCAAATCTGCGACCTGGAAGGTCACGAGGTGCCTGACTTCAGGGTCTGAGTGTCAGCTGCATAATCTATGGAGATATGCTTCAGTCTATCTGTATATGTGTGGAAAATTACTATGTTTATCTATTTCTTAGCCAATGAGAATCATTCAAACTGTAAGCAATAACGTAGCTTAGACCTTGGAAATGGTATAACCGCTGTGATCTTTGTAACTGTAAGCAGGGCGACCTACGACCTCCTGTGTGAGTCTTGAAGCTGACTTCTGCTGATGAAACCGCAAACTATCTTTAGTAAAACATTTTTCTTAAATTTTTTTATAATTCTGACTCTGGGTCTTCTTTCAAACATCTGGTCCTTGGGTCCTAAACTGTTAACCCCTAACAGTAATGATGGAGGATGCGGGCAAAGATTCTTGGTGACACCCCTGGCAAATCAGCAAACAAGGTGTTTACCTTGAAAGATGTTATTATTTGGTAGTGCTGTGTGTATGGAAGATATTGTGAAGGGGGACGGAAGAGCTTCACTCCGACGAGGCGAGTGAAGATTAATTATACTAATTGAAGGTCCAGGGCGCCGCAAACCTACTCCATCTCTTCCATCTCAGATAGGGGATCCCCGAATTTAATGAATCAGGCAGTTAGGGATACTAACAAAAATAGGGTTGTTTGCCAGGGATGCATCAGGAATGATCCTGAGAGAAAAATAAAACGTTGTGACCCAAATTGGTGTGGACCAGTATATGTAACTGTCATGTTGGAGTATACTTTGCAGTTTCATCACGCAGAAGCCAAGCTGTGTTGTTCAAAGATCGCCGCCTCCATTTCTGCAATAACTTCAGGTGAGTTTGAACTGTGATTAAGATATGGCAGACAAATTGAGTAACTTGATTAATAACCTGAACAGTCCTGAAACAAATAGTGAGACAGAAGAGAGCAAATGCTGTAAGCAGCTGTGCTCTAAAGCTCTGACTTAAAAGAAATGTGAAATTAATATGTAAATGGTATTCAGGGTTTTGATTCTGTTCGGAAATTTAAACAACAACTTGACTGGCTAAACAAAGAAAGAAACTGAAAATATTTAATTTTTAGCCTTGTATTGCTTCTGATGATTACAAAAAGCAAGTAAATGTAATTATTGGATCATTTCCTTGGACAAATGTGATTCAAGTTAAACAGAAACATTGTGAAAACCCCTTAGAATATGTTGAGTGATTTTCTGTGCAGCTTATGAAAATGAATGTCCTGCCAATTATAATGATGAAGATTATGATTTGGCTATTGCGATTGAATCCGCCACTGGTGGACTGTAAAAGAATAAAGAGAACTGCTTATCAGTGGCTGTTTACACTTCAAGGGTGTGCAGTAAGTTGGAGGTGTTTGCTGCTGTTGTTGAGGCTGACACATGAACCCACCCGATGACAGAGAGTGTTTTAATTATGGTCAGCAGGGCCATTTAGCCCGTAATTGTAAATGGCCACTCAGAAGGTAAAAAAAAAAAAAAGTGAAAGTAACTGAAATTACTCGTATTAATGTGGGTTTGAAAGTAGATCAGTGTTTAAATGACGATATCAAAGTTTTCGTCTGAGAAAGAATAAGAGATAAAACTAAAAACAAGGTCAAAATATTGAAGTGTTAAGGGAATCCTTTTGAATGAAAGATCTATAATAATATTTTTTTTATAAGTGAATTGATGAATACAGGTTGATGTAAAATTACAGACAGTGACTAAAAATACATTGCAAATTGCAAAAAGTTGCAAAATACATAAAAGTAACTAAAGGGATTATTGTGTTTTAATGGAACACTTTAAAAGGGTTTAGATGATATAGAGAGACTAATCTGACGGATGATTTACAATGATAACTGCAAAAGATGCATCACAAGCGGAGAATGCTAGCCTCCTCAAAGTTAGTGTGAATCCTAATTGTAGATGATAAACTCCTAGAAAAAACATTGAAGTAATTGAGACAACTAAAATTGAAATGAAATGTGATCAAATAAGTAGAAACAGTATTACTGGATTAACAGTTGCTAAATGTAAAATGTGTAGAAAGGCATCTGATTAAACAAACAGCTTGTTAGTCTTTTGAACGTGGAGGAATAGTGTTGACCATAAAAGAACTAGGAGTTGATTTTTTGCTTTCAAAAGATAAGCTTGTGATTGGCTGAAACAGTTTGCTTATCTGAATCTGGTGTGTGCTGTGGCTGAACAGGCTTGGGAGGGTTACTTTAAAAATGTATTCCGTTACAGTTACAAATTACTTCATAAAAAAAGTATTCAGTAACGTAATCCAAGTACTATAATATGAAAGTAATGTAACTGATTACTTTGGGATTACTTCAAGGTCACGTATATAAATAAAGTCAAGCAAAAAGAAATATTATTTAAAAAAACCCATTTTATTTATTTATTAAGAATTTGGTCCAGTGTACAATATTTGCTAAATATACACACATGCCCGACTATATGTTTATGTAAAGGGCTATACAGACATCTAGTGGCTAATGTATGGTATTACAGATTATTTTGTTTTATTTTTAACAAAAAAATAAAAACACAACATTTAAAATTTTTACACAATCTACATATTAGTTTATTTTAAAATAGGCCTACATGTTGACTAAAGCCGTGATCTTTCTTAATTTGCCTGACTGGACGTGGGGCGTTGGCAGTGGGAGTTCCCCTACGTTACCTAGACAGCGAACATCCCGTTAAGTGAGAAAAGATAAGAAAGGACATTTTGGGTACTAAAAAAGCTACTCTCCTAATTTCTACAAAATAGCAGCGTAATTTCCATGAATTAAAAGCGATTTTACCCGCAGGCTGCATCGTTTCTACTAGCAACAGTGATTCAATCTGCGTCTGAGGAGATTGTAGACAGCTGTTATTTGCACATGCACCAGCGCGTGGCACACGTGAGTCATTACTGGCAACAGAACCAGGAACTACTGTATAATCAAGCAGCGCTTAATATAGTGTTATTATGCCAAAATACTTATTTATTTAGTTTTAAATGAAACCACTGTAATCCTGAAAGTATTCCCTCTTTTTTCAAAATGTAACTATAATCTGATTACTATGTTTTTTGACGTAACTGTAACGGATTACAGTTACTGGATTTTTGTATCCTGATTACATAACGCCGTTACATGTATTCCGTTACTCCGTTACTCCTCAACCCTGTGGCTGAAACGTCCAGTGCGACAGAGACACGATCTGAGTGGAAATTTGTAATGTCTAAATTCCCTGATGTGGGCAAAAGACAAATATAAAAATTATGTTTATTTGAAAGCGCATGTCATTTCTGGCAAAGATGCCTTACGCTGGGCAAGAGTTAAAAGATGGTAGATAAAGTTTGATTTTAGAAGTTTATGAGAGTGCAGAGTACCAGTCCTAAATGCCTCAGAGTCTCTCTCTCATTCAAAGTCAGCTAAAAGCTGTTATCTGAGCCTGTGTCATAAGTGATAATAAGCAATTTATAGTGAAGCACGGTGTTTCAGTTGAAAAATCAGACATGGAGATGTTAAAAGAAATCATGCTACAGGCAGTTCAGATTTCATTCATTTAAAGGGAAATTTGTAAATGTTTTAAAACTGAATGACTTTAAATAAGTCTTAAACGATAGAAGTGACGTTTTTGACTAATTTAATTCAGGGCCAGTAACAACTTTGTCTCATTTTAGTCTCCACCATACAGGGCCGATGGTTCCGACTAAAGATGTTGTGATATCTAAATTCACTGAGTATAAGCTCAGTATTGCGATTTTGCTGATTTGAAGATGTTTAATGGATTTTAGAGATTAAATACTGCTGTTATTAACCTGTCTCCCTGTGTTAACACTATTAGGCAACCTGATGGCTCTGGTGACTCTTGAATGTGCCTTCCCCAAGCTCCAGAAAACAACTGATTATGTTGAAGAAAACGGTCAAAGATTCTATTATGGGGAAGAGCGGTTACCAGTGTGCACGAAGTGATTACTCAACGACGGGTAAGATCCTCTTTGGCCAAACGAGGGCAACCTAAGGCAGGGGGTCACCGCCGCCACTGGGCATCTCCTGATGGGAGGTGTGTTATGTGAGATGGGTATGAGAGTCGAGCGATGCCTGTGAGGCCAGCAGCATCATAATATCATTAAGGGGAGATGAGCTGTGAGAAGTTACGGCAGTCTGACCCAGAAAATGTTTCTGTTTTTCATTGTGACAAGTGTCTACAACTATGCCAGGGGACAACACCCTGTTGGAGATTATAGATAAAGAGCTGATGGGAATGGCCTTTCAAGAACCAGCTGAGACCATGAGGTGATTGTCATTATTTGATGTGGAGACAGTAACAAAACTTCTTCATTTATATCAAGTTGGGTGCCTTATAGGCAAGAAAAAAAAATCTATAGAAATGTTGATTTTGAACTAATATGTCAATAAGATAGTTTTAACTCCTGAAGGTCTTTAGACATGTTGGTGGCTAAAGATGAAGACAGCTTTTGTAGATTCAAGAAAAAGTCTGGATAACAAAGGTGAATGGTCAAAGGTTATTGTAATTAATGTATTATTATATTTTGTCTAAGTTACAGTCTTAGAAGACTGTTGAAAAGATTATTTGTGTATAGTGAGAGAGATTGTTTGAGTGGAGGAAGGGATGGTACTCTGTCTGTCTTTCTGTTATCGGCCTGCTAAAGCAAGTTGAAGCAAAATAATGATAATGAACCAAAACAACCCAGCTGACTTTTCTAAAATCAAATGAATAATAACTGTGTAAACAGTACTATACTGGGCATGCGCGCAGGCAAGGCATGCCGGATAACGCCAGTCTCCGACAAATTCGACAAAAACTGTGGTAATGACAAATAACATTCTGTTCTAGCATGAAATTTGTTTAAAGCCTGAGGTTCGTCGTATGCTATGCCCCCAAAGAAGAGAAAAGCACAAACAAAGCACGGAGAAGTGGACCTCGCTCAGCAGGTGATCGCTACAGACATGACAGCTAAAGAGGCTAACATGGAAGAATTAACCTCTCTGATTCGCAGGATAATGCGAGAGGAACTCGATGAGGCGATCAATAGACTACAACCGCAGCTTAATGCTGTTAAGGAGCAGGTGCTTGTTTGTGCTACAAAAATTGGTGAAATTGAGGCTTCATTGTGTAGCTTCGATAGCCGTATAACCAAACTGGAGGGCGTAAATGAAAGTTTACGTAAAGATAATGATGAACTTAAGGAGAAAACTGAGCGCTTGGAGAGTCACAATCGTAAATATAATGTCCGTGTTATGGGCCTGACCTCTGATGTCGAGAAGGGAAATCCTACAAGTTATATGTCTCAACTGCTAAAAGAGTTGTTCAGTGATAAGCTCCAGCTCGAGCCAGAGGTGGAGGTGGCGCATCGTGTTGGATTTAAGAGTAAATCTGGTCAACGGGTAATGATAGTAAGACTGCAGAGGCTGGTGGTGAGAGATGAGATTGTGCGGATTGCGAAAGAAGAAAGGGTGCTAGAGGTTCGCGGAATGAAACTTCGCTTCTTTCCAGACATTTCGACGGAGATGGCTAAAATACGAGCAAGTTTTCGGGACGTGAGGAAGAAACTATGGAGTGCGGGAGTTAAGCATGGCATAATTCACCCTGCCACCTTGATTCTGACTTTCAAAGGAGATACCGAAAAGTTTTCCAACCATCTAGCTGCAGAGACATATTTAAAGACGGTCATAGAGCCTGAGCTGGACAAACAAGACATGGAAGAGGCTCGATAAGAGGTAGCAAGAAGAATTTTGAGACTGTAGAACGGAATGTTTCATAATAACCAAATGATTATAAGTTTGTTCATGTACTCGTTACCGCAGAGTAATGTGAAAATAATTTATGTTATGTCTAGAGATGGCGTGGCTGCCAATTGGTTTTGCTCATAAATGTTGACAAGTGGGGTGTGCATGAGTGTGGGTGTGTGTGTGTGTGTGTGTGTGTGTATGTTTGTATGTATGTTGTTTTGGTTGTTTGTATGTTTCTATGTGGTTTGTCTGTATGTTTTTTTGGGAGATGTTATTTATGGTTGTTGTACAGCTCTACTATTGACAGATGTTCAATCAGATACAACGGTTTATGGTAAAAGATAGATTAATTAATAAAGGGTTACGCATAGCACATTTAAATGTTTGTGGTCTGAGAAATAAGGTTCAGGATATTTCGGAAACTCTAATAAATAATCATTTGCACATTCTGGCAATATCAGAAACACATTTAGATACAAATATTGACAATTCGTTATTGCATAAATAGGTACAATCTGTATAGATATGATAGAAATGCATATGGTGGTGGGGTTGCAATTTACGTTCAAAATCAAATACCTGTAAAAATTAGAAATGATTTTGGTTGTGTGGGTGTAGAAGCTTTGTGGTTACAAGTACAGTTACCACATCTTCAGCCTGTTCTAATTGGTGTTTGTTATCGACCACCTAATGTACCTATAGTTTATTTAGATAAGATTTGTACTATGTTAGACAGAGTTTGTGATACATTTATGAAATATATTTTTTGGGAGATTTGAATATTGATTGGCATTTGAATAACTGTTCGTTAAAAAATAAGTTGCTTTCATTAACAGAGATCTGTAATTTATCACAAGTTGTTAAAAAATCAACTAGAGTTTCTTATAGATCTGATGGCACAAAAATAGCTACATGTATTGATCTAATTTTTACAAAATGCCGCAGACTTATGTTCAAAAGCAATTTCTATGCCGGTAGGTTTTAGTGATCATAATTTAGTTTCAATTAATAGGAAAACTAAGGTTCCCAAATCAGGGCAGAAAATGATTGTTAAAAGGATATTTAAACATTTGAATGAAAATGAATATTGTGAAGAAGTCAGAAATGTTGATTGGTCAAAGATATTAATTGAGGATGATCCTGATAGAGCCTTAGAGGCTTTTATTAGCTCATTAATGCCAATCATGGATAAATATGCACCATTGAGACGAATAACTGTGAGAACCATTGCTGCTCCTAGGGTAGATTTAGAACTTAAGGAGCACATAAAGCTGAGAAATGAATTAAAGGCTGAAGCAATTGCATCAGGCAATAGTATCCTGTGGAATAAGTATAGGAAATTAAGAAATTATGTTACTAAACTAAACAGAACAAAAAAAAAAGAAATTATTATGAAAATAGGATTAAAGAGGCAAAATCTGATAGTAAGAAAATTTGGAGTATGCTTAATACAATAATGGGGAGAAAAGCTGTAATAGTGCCATCTTTTATTGAAGTTGACGGATCTTTTTTGACTAAACCCAGTGATATTGCAAATCATTTAAGTTCTTATTTTAAGAATAAAGTTTTAACTTTAAGACAAGGTTTGAACCTGAAACAAAAAAGTTATCTAAATAATAGAACAATATGTAATAAAATAATGGGAAATAAAGCATGCAAATTTGACTTTGAAAGAGTGAGTACTACCACAGTTGAGAATTTATTAAAAGTAATGAAAGAGAAACCATCAGGTGCTGATAACCTTGATGCAAAATTATTAAAATTAGTAGCTGATGTGATTGCTATGCCTATAAGTCATATAATAAATCTAAGTTTAGAGAAAGGCATTTGTCCTACTAGTTGGAAAGTCGCTAAAAGTATGCCACTTATAAAGAATAATAAGGAACCACTGTCGGGAAAAAATAGTAGACCTATTAGTATTTTACCCATTCTGAGTAAGGTTATGGAAAGAATTGTTTATGAACAAATCAGTATGTATTTTAGTATAAACGATTTAAATTCTGTTTATCAGCATGCATATAGGAAGGAACATTCTACAACAACAGCTTTGGCTCAGATAACTGATGACTGGATAAAAGATATTGAAAATAAAAAGATTGTTGGAACAGTATTGTTAGATCTGAGTGCTGCTTTTGATGTACTTGATCATGAAATTTTGTTGGAAAAGTTCATCTGTTATGGTTTTGAAAAATCTGCTATTGAATGGATTAAAAGTTATCTTGCCAATAGGGAATTTACTGTAACATTTAATGGGAGTAATTCCGATATACAGACTCTTGATTGTGGTGTGCCACAAGGGAGTTGCCTTGGGCCACTTTTATTTTCTATCTTTACAAATGACCTGTCTTTTGTTTTAGAGAATTCCACCATGGCTCTATATGCAGATGATTCTACAATTTATACGTCCGCGCAAACCCTTGTTGAACTTAATAACATTTTACAAGCTGAACTGAAACTAATTGAAAATTGGATTAGGGACAATAAAATGGTGATTGATGCAGGGAAAAGTAAATGTATGGTGTTGGGATCCAAGTATTTGTTAAAAGATCCGCTTCTGTTGAGTCTGACTGTGGGGGGTATTGTAATAGAACAGGTTACTGAGGTAAAGCTACTCGGTGTGACTGTTGACAGCTTGTTAAATTGGAATAGTCATATAAATCAAATATTATTGAAAATGGGCAGGAGTCTGGCAGTTGTTAAGCATTGTAGAAAATGTATTCCAAATCGAGTGATGAAAATATTAGTAGAATCATTAGTCTTATCACATTTGGATTATTGTTCAATTATTTGGTCAAGTACAACTGAAATGAATTTAAGAAAATTGCAAGTTGCTCAAAATAAAGCAGCTCGGGTAGTTTTAAGTTGCCCTTTCAGGACTAGTGTTAGAGATTTGAATACTAGGTTAGTTTGGCTAAGTGTAAAAAGTAGGATTTATTATTGTATTGTTAACTTTGTTAGAAAAATTATTGTCACAAAAATGCCAGAAATACTATACAGCAGACTGTCTTTTTTTAGTGCTGTGCATCAATATTCTACTCGTCAGTCAACAGAGAGTCGCTTTCTGTTGCCTCTGTGTCGAACTAATCTTATGCAAAGGACAGTGCTGTATAGAGCAATGGTGGCATGGAATTCTCTTCCGCAGTTTTTGATTTTGGGAATGAATGCAATGAATTTTCGTAAAAGATTAAGACTATATTTATTTACATTTGAATAATTGTTATTATTTATATTTGTTGCTTTTTGATATGAATGGTTGAAGAGAGGGAAAACATTGTGAAAATTATGAACCCTATAGTAGTATAGCTGTAACTGTGTATTGTGATAATGAATAATGTAGAGCTGTTGTTTTATTGTTTTATTTTTAGTACGTTGTTGTATTGTTATGTATGAATGTGTGCACTCCATTTTTTGTCTGTATAATGTATGGTTTTATGTTATAAGAATATTTTTTTGTTGAAGTCTATAGACCCCAGGAAGAATAGCTACTGCTTTTGCAGCAGCTAATGGGGATCTTAATAAACTAAACTAAACTAAACTAAACTAAACTAAACTAAACTAAACTAAACTAAATAATGAACAGAGATGCTTTGAAACTGGTAAAGAGACTAGAGCCCGACCGATATATCGGCCGATATTAGGCATTTTCCAAACTATCGGTATCTGCATTTATAATGGCCGATAAATGAATATTTAAAAAATAATATAAAAGCGGACGAAACACCCTTCAACCATGTTATGAGTGTTGGCGCTGCATAGTTTGTCCACCAGAGGGCACTATACAAGGAAGATCGCTAACATCAATGAGCTTGGAAATCACAACGAACTTATTCTGCCTAAATAAAGTAATGATTACTGTATTTATAACTAGCATATCTGTAGTTCCAGTCTCTGCATTGTAAAATGTAAGTTAGGCACGCGAGGAGTGAACATTTAGACATAGAGAAAAAGTATCAAACATAGCCTGTGCATAAAAGTTAACTTTTCTTTTACACGTGTGTGAAATCCAAGTGTGCGTTGCTGACTTCGTTTAGCCGCAGCATTAACGAGTCACATAATGTATTTAGTGCATCACTAAGTAGTAGATTTTAGAAGGCAGGCAGCAAATGATGATTGAAAATGGTTTGTTGTAGCTTGATGGAATAGATGGATAGAATTAAAAGAGTGCAGGTGAAAAAAAAAGAGTGCAGGTAAAGGTATAAGCAAGTTGACATTGTAATTATAAGGTAGCTTATAACATTGACATTTGGTAGAACTTTTATTTATCAGAACTTTAATATATTCTGTTCTGTTGTGACAATAAAACAAACAAGTTTATTTTTGAACTGCATTATCATATTATTTTAGTAAGGCTGAGGACTCTTAAATAACGACAAATAACTAATGTTAGGGAAATCTGTTCATGTTTTGTTACGCGTTTCTGGATTTTTAAAAAATATATATATCGGCTGATATATCAGAATATCGGATTTTTAAATCACCAAATAGCCTATTTGTATCGGTATCGGCCTTAAAAATCCTTTATCGGTCGGGCTCTAAAAGAGACCATGTAAAATTAGGAAAAATCGAAAGAAAAATGTGAAGTAAATATTTTTAGAGTTAATATAAAAAGTGAACATTGAAAATGAGCAGTTAACATGTGTGTCTAGAATGAGTCCGTGTGATGGTGACTGCACTTCATGTCTTGTATGTGTTAGTTTGTGGTACTATTGTTTCCTGATTTTGTGAATATTGTGTCAACCTCTGGAATGAGTGTTTTATCATTACAAATGGGTTAAATGAAACGACAAACTTTAATCCTTTCATGCATGAATTATGATAACCTCAGTCAGGATTTTTTTCCTATGTGTTTTTATTGCTCTTAGGGCATGAAAAACAAGAATTGATTTTTATTTTATTTTTTTACAAATTTTTCAAAGAGATCTTCAGATGTTCACTTGAGTGGAGCATCCGGTTATGGTTTAAACTGAAGATATACGGTATTAAATATAAGACAATAATCAAACAGATAAAGTATGTGAATTTAACAAACTAATCAATATCAAATCATGTGAAAACTATAAAATATATACAAAAAATATAAATGCGAAATATTGCAAAGGCTTCATACAACTTCATACAAGTTGCACTTCGCGTATCTTTGATATCAGAACATGAGGACGTGATTCCATCAGAATTTTCTACAGCCTGTCAAGGTACAACTGTGGAAACCACTCAGATGCTCCCTCCAGTGCACCAGAGTATGGAGATTTACCCTTATTAGCTGATCATTCTGATTATGTTCAAGATGGACATGCACATTTCTATCATAGCCCTCCTCTGAGAAAACCTCGCGATACCTATTTTCAATCTGAAATGATCAGTGTTGGGGGTAACGCATTACAAGTAACATGCATAACGCATTCAGATTACTTTTTTGATGTTACAAGTAAAGTAATGTGTTACAAGTAACATGCATTACCTAATCAGATTACATTTTGATCTAACAAGTAATTAACTACAAGTAATGTGCATTACCTAATCAGATTACTTTTTGATCTAACAAGTAATTAACTACAAGTAATGTGCATTACCTAATCAGATTACTTTTTGATGTAACGAGTAAAGAAACGCATTACAAGTAACATGCATTACGTAATCAGATTATTTTGTGATGTTATGAGTAAAGAAACGCATTACAATAACGCACATTACATAATCAGATTACTTTTTGATGTTATGAGTAAGGAAACACATTACAAGTAACATGCATTACGTAATCAGATTGCTTTTAATTGTTATGAGTAAAAAAACGCATTACAATAACATGTATTACGAAATCAGATTACTTTTTGATCTAACAAATAAAGTAATGCATTACAAGTGTCATACATTATGTAATCACATTACTTTTTTTGATGTCAATGAAAATTACAAGTTTTTAAGTTTTAAAAAACAATATTCACATTATAATTATGAATTGTAGCTGAAATATAGCAGTTGATGCATGACGTCCACTACAGTAGACATGTGATTAATCAGAGTTTTCTCTCAATCTAAAATCAAAACTTGGAAAATTTTACTGTGATATGACTCATTAGACATTGCTTGATGCTGCAGTATATTTTTTTTACCTACAAGAGTCTCCTAGGATAGAAGGAATGGGTGGATATTCCGGAGCAACTTGGCATATCTGACTGACCCTTGGCCCTCTTTGTTTGGAGGGGGGAAAAATCGAAACACAAAGGCTTGCCACTTGGTTGCAATTTATAAGATGATGCACCAGGGTCCAATGAAGAGGCTGATGTGCAACTTTGCCATAAAAACCCGTGCAAATTCAAGAAAATGCATTTTTAATAGCTGTCCACTGTAGTGACCACTATGCGTGAAAGGGTTAAATTAGACTTTTTTAGTTCTTTATTAGTTCTAACATTTTTGTTCCTAAAGGCGAACAACAAAAAAGAATCATAGAAATTCTTTGTGATTTTCAGATTTAACACATTCATAGGCTAAGTTTCACATGTTTGTTCTTTCGCTTTCGTTTCACCGTGCAGGTTTTGATTATCAAGAACAGGGAAAAAGTCTAGTCGGTTCCTTTTACGCCCACCTTTTTAATTTATTCACGAGCCTCAGTTGGATTTGGTAATGCTGCAGGCTTCATCAGAAGAAGAGCTATGGCCTCCACCATCGCGGTTATTCTGCTCCTGTCTGCGGGTTTATTCACAGTCGGTAAGTTAGACGGCCTGTTACAAAAATATTATGAAACAATTGGCTGGTACTAAATTAATAATTGACTCAGCATTTACACTTTTACTTTAAAATTCCGTTTTTCTGACTCTTTAAAATGTACCAGTTGTATGTATTTGTATAAAAAGTGTCACATTTCCCCTGTTCTTTAAGGTTTTGGTGATGACTGTAGCGCCTACATCACCAGCAACCAAGAGGTCAAGCCGTCGATAAGCTGCTACAGCGGGTTCATTACGCAGTATTGCTGTGGGACCTGCGATCACAGATTCTGCTGCCCCCTTGAATCACTTAAGTTATCCACGTATGAACAACACGCGTGCACTATGTAAGGAATTTCAAGTCGTTTCAGTCTCAATACAAATGTATTTTAGACCAAAAAGTCCTTTTACACATCATGTCGTTCAGAACTCGTAGCCTATTATCTCTCGCCTGTTTTAGGGGCACAACTTTACGCTTTTTGACTTACTCAGTTTGTGTAAACCAGCTAAAGGGTTAAGAGTATATTTTTCCCCGCATTAATTTCACACACCTACAAATATGTGGCTTTTGTTTTATTAATACAAGGAAGTGAAATGTGACAACATGGTGTGACGTGTGGTGCACGTTGTAACATGACCATATGACAGCTTAAAATGTAATCTGATCTAGTAAAAAAATGATCCAAGACAAACTAAAATATTTTCTCACTAAAATACAATTATTAACCTTTTCATATAAAACAATGTAATTTCAATGTAAATACACCGGAAAAAACAGCATAGTTTAAAACATAATAATAATGAATAATTTCTGAACATCGTCTCTCAGTATTTATTCACCTTTTTCTCATGAATTCTTATAAGTATTGAATAGAATATCATAGTATATCATAGAACTCACAACATTCCCCAACTGCACAACTGGGATTTAAACCCAGCTAGTGTCTTCTGCTGGTTAGATCAGCATTAAATAACTATCTCAACTGTTAAATAACAGATATAAGATTAAAATAAAGATTTGTCTAATTTGAAATAAACGAAAAAACAGAGCTAAAAAAATGAATACAAGTTAGAAATTTACTTTTGCAATGGTTAAATAAATGTTCAGTGATATCTTCCAAAGATTTCTGAATTTTGGCACAATTTTTTTCTCTATATAGTGCAGCTAGTAAAAGTTTCGTCATCCCGGCATGTGTGGAGGTATTTAAAACAAGTGTGTTACAACTAGCCCCGCGTTAGGTTGTGCCACACTCACCCCTACACAAAACGGCTAGAAATTTTGAAAGTGTTTAAAAAGAACATCATTTTAATTTTGGGGTCAGTTATTGCTCCCTCATAATCTGTAACTGTTAAATAGCCTAGTGATAAATCAGTGAAGCATAAAGTCCAGTGATTTCTTCTGAAATTGTTGAGGTTAATCTCAAACCTGAAACCTTATCATTACATTTATTTTTGTATTGTTTTGCAATGCGTGTTTCTTGAGGTTTTGTCTTTCCGTCTGTTGCTCGACTCGTCGTTTCCTACAGAGGTTGTGGTCGTTTTACTAAACTGCAGTTTGCAAGATGCACCCCCCAGATTGACAGACACGTTACATTGTTACAACAGCCACTTTGTGTAGTGCAAGGTGGGAAAATGCTTTGCTTTATTAAAGAACAAAGAATAAATAGTTCACATTTTTGGTTGTGAAACCTAGCATTCACATTTATAAAGTCAATTTAATGACAAATGAGGCAAGAGAGAAGGAGCATGATGCAAGTTCTTACCCCAGTAATGGTGATACAAATGTTTTATTTCAGAAGTTGCAATCAAAATCTTAGGGTACCCAAAATCTGCCCCTACAATCTTGATAATAACAGTCCCGAAAGAGGATTTTTGGCAACCATGCCATGAAGAACCATTTCCGGTTCCCCAAAGAATCTTTCAGTTCTTAAAATAAAATAAAATTCTTTGTGTGAAGAATATTTTAATAATCTAAAGAATCGTTTGTGCAATGAAAATAAATAAAATGTAAATAAATAAAACAAATGAACAAAATGATGATAAAGAAATAAAATTATAATATATAAACACGATTGTATAGATGGAATATACTAGAACATGAGAAAGAGTGTTTATAATGCTTGTTGCTTCATATTTTTTCATAATCTGTCCAACAGCCGAAACAGTGATGTCCTAGCCATTGTTTCAGGAATAATAGGGATTGTGGTCACATGCGTTGTGTTCATCATCTGCTGCTGCTGCCCCTGCTGCTGTATGTATAACATGTGCAGAAAACCCAGACGTAAGTGTTTTAGTGTCAATAAAACGTTATATAATGTTATTATAATAATACTGTTACAATGTTACATTATTTAGGCTGGTATTAAAATGATAGGAATTATTTAAAAGTAATTCTCTGTCTTGTTTTTCCCACAGCTGTGGTAGGAGGAGCACAAATAACCACAGTCATGAATACACAATGCATTCAGCAGCAGCAGCAGCAGCAGCCTGTCATGCAGCCAGCTCAGTATCCAGCATACCAGCCTGTGCCGACCCAACCGGGCTACGGCGCTCAGCCTACGCAGAAGGGACCATATCAGGGACAGCCATACGCACCAGGACCCCCACCCTCATATAACATGGCAGGTGAGAAGACCTAGCACTAGAGCAGGGGAGAAAAACTTATTTTATTTTATTTTAGTTCCAACCCTGCTCCAACACACACACACACACACACACCTGTAGTTTTCAAATAAGCCTGAAGGGTTGAAGCTAAAGGTGCGTTCAAGGCATAGACTGTAAAAAATATGGACAAAGCGTCTGTGACGTCACCCATAGACTTCTGAAGAACGGTATTGAGGCCGTTTATGGGGGGTATGGGCGGCGCCATATTTCAATACAAATGTTCAGAAAGGATAACTTACAGGTATGATGTGTTGTGTCAGATCATGGCCGAGACGTCAAATTTCAGGAATTCCACTTGGCGCAGCCTATGCTCGTTGTCAGCTGTCAATCAAGCTGTCAATCGCGCCCTTATTTGTCATACATTTTATATCTAAATACGATCTAAACTAACGAGTTAGAAAAAAATTCACCCCCCTCACAGTTGTCAGGCACTCGGAACCTATCGAAAAATACAATAAAAGTCCATGGGACCAACCTGTAAAAACATGAATTTATGCTGTGAAAACGGACATTTTAACATGGGGGTGTATGGACATTTGCTCCCTTTTGGGACCTGCCCCTAGCGGATTTTCGATGTATTGCAGTTTTTCGCACTTCCGGGTAGGCTTCATTTTTCAGATTAGAATGTTGCCGCTTGGTTCAAGGTTAATATCCCATGGCAGTGGTAAATGGTAAATGGCAGTGAAGCGACACAATTTGTCATCTGCATTTAACCCATAATGCACACACGTGAGTAGTGAACACCCACACACACACACACACATGCAAACCTTGGACACACACACCGGAGCAGTGGGCAGCCATTTTGCTGTTGCATCTGGGGAGCGATTGGGGGTTAGGTGCTTTGCTCAAGAGCACCTCAGTCATTTTCTGCTGGCATTGAGACTCGAACTCGCAACATTCAGGTTACTGACTCTCTAACCATTAGGCCACGACTGCATAATGACAACATGGTGAATGTAGTACGTCCGGATTACATTCATACTACACATATTCATACTATACAGAACATACCTTTTAAGGTACTTATTCAAAATAAGTACATAGTATGCGATTTCAGACACAGCCAGTTTGTGGCAGGAGGTCGATGACAGTGAATATACTGCATGAATTTTGTCTTATTCCATTATAAACTATTTTGAACCATTTGAGTAAAGATCTAAATTAGGTGAGTAATTATTGTTTTTACTGTTGTAGACCTGTGAAATGTTACAGTGCATCCGGAAAGTATTCACAGCGCTTCACTTTTCCCCTCATTTTGTTATGTTACAGCCTTATTCCGAAATGAATTAAATTCATTATTTTCCTCAAAATTCTACAAACAATACCCACAATGACAACGTGAAAGAAGTTTGTTTGAAATCTTTGCAAACTTGTACAAACATTTTTTTTACATAAGTATTCACATGACACTCAATTGAGCTCAGGTGCATCCTGTTTCCACTGATCATCCTTGAGATGTTTCTACAACTTGATTGGAGTCCACCTGTGGTCAATTTAGTTGATTGGACATGATTTGGAAAGGCACACACCTATCTAATCTGGTGGATTTTAATAGATAAGATAGTAAACAATTTTTTTAAACTGACTATGATACTAACATCTAAACTTCACTTCCCTTTTTAGGCCTAATATACTAACACCCTGAAACACAATGTACTAAACGTTCTGTTCTTTCTAATTGTGTCTATGGAAAGTTCTGAAGTGCTGACCATGACAATATCAAAAATATACTGTCTAGTAGCTATATCATGATATATTGAGCAATCAACTGAACTCTTAAAACTTTGGACTTTTTTTTTGATGATTCGAGATCATTTGCTTATGCCAGTAACAGAGGGAAAAAAGGTGGGGGCTTGCTTTCACCAATTGAACAAATCAGATTGTAGGGAAATTATGTAATGTATCATGTCATTTTTTGTCATACCCTATTCTATAAAAACTGTTTGTATTCCTTTTGCTGGTGGGATTCTCTTAGAAATTTGACTGAGATCCTCCAGCAGTGATTAAAGCATATTCAAAGGCATTGTCTGAAGTCTGTCTGATTAGTGCTGCGCATCCAGATAGGGCAGGCATTCTCAACCCTGGTCCTGGAGGGCCACTGTCCTGCAGAGTTTAGGTCCAACCTTGATCAAACACACCTGAGCCAGCTAATTAAGCTAATTAAGCCTTTCAGGATTACTGGAAAGCTACAGGCAGGTGTGTTTGATCAAGGTTGGACCTAAACTCTGCAGGACAGTGGCCCTCCAGGACCAGGGTTGAGAATGCCTGAGATAGGGTATAAGATTAGAACCCTCAGTAGACGTCGATGAGTAGACGCGCTGGAGTATAGATATTAGTGAACGAGTAGACGTCAACTGTAGACGCGCTCAAGAGGGTAAGGGGAGACCCAGGTTAATTAAAAAGGTACATAGTGTAGAAAAATCTACCACACTATATGAGGTCCCACAGTTAAGAGTGCACGTCAGAGCACAAACCAAGCCATGGAGTCCAAGGAATTGTTTGTAGACCTCCGAGACAGGATTGTATCAAGGCACAGATCTGGGGAAGGGTACAGAAACATTTCTGAAGCATTGAAGGTCCCAATGAGCACAGTGGCCTCCATCATCGGTAAATGCAAGGAGTTTGGAACCACCAGGGACTCTTTCTAGAGCTGGCCGCCCGGCCAAACTGAGCAATTGGGGGAGAAGGGCCTTAGTCAGGGAGGTGACCAAGAACACGATGGTCACTCTGACAGAGCTCCAGCGTTTTACTGTGGAGAGAGGATAACCTTCCAGAAGAACAAACATCTCTACAGCACTCCACCAATCAGGCCTGTATGGTAGAGTGGCCAGACGGAAGCCACTCCTCAGTAAAAGGCACATGACAGCCCGCCGAGAGTTTGCCAAAAGGCACCTGAAGGACTCTCAGACCATGAGAAACAAAGATTGAACTCTTTGACCTGAATGGCAAGCGTCATGTCTGGAGGAAACCAGGCACCTTTCATCACCTGGCCAATACTATCCCTACAGTGAAGCATGGTGGTGGCAGCATGTGGGGATGTTTTTCAGTGGCAGGAACTGGGAGACTAGTCAGGATCGAGGGAAAGATGAATGCAGCAATGTACAGAGACATCCTTGATGAAAACCTGCTCCAGATCGCTCTGGACCTCAGACTGGGGCAACGGTTCATCTTTCAACAGCACAACGACCCTAAGCACACAGCCAAGATAACAAAGGAGTGGCTACGGGACAACTCTGTGAATGTCCTTGAGTGGCCCAGCAAAGGCTGTGAATACTTATGTACATGTGATTTTTTTTCATGTGATGTACACAAAGATTTCAAACAAACTTCTTTCACGTTGTCATTATGGGGTACTGTTTGTAGAATTTTGAGGAAAATAATGAATTTAATCAATTTTGGAATAAGGCTGTAACATAACAAAATGAGGAAAAAGTGTGAATACTTTCCAGATGCACTGTATATGAGGATGCGAATGATGTATAATACCCCTAGGCTAACTGTAAAAATGAACACTTGTGGCGGTCTAGTGTTGAACACCTGTGAAGTCCACAAGACCGTAAGTGCAAATCAGGTGTTCCATCTTTTTACAATACAAGACATAATTGTTGGGCTGTCAATGAATAAACACTTGTTGGCACATACTGTTATTTTTTGTCTTTTTTTTAAACTGTAACATAAACCACAGGTACTCAAGTAACTATTGTTTTGCAACTAGTAACTAGGAGAAATCAGTAGTCGTGCAACTCCTACCTAGGCTAGTACTTGACAGATTGAGACCATGTACTGATATTTTGCTTGAAAATAATTTGTGTCTTTTTGCATTTCCAGCAAACCCTGGATATCCCGGTGTTCAAGCTCCATATGACGGAAGTCAGGCCACGTATCCCATGATGCCCCCTGCCCAGTACGGTAGTGCTTATCCGCCCCAAGAGTCATTCGATCAGCCGGCCTACAATCCTTCCTGCATGCAGCCACAGAAGACCGGATACTAAACCACAAGCGTCTGTCACATCAGTCACTGTTGGATTGTTTAGGTTTGTTGACGCACTTTCACTCGGCAGTAAAAATGTCCCGCATTCGATGCAGATTATAGAAGACTAGTGGATGTGTTACAGTCGGTGTTATTTCAGTTTTATTTTCAATCAGTCGTTTCAGTTTAGGTTTCACTCTGCGTGCGACACACTGTAAAAGTAAATATTTTAATAAAACAAAGATTATTGAACTAAGTTTTAAAAGAAAATACCATTCAAAACTTTCTACTTTAAAAAATTTCAAGTTTAACTCTATTTGACATTTCTTTGAAATTAATCGTGACAGTTTTAGCGATTTACGAGTGAAAATTGTTTCTACACAATTTATTTTTGTTTTAGCTTTCAGTGTTAATTATTATTATACTAATATTGCATATCTTTTGATACAATTTGATATACTAAAAAAACTAAAATCTAAAATAAAACGTGGTAATTCTTAAGTTGTAGTTTAGTTTATTTGTGCAATTTTGCTTTTGTATTTTCATTTTTGTTAACAGCACAGAAACATGAATGTCTTCAATTTTTATATTTCAACCAGCAGGATCTGCATGAATTATGATAACCTCAGTCAGGATTTTTCCTATGTGTTTAGGAAATTACAGGCTGGAGTGTCCATGTGGCTGTTTCTATATAGGGATGACTACAAGAAAACTAAAGACCAGATTAGCAGAGCATAAAAATGCAATTAGAGTTTGCAACTCATCATACCCCATGGCCCTACATTATAGAGATGCGAATCATGGTAGTCCAAGTACATTAAAAATTATTGGCATTGAACATATCCCGAAATCAATAAGGGGAGGAGATAGGGCTAATAGGTTGTTACAGAGAGAGTCTTTCTGAATTTATACATTGAAAGAAACTACATTTCCAGGCTTAAACGGAGAACTTGACTTTGTACCATTTCTGTAATGAAATTTTTTCTTTGTTTTTTTTTTTTCTCTCCTTTGGAAAATTAGTTACTGCAAATTATCTGATGTATACATTATCAGGTGGATGTATTTTGACTTGTGTTACTTGAGTCATATAAGGAGGTGATTCATTGAATAGGTATAATATTGATTTGTGTTTTTTGAATTGTGTGCTGTCAATGATTTTGATGTTGAAAAATAGAATTTCTTATTTTTTTTATTTTTTTTTATGCATTATATTTATGATGATATTTTCATGCTTTATGACGTCTGTGTGTTTTTTTTTTTTTTTTTTTTTTTTTTTTCTCCGAGCTGCTTTACACAGTGACCAGGTGTTTCTAATTTAATTAATTAGCTGCTGTTAAATGAACTGAGACGCTGTTTGTTATACACACCCTGATGAAGGCATGTAGCCGCAACGCGTAGGTGCACTTCTCACCAATTTTTAAGCCAGGAATGAAATAAAGGCTTTTTAAACTTTTTTCACTAATATTCGAGTGCCTTGGAATTCTTGTTTTCAGTGTTTTTATTGCTCTTAGGGCATGAAAAACAAGATTTGATTTTTTTTTTTTTTTTTTTTTTTACACATTTTTCAAAGAGAAAACTTGAGTGGACAGCATGCGTTTATGGTTTAAACTGAAGAGATACTGTATTAAACATAATACAATAATCAAACAGATATAGTGTGTGTATTTAACAAACCAATCAATAAAATGATATCAAATCTTGTGAAAACTATTAAATATATAAAAAAATATATATAAATGCGAAATATTGCAAAGGCAATTGAACTTCATACAAGTTGCACTTCGCGTATCTTTGATATCAGAACATGAGGACGTGATTCCATCAGAATTTTCTACAGCCTGCCAAGGTACAACTGTGGAAACCACTCAGATGCTCCCTCCAGTGCACCAGAGTATGTCAATTTTTACCCTTATTAGCTGCTAATTCTGATTATGTTCAAGAAGGACACATTTCTAGCATAGCCCTCCTCTGAGAAAACCTAGCACTAAGGTTTTTTCAATCTCATCTGAAATGAGCAGTGTTGGGGGTAACGCATTACAAGTAACGTGCATTACATAATCAGATTACTTTTTGATCTAACAAGTAAAGTAATTAATTACAAGTAATGTGCATTACGTGATCAGATTACTTTTTGATGTTACGAGTAAAGAAACGCATTACTTGCTGTTTTGACCTGTTGAAAAGGTATTTTATTAAAGGAACCTTTGTTAAAGCATTAGGAAACCACGTGTTTTTTGTACAGTCTTTCACTGTTCTTTTTCATATTATATTGTTTCGGGTTACATTGTTTTTTTAGATGGAGCCTATTTTTTTTAGCTGTTATAGATTTTGTAAACGTTTATTCATTAAACGTATTTATACATTTCTATATTTGTGAGAAATGTGAAAAGCTTGATTGTTAAAATAAATATCTTACACTCTCTTTAAAAAAAGGGAATTTAAAGAAAGGTCTACAGGAGAACATCAAAATTGTCAAACTCAACAAAGTCGACAACGGACAGCAAACCTGCTGGAGAAGATTTTGGACTGTTTTTTATGCAATGTTTGGTGAAGTTACACCACTTGAATGTTTATGGGACCCCCTACTGGTGAAACAAAAAACAAACAATCTGTAGTGCTTGTATTCATCTAATTGTTATAAAGTATTTTTCATGTGTTTAAATATTTTTAAATTCTGTGTATGTACTTTTTAACCTGATTTTTACAGATTAGTAGAGAGAATGTTTTTTTTACTGTTTTGAATATGATGCTGAATATATTCAGATAAACTGAATATATTATTCCTCCTGTGTTCCCGTTTTTGTATGCCTTTTGATATTCAATAAATCAGTTTTTCCTGCAACTGATTCCTCCTCTTTTCCCACCCTGACAAAGAGTGGCGGTTATGTGCAACTGCAGTGATGCCCTCGTATTGGAAGAAGTCGTCGTTCTAAGAAGTCTCTGTGAAGTACCAAATGTAACTTCCATTTTGATCCCTTTTCATTGTTTTAAGTACATTGTCACCTTTAAACACTGAGCAATTAAAATGTTATTTTATTAGACAAAAAGAGACCTGTTTTTTTCCCTGTTTATTTAAATGTTGAACACTGGTCATTGAAACTCTAGGATATTTTACTGTTTTGACCTTTAAATTAGTTAATTTGTAAGGGAAACAGTTGACAAAGTCGTTTATATGTATTTAGTACAGACAACTTGAAAAAGTATGTTTTATAATATTTCAACAAAAAAATTTAAATCCAGTTTACTTGAAATAAGTAGTTGGGTCAATTATTTAATTATGCCAACAAAACTATGTAAGTTGAAATACTTAATATTCTAAGTAGCCTACATATAACTTAAATCAAAGCAAAAAGATAACTCAAAAAGTTAAGTTGAGAGAACAATTTTTTATAGTGTATGTCTCACTTTTAACATTTTCTTTGACCTCATAATGTTCACTCAAAATGTCTCTGTGGCTTATGTCGGGCTTCTTCAATCAGTGGGGAAAATCAAAGTGGGTCTTGTTCATCATATTTACTTTCATATAATAGTAACAGAATTTAAATGTATTAGCAAGTGTGATTCGTGAGATAGCCGCCTTTGGTGTCGTAGGTGGCTGATTCACTATTCACGGATTTATGAATGAACCGCTCGTTTTAAAATCCTCCTGACATTTGCTATGACATCCGCTTCAAACTTTACAATGCTCATGATATCTTTATTGAGCTACAGCAAAAATGGAAGTTCAAAGTCAAAATTCGAAGCTAGCTACACATCGCCAACTACTGGCCAGGCATGAATAATACAGCGTTAGTCGTTTTCGCAGATCCGTGTGAACGGGGATCGTTTTGACAATGTTGTCGTTTGTACGCAAAGGAAAACCTTTTCTGTTTTTAGTACATTGTTGTTGTGTAAATCAGTTCAATGTTGATTCAGTTCAGTTCAATAACAAAAATTGAAGGTAAAAGAAAACGTGACCGGCGATAAAAAAAAAAAAACGAGGGTTAATGTCGGGATAGCTTTTTCCAGATGGAAAGAGCTGAAGGAGAAACACTTTGAAAGGGGTTTGAAGTTGCCTGCTTTCTTCTCAACAGGTAAAGTCAATGTTACGGTCTAAATTACAAACTTTTTTTCATTGCTTGGTTGTGTATTTTATTATATAGGCAACATAACAGTAGACAAGTTGCAGTTTGTTTGAAATAACAAACCTCATCACCCGAAAGAAAACTTGATGAAGTGCTATTGGAAGACATGTTGTCATAGCTTCTTGGTACATAACGGCTACCGTAGTTGCAACACACATTTAAAAAAAGAGGCGCTAGAGAGCACTATTCGTTTGAATGCAAGATACAATTTCACCGCTAGATCGGAGAAATTAATACACAATGTACCTTTAAGTTTTGTTCTAATCCAATAGTGTCAGTGCAGTCAAATCAATAAATGCAACAAATGAGCCATGAAAATGTGAGCGCAAGTAGCGGAGAAAAAAACACCTACATTTCTTCTTTTTCCGTTGTCTGCAGAACTGCCCGCAATGCTGTCTGTGCATGTCAAGAACAAAGTCTTGCGTAACTATGTGTGTGAGTTCGTGAGAACGGGATTGTGGCAACAATTGGCCAGGAGAATGGTTTTGCAATCAGCCCGAATAAAGCTGAAAACTTAAAACAAGAAACTTTAAATTTTTAAAATGAAGAGATAAAAAAGAACCTATCTTTAATTATTGAACAATCAAAAATATGTTATTTGCTTTTTCCAGCAGGTCCAGGTTATCCTGTTCCCTTTGGCCAGGCTGCATATGGTGGTCAGGACATACTTTATAAAACCAGCTCTGCCAACAGAATACACCTCACCTCAACCTGCATACTGTACAACCCTGCTTACGTGGAATTACCATATTTATTAACACCGGGCGGCTGTAACACTGGACCCTTTCCACACTCGAATATTTTTTGTTGGACGTTTATCTAATGTTTTGTTTTAATGTTCTCTGAACATTCTGAAGCAGTCCCATGTTTGCAAAATGATAAAATGGAATGTTGCCTTAACATTCGTACATAGGCTAGATGTTTTTAAAACATTAAAAAGCTGGAAGTTTTAAAGTGCCCCTATTATGCTATTTTAAAGTTTCCTAATGTTGTTTTGGAGGTCTCCTACAACGTTTACATGCATCAAAGGTCAAAGGACTTTCATTTTCTCATAATATACATTTGTACATCACCACATTTTCAATGATTCTCAAACGACTCGTCTGATTAATCAATCTCTCTAAATCCCTCCTTACTGCGAGCTACTGCTCTGATTGGCCAGACAGCTTAGTCTGTTTTGATTGGTCTACCGCGTACAGTGTGTGTCGAAAACAAAAACGTCCATTGCCATAGCAACGTCAGCTCTGCTTCTCCTGAGGCTTCCTACCAGGGGGGGCAGGGTATCATATTATTTTGAAGCTTCCCCGGGCTCCGCCATTGGCTAGCGGACCATCACCTGCTGTTAGCATTCCATTGACTCCCATTCATTTTGGCGTCACTTTGACAGCGAATAACTTTACATCTGAGGCGTTTAAAGACTCCATTTTTCCATTATTTATTTCTAAAGAAACACGAAAATGTATAAAAGGCTCCATTACCTTGTATCTTATGTTATGGCCCCGTAGAAGCAGTTTT
The DNA here is from genome assembly GCF_965113295.1 of Leuciscus leuciscus. Lineage (NCBI taxonomy): Eukaryota > Metazoa > Chordata > Actinopteri > Cypriniformes > Leuciscidae > Leuciscus > Leuciscus leuciscus. The sequence goes on along the minus strand of NC_138739.1, from coordinate 22,907,375 downwards.
TGTAAAAAATAGGCTAACAATTGCGTCATAACCACGCGACTCTCTGTCGCACAGTAAAGAGATTACCGTATGGACAGGAGGAGAAGCTTGCGGGCAATCGGGGGGACGTGGAGGCAAAATGACAAAATAATTCATCAGAATACTTAGCAAAAGTTTCTCCTGCTCCAAGCTAACGGACACCTCCTTCTCTGCAAGTTTTGGAAGGGAATGATTCAGATTTCTCTTGGCACAGCTACTAGAAGACAGACGGGTTGCTCACGTCACATCCACGTCGTCAAGCTCAGTTTGAGTCTGCGCGTACGGTCAGCCATCAGGAAGTGAGTGCTTCTAATTGACTTCACTTGTCTCCGTTGAATCCAGGGGGGCAGGGTTTCATATTATTTTGAAGCTTCCCCGGGCGCCGCCATTGGCTAGCGGACCATCACCTGCTGTTAGCATTCCATTGACTCCCATTCATTTTGGTGTCACTTTGACAGCGAATAACTTTACATCTGAGGCATGTAAAGACTCCATTTGTCCAATATTTATTTCTAAAGAAACACAAAAATGTATAAAAGGCTCCATTACCTTGTATCTTATGTTATGGCCCCGTAGAAGCAGTTTTTGTAAAAATAGGCTAACGATTGCGTCATAACCACGCGACTCTCTGTCGCACAGTAGAGAGATTACCGTATGGACAGGAGGAGAAGCTCGTGAGCAATCGGGGGGGCGTGGAGGCAAAATTACAAAATAATTAATCAGAATACTTAGCAAAAGTTTCTCCTGCTCCTAGCTCATGGACACCTCCTACTCACACTCAGCGTCTCTGCAAGATTCGGAAGGGAATGATTCAGATTTCTCTTGGCACAGCTACTAGAAGACAGACGGGTTGCTCACGTCACATCTACGTCGTCAAGCTCAGTTTGAGTCTGCGCAGTACGCTCGACCATCAGGAAGTTAGTGCTTCTAATTGACTTCACTTGTGTCCGTTGAATCCAATGGGGTCGCTGTGTCCAGTTTATATACTGTCTATGCTTCCTACACCAAACCAGAGCCGTTAAATATGAGATTTGCGACACTCTGTGATCTCGCCGCCACGCCGTCACGTGGTCCATGTAGCTCTACATAGTTCCAAACAAATCCGCAATGCCAATGGTTTTAAGCGGGGCAGACAGCAGCAGCTATATTTTCAGCAATTATCGGTAAATATTGGCGCATAATGTACATTGATTATTACGTTGACACTTAAATTGCTTGCATATAATAATAAAAAAACTTCTGGGGAGTAGCAGAAACACAGCATTAATACGTTTTGTTGTTTAATTCTGGAGGGAAATTGGGTGCTCCCATAACGTAGAATACATTTACAGCAATTGTCTGTAAATATATGATGGAGAGACGGCATTAACGTTAACAGAGGTCAGTTGAAATGAAACTGGAGATATGGTTACTGAGTGGAATAATGTTTATAACATTAACGTTACTGTTAACGGGATTCATTTCAGTACATGTACACAATACACATACTGTATGTTCTGTACTGAAAGGTTTGAAAGGATGTAGGGGTACATTAGCCATACTAAAATGAATCCTTTAACAGTAGGCTAACGTTAAAGTTATTGATCGTATTTAGGAAGTTATTTCACTCAGTAACCATCTCTCCAGTTACACACACACACACACACACACACGCACGCACGCACGCACGCACGCACGCACGCACGCACGCACGCACACACACACACACACACACACACACACACACACACACACACACACACACACACTTCTTGAAACTTTCATGTCAATAAAGCCCTTTGAATTGAATACATTTTTTGTGTATGTTTATTTTGGAGGGAATGGGGACTGCTCCCATAAGATATAATACATTTACAGTATACATTTTTCTCGTGCCTCTATGGTCATAATTACTAACATCCTAATGTTATGTTATGTTAAAATACATTCACATAAACCTGCACAACAAGTGAATATCAATTAAAGCTGCTCAGTTTAAGTCAAGAAAGAAGTTTGGTCAACAGTAAAAAGGCAACCAAATGCATTCAACAAAACATTTAATTATATATTATATCTAGGGAGAGGGTAGGTAAGTTTTCCTTGAATGTTCTGTCTTCAAAGAAACTCGTTCGACTTCCTACAGGGAGAGAAAGATGGCAGAAAGGTTGAGATTACAGAAGTGAGAGTACATACAGTTAGGTCCATACCTATTTGGACATTTGTCATGATTTCTGTTATTTTATCTCCTGTACATAATTTGAAAATTAAAGGTACAATATGCAAGAATTTTTGCTGCTAGAGGGCGCTACATTCCAAACAACAACAACGGCGTAGCTTGATGACGATGTGAAGGAGCGTGGAATGATGGGAACTGTCGTTTTAAACTCCACCGTGGATGTAAATCACTCAGACGGGAATTGAAAAATCATGTTCATGGATGAGGCTAAGTTCTATTTTTATAAATGTTGCGTTTAATGACATGCTTTTTGTGGCGAGGGGGGCGTGGTTCAGCGCGGTCTGTGATGGGAGAGAAAAGAGATGAGCAAGTAGGTCAAGTGCAAATGCACCTGTGTCTTATTGCAGTGACCGGCGTGGAGAGACCGCTTATAAGCCGCGCTGGAACGAGAGAGAGACTGGAGAGAAAATTGGACGCAGAGGAAGAAAACCGGTGGATCCAAGCTCTCATTTTTGAACTGTTGCCACAGTGAATGCGCGTTGTGCGCGGCTTTTGTTTGTTTTGCTTTATTTTAATAAAGTACGAGTCCCAGTCACGACGACGCGTCTTCTTCCTTCCTGACTCTTAAACCTCATCACACTATTATTTCATTAAAATGAATTAACCGCATGAAAAGTAAGGTTTAATACTTCATAGATGTTACTGTATTTGTTGAATTCATTGTTGTGATAACGCTGCGCAGTTTTACATGTTCTAAACAATTGTTGTAAAAGTACATTCGAACATGCCCACATCATTTGCCAAAATACTGATTCATCTTTATGTATAACACATGCTATATTTATTTACATGGCCATAAACACCAGACGTGATAAACAATGTCAATAAACTAAACACAAATCTAAAGCAATAATACTTTCCTTACATAAACATAACTATTACCGAATGCTACATTTGGAAAATATAAAATTAAGCATGCTTTGTCGACAGAACCAGCTGCAATCGGTAAAGAATAATTGTGTCCCATAACGACTGCAAGAAACAAGCTAAAGTTTGTTGCTTGATAGACGCTACAACTAGGCCTACAACTTCCGCATTTGTCCAGGACTCCACGCAGTACGAGCGGAAACCGAGGGTGACGCGGATATGACGCAATTGACTGGCGACTCCCAGCTCCCCCCTGCTCTAACGCCCCGTTTCCTTGGTTAAAATCGCAATTTTCTCACGATTTAAAAATAGTTGGAAACATTTGGGATATTGTAAGTAATCAACTTAACAAAATATATAACACTGGCCTTGAGATTTTGGGATATTTTAATGCAAAATTCTTACATATTGTACCTTTAAATGAGAAAAATAAATAAATATATATACAAACCACTATTGTTATTCAAATTGTTATTCTTACACAACAACAACATGGAAGAAGCTGGGTGATTATTTTGCTTATCCAACATTATGCAAATAAGGGATTTTATATTTTTATAGCATTATGAAACCGTATATACAGAGCTCAACCATAAATTCTGCTTTTCTATAATGTTCAGGATTTTTTATACTGTCAGAGGTGTAAATTCATTTACACGTTTTAGCATTGAGGTCTTATTTGTGGGGGTGCTGCTGCTGTACTTACTTGCTTTATATCCAGATGTATTTCTAATATTCTGAATCTGACCACCTCATGCATGTAAATAAAAAAATAAAACTGAATACAATGTAGTGCAACATCACATTTTACTATGACCTCAGTATTGAATTTACACTTTTCTGACTGGTAGCTAACTTAGCTGACTGGTTGGTCACGTAAGCTAGCTGCAATTAACTATTATCTTCCAATAAACATTAACTAAAGTTGGCTACATAAATTAAAACTACTAACTAGATTCATGAGAGGACAGCTTATGCGTTCAAATGTAAAAAATACAGTAATTTCATCAACTTACCAGCGAGCGTACTTCGGAAACACTGAAAATGAATGGGGTTCAGTGCTGGAACAATCAGTGTTTTTTTATTTGTATTTTTATTGAATTTAGAAAATTACAGAGTTTGATATCAAATTCTTGACAAAATTCTTTTACACATTTTCACATTTGGTAAGTATAACTTGAAACAACAATAATTTGAAAAAAGAAAAGAAACAAACAAAAGATAAAGGGCATCACAAACATATTAAATTCATTTAGCAGCGATACAGATATTTGGGCTTTTCTATTTTTTAAAAACTTTACAGACTCAAAATACATTTTAAAGGCTGCTTTAAAATGAGCAAAGTTTGGTTTTGAGTTACTCCATTTAGTTTGATGAATATGACATTTTCCTAATAATAGAAACAAATCGATAACATAAATTTTTCTATTAAATTTTCCTAATAATAGAAACAAATCGATAACATAAAGATTTCGTTAATCTAATCAATTGGTTACTGCATTTATCATTAATTAAATCAAGTTTATCTAAAAACAAATGAACTATCAGTGTTTGGAACTATCGGCTACTCCACGACACGCGTTACTTCCGCATTCCAAAGTTCAGTCAATGGGAGTGTCGTAACTCTGTTTTTCAACGCAAACTAGTGAGGTGTTGACAACCTTAAACAGGGGATATAGACTCACCTAAAGGATTATTAGGAACACCTGTTCAATTTCTCATTAATGCAATTATCTAATCAACCAATCACATGGCAGTTGCTTCAATGCATTTAGGGGTGTGGTCCTGGTCAAGACAATCTCCTGAACTCCAAACTGAATGTCAGAATGGGAAAGAAAGGTGATTTAAGCAATTTTGAGCATGGCATGGTTGTTGGTTGCAGACGGGCCGGTCTGAGTATTTCACAATCTGCTCAGTTACTGGGATTTTCACGCACAACCATTTCTAGGGTTTACAAAGAATGGTGTGAAAAGGGAAAAACATCCAGTATGCGGTAGTCCTGTGGGCGAAAATGCCTTGTTGATTCTAGAGGTCAGAGGAGAATGGGCCGACTGATTCAAGCTGATAGAAGAGCAACTTTGACTGAAATAACCACTCGTTACAACCGAGGTATGCAGCAAAGCATTTGTGAAGCCACAACACGCACAACCTTGAGGCGGATGGGCTACAACAGCAGAAGACCCCACCGGGTACCACCTCATCTCCACTACAAATAGGAAAAAGAGGCTACAATTTGCACGAGTTCAGAAAAATTGGACAGTTGAAGACTGGAAAAATGTTGCCTGGTCTGATGAGTCTCGATTTCTGTTGAGACATTCAGATGGTAGAGTCAGAATTTGGCGTAAACAGAATGAGAACATGGATCCATCATGCCTTGTTACCACTGTGCAGGCTGGTGGTGGTGGTGTAATGGTGTGGGGGATGTTTTCTTGGCACACTTTAGGCCCCTTAGTGCCAATTGGGCATCGTTTAAATGCCACGGCCTACCTGAGCATTGTTTCTGACCATGTCCCTCCCTTTATGACCACTATGTACCCATCCTCTGATGGCTACTTCCAGCAGGATAATGCACCATGTCACAAAGCTCGAATCATTTCAAATTGGTTTCTTGAACATGACAATGAGATCACTGTACTAAAATGGCCCCCACAGATCTCAACCCAATAGAGCATCTTTGGGATATGGTGGAACGGGAGCTTCGTGCCCTGGATGTGCATCCCACAAATCTCCATCAACTGCAAGATGCTATCCTATCAATATGGGCCAACATTTCTAAAGAATGCTTTCAGCACCTTGTTGAATCAATGCCACGTAGAATTAAGGCAGTTCTGAAGGCGAAAGGGGGTCAAACACAGTATTAGTATGGTTTTCCTAATAATCCTTTAGGTGAGTGTACTCTACAGTTTCGACACCGGCCTCCCAGATTCTCAAAAATTGTTCCTACGATTGTCAGAGACACGGTTCGCGCAATGGCTCTCTCTCTGGAAATTTGTTCACTGTTAGAGACTGTCATCCAGAATTCACAGAACCACAGTTACATACGTAACTAGTGTTCTGTTTCATTCTTACTGACCGCCAGAGTTCTCAGTCACTCAGAATGCGCGAGAAAGGCGTACCGAGGCAGAATGCTGAGCTACTGTAGCTTATAACTCTCCAGGGCTCAGCATACGTCACGCCACGTGACTTTGTTGGTATATTCTCTCAACCTATTTAGCTGGCACTGCCATAATCCATAGTGTTTACACTGCCTCTGGCGGTCATCCAGAATTCACAGAACCACAGTTACATGCGTAACTAGTGACAATATGCATTAATAGACAGTTTTAGGTAATAGTGGCCGACAACTGATAGACAGAAGTATTTCAGTAAGACCGTAATATTGTGAGTTAACCAGTTCACAGGAGACCTACACAACATAAAACTCAAAACTAAGTATTTTGAACACTATCTTTCAAGAGCAAACGTTTTGCGAATCCTGCATTGAACGCCGAGATTTGAGAAGAAGTATCAGTAAAATAAAGGGAACACAGCAAAAGTTTAGGATTATACTGCTGTGGTATCATGGTAAAGATGAATTTTAACCACTGATTCTTTACATAGGCCTACTTGTCCTTGGGCAGTGAAAAAAAAAAAAAAACGGCTTTACCTTCACATTGTAGAGAACAGCGTCTTCGACATGATGCTGTCCAGTATCCACAGGAATCAGCTGCAGTGTTTGAAAGGGTTCAAGTTTTCCCTGGTGTCTGCGTGCAATAAGTGGGCGGGCAATATGCTAACATTTCGTCTTGACAACGAAACAGCTTATGACTTGTTTGAAAAACGATTCATTCCATTGACTCAGAGTCGACTCTTACTTTTGAAAGACAATAACTTTATATACAGTGCACTTTCAGATTTAAAACTTTGCAGGATGTCTTCATTCACTTAGAGCTAGCTATGTTACACACTACATGAAAGGTCATTTTCAAAAATCCATAATAGGGGCACTTTAAAGTTCAGAGAACATTCAAACATATTTTTTTTATAACCTAGGGACGTTAGCAAAACATTCGGCCCACTAGTTTGTTTCACTTTATTTTAACTTAAGAATTTGCACTCAGTAGTTATGGAAGGCATTTTCTGCCAAAATTAAATAAGTGGGTCTCTCATTCACTAAGCATGTGTACACAAAAATGAAACGAACGTTTTCACGAACAAATCGACAGCTTTCGATTGTTTGACGAGAGTGTCGAACGGCTTTAAAGGGTAATATAACTAAACCCCTGGTCAGAGCCTGACTCCACCAACTGGCAATATTTGAAAAATGCTGGAAAAGTGGGCAGAGCCCAGCGGAGGGGGGGCATGCACCTGAGACATCGTCTCTCTGTAGGCAAGGGCGTGGTGAGCTAGTACTCTCTTAAGTCACAGAGCACCACAACTTCCAATAGGAAAATTCAACTGCAGTAGCCACTGTTCAACCTCAAGAGGGCTGCACTCAGACGTTTTTACACCATATTATAGAATTAAAACACTTTATACCCAAATGTAAAAAAAATTACTTGAATCAATGAACAGCATCAATAAAGCCCCAGTCTTACAGATCATTAACTAAAAAAAATATGTTTTAGGGTTTAGTTACCCTTTAAAGGAAAGGTTGTGCGGAAAACCCTTATATGGATATTGGGCGTGTTTTATGCAAATGAAACAAAAACTTGTGCACGCGGCCGCTATTTAGAATACTCCAAATTCTCTAACATTAGAACGAGATTAAGAACAAATACATGTGCGTAGCTACGTACGTGCTCTGAATTAGGGGGAGATTTTGTTCGTGAGAAGTTCTCCTGTGCTTATACAAAATAATCCACGCAATTATTAGTGAATGAGGCCCATTCTTTTGACACATGTTATGGCCTTTGGTCAATAAAGTGCATACATCTTAAACTAAACTAATTTATGTTAAATAAGTTATTATAAAATATATTTACACCCTCTTTGAACATTCCTCTGTATCAAATCAGACACTGGATCGACATAACCCAGCTAACAATTTTACGTTCTGGGAACGTTCTGGGAACGTTAGTTTTTGGTTCCCAGAACGTTCCCAAGAACGTTCCCTATTGGTTAGCCAGGAAAGTTTTCTTTACGTTAATAGAACGTTCCCTATAGGTTAGGGGAACGTTCCCGGAACGTTCCCTGAAGGTTCTCGGAACGTTCCCGGAACATTCCCGGAAGGTTCTCGGAACGTTCCCGGAACGTCTACACATCCTGATATGCCTGTACACAAATTATAGGTCTACAAACAACATATTCTACATTGTTTATTGTTCAAACACTTAAAAATCCTATGAATATATTATTACAATAAATTGAATTTACAGAAACTATCATTAAATAAATAAATCAGCACACAATCCATGTTTTTGTTGATTCATTGTTTAATTATCAACCTAAAATAAGTCATCAAAAACAGCGTTAGCAAAATGTATTCAGGAATATATTTATTTCAATAAATAAAACTGCACAAACATTTGAATTAAAACTATCTTTTTGCAAACTGTAGCCTATAACTTAGAACAAAATTGAAAAAGTCTTCATTTATATACAATATTCATGAATGTGCCAATCTTCACTCCGCTCAAAACATTTAAACTCCCAAAACCATCTGCAAATTTAACAAGAAAATAAAAAGACAATGCGTTACATGTACACACAATCCCATGCCAAAATTCAAGCCCTGTAATGGCATTAATATTCATCCTGAGCAAATGAAAAGAGTGAGGTGGGATTGTGTGTCACAAGCTGTAGGAGATATGAGAGCACGAGCACTGCTGGTATCGTGTATTTATTCAGATATTTCAGCATCAATGTGTATAGAAAAATGTATATATTTGAAAACACTACATTGCATTTATTTATATTGCACTATTTATTATTTCAGACTACAAATCAAAAAAGGAATGTTTTATATAGGGGTAAGGGTAACCATTAAGCCTATGTACCCTTTAAGCCCACTTTCAACTCTGAAGTCAAATAAAAAACAGAGAAAATAATATTCAAGTCTAGTGAACTCTGACCTGCGAATTCACTCTACATATAACGTATAAGTCTCACCTCCAATGAAGAATTTGAAAACCTGTAACTGCTGTGTTAATGAGAAAGAGCAAAAAAGTTTGAAACTACTATAAATTTTTTTTTTTTATCTGTGACTTTACACCTACAAATTCCACTGTCACAGGTGCTCAGTTTTGCTATAATAATGCCCTCACAGAACATGGTAATAATCAGCCATCCATGCAAAAGCAAAGGTCGGTGTAGTTTACAGGAACATCTGTCCAGGCCAACATCTGATGCCTTGATGCCTTCCGCTGGGATCCCAGAAAACCTGAAAAAAAAAATATATATATTACAGTTCAAAATCTATCATACATACATCTCATCTGGTATCACAAATTATCATTCCAAGTTCACTTTAAGATATGCTCAATATTAGGGCTGCACAATATTGAAAAATGTAGAGTTTATTTAGAGATATCAGCCGTATGGTTTAGTGCATGCGCGGCTCCAGGTTTGTATCTCGTAAATTACCCCACTAATAATGCCCAGAATGGTACCAAACTTCTACAGTAGTACAAATAGGTTCTGTACTCATTAAACCAGGCATTGGAAAGTTTGTAAGTACATCAGGAGTTTATTTAAATAACACTTGCCTGACGGCGAATGCTACTGCTGACGTGAATGTTGATGTCACTTTATGAGTACAGAACCCATTTGTACTTCTGTACTACTCATTTTCCCCGACATAGAGCAGACCGGCACACAACAAAAACTGCTGTTCGGATGTTCCCTTTTCTGATATTTTAGCATTCGTGACATTTTAATTAAAACAGAAATAAGAATTTTAGTGTAATAAGCGAAAATGAACAGTAAACCGAGATCACCTACCGCTGCAGATGTGTACAGAAGTGAAAAGCGGAAATGCTTAGACCTCTTTCCGGTTCGACCGCTGGGCGCTCCGCATAACCCCTATTGGGGGGATTTTGTAGAGGAGTGAACCTGCATAGAAAATTACAATAAATAACAAGCATAGATAAATACAATAGAAGAAAAACACAGTTGAAATAAGCAGTGCATTATGTTTTTCAGTTAAATCTGAAAACATCAGGTACAGAAATTGAATTATCAAAATGTAAAATAAGTCTTCACTGTAAAAATAAAATAACTATAAATTAATTAAATGTATCTTTGCTAAAGCTACAAGTCATTTTCTCTTCTGATGTTTGATCACCATTGGCGACACAAACAGCTGCGGGTACGTTAGGCTACTGTCCCTTAAAGACGAATGCGCAGACCTAATATAAATGACACGCATCTGTTTTCTTTCTGTTTAAAACACACAAGACTGTTTACGAGGAAACTCGCCAAGATGGGCATTTTGACAAGATGGGCTAAACTCACCTTCTTCATCTACTGACTATGGATGGCATCAAGGTCTTGTCCTGAAGAATCACAGGGCCAAACAATAGGGATTATATCTCATCTGGTAACAAGAGTAAAGACATAACTTTAAGAACTCTGATATATTTACCCCCTGATATTGCATTGGGGATATCAATTCAAACATTTTTAAAAGCTAAGAGTATGAGCCACAGCTGCCCAAGATATCTGTGAAAAATAACTGCCTGAAGTTGTCGACCCCCTGAACCACATTCAGCATTTAAAAGTACAAAGAATTTCAGTATTGATCAATAAAAAAAACCATACAAATACATAAATACCTTTGAGTTGGACAGTATGGTGTCAGTCTCATTGGCCAACATAATTCAAAACAGACCTAAAGAAATAAAATAAAATATACTAATGATCAGGATATCATGTTATCATAATAGTTAAATTAATTATTATTATAACTATGACCATTATAATATTGTATTAGTCGCCTATTATTTAGCTGATTATGTAGCCTACAGGCTTCTCAAGGACAATCTAACTGAAAAACCCTGGGGTTAATGATTTTAAAATGTGAGACTTATTTCAAAAGCATAAATCTTACAGACCCCAAACCTTTGAACAGTAGTGCACTGTATGTTTGAGGTGGTTTTGCTTACTACTCATATGGTTCATAGCCGTGGAGATTGTCTTGGACAGGGGGTGCAGCAGGCCATCACAGCATGATGATCTAGGAACATAACATGCTATTTGTCACAGAGCCAACAATATTACATGGGATTGGTTTAATAAAAGGAACCAAGCTAGAACAGAGGTGAAATGCAGAAAAGATAAATATCTAAAAATCTTAAGATAATATATTGTGAAATAAATGCATATGGAATTATTATCATGATTAAACAATAACTCACCCCTTGTTGTAGAGGATTTTTTTCTCTCTCGCTATTCTGAAATCACATTTGAGCAATATTGGTAAGTGACGTCACTGATTAAGTTAACAATACAGTGCATTCTTTTAGGTTAAATAAATTAGCTTACTTCCAATCACCCATTGACAAATTACCAGCAAAACTATAAAAAAAAAACTGTTATCTACACTAAATATGTGTTTAAAAACCCAAACTTTCATAAATAAGACCTTAACTTAACGTAACTTAGGCCTAACGTTCTCTTCTGAAACCGGTTAGCTTAGATGCTAACGGACTTTTTCAAAGACATAAAACCATTTCTTTAAAGTAAATATTCAACAGAAGCGTGTCAATTACACGTAAGAAATGTGTCAGGGACGTTTGTGTGTATTATTTGTGAGATTTTGTTGACTAAACTTACCTGAAAGCAGTGAAACCAACAGCGACAGACGGGAGTTTTGTTGTTTGTCAGTTGTTGATGACGTTCTGGTTTCCACCTGCTCTCGCGCAGCTCACGTGCGCGCTCCAGTGTTTGATTCCGCGCATGCGCATTAAAACACTTCAAAGTCACGCAGCATTTAAATAAACATATAGAATTAAAATGTATAACATAATTTAAAATATCATTAATAAAAAGTTATTGCGAATAGATCTGAACGTTGTTGGTTATCTTATAACCTTAGGGGACCGTACTGACGACGTTGTCAGTTGGTAATCTGCCTGTTAAGTGATATTAAAATAATAACCTGCAGAGAACGTTCCCAGAACGTTCTCTTTAGGTTATACAAATAAAACCTAAAAATAATTAACTAAAAAAGACTGCCTACCAATGAGCAAAGTTATTGATTACTTAGGCATTATCTACTGCCTGATAATGGTCATTTAATTAAGCATTTGAAAAATGGTGTTAAAGCACAAAACATTGCAAACCATTCAATTGGTTTAAGAAATTAAATTAAATTAAAATTAAAATTAAATTAAACCTAAAAATAACCTACAGGGAACGTTCTGGGAACGTTCCCTTAAAGTTATAAAACTTGGTTGGACGTCACCACGACAGACCGGTACATCGGCCGCATTACTGCAGAAGCTGCACCGATCCGTCTGTCAATCTCCCGTTCCATCCTTCCCTCACTCGCGAACAAGACCCCAAGATACTTAAACTCCTCCACTTGAGGCAGGAACTAAACCAACCTGAAGTGGGCAAACCACCCTTTTCCGACTGAGGACCATGGTCTCGGATTTGGAGGTTATAAAAAGTTATAAAAATAGAACTTAAAAATAACCAGCAGGGAACGTTCCCAGAACGTTCTCTTTAGGTTATAAAATTAAACCTAAAAAATAACCTACAGGGAACGTTCCCTTAAAGTTATAAAAATAGATCCTAAAAATAACCTACAGGGAATGTTCCCAGAACGTTCTCTTTAGGTTATAAATTTAAACCTAAAAATAACCTACAGGGAACGTTCTGGGAACGTTCCCTTAATGTTATAAACATAGATCCTAAAAATAACCTACAGGGAACGTTCCCAGAACGTTCTTGTTTGGTTCCCAAAAAAATAACCAAATGGGAACCAAACGGGAACGTTAGGGGAACGTTCTGTGTTTGCTGGGAAGGCGCTCCAAATTAGACGTATTAATTCGAATCCTTTTTCCTATAACATTTCTGTTCTTAAATGTGAAAAAAAGAGATTCATTCAAATACTTTGTGGTTTTCAGATTTACACATTCAGATAAGTTTCACAAGTTTTTTCTTCTTCTTTCGCTTTTGTTTCACCGTTGCATTTGATGAAGTCTTGTCAGTTCCTTACGCCTTCATTATTCACGAGCCTCAGTTGGATTTGGTGCTGCAGGCTTCATCAGAAGAAGAGCTATGGCCTCCACTGTTGCGGTCTTTCTGCTCCTGTCTGCGGGTTTATTCACAGTCGGTAAGTTATAGCCTACGGGCTGTTATAAAAATCTAAAGAAACACTTTAAACTTGTTTTTGGGCGGTTTACAGACAATAAATAAATAAATATATGATACTTTAGAATTGATCGGTTGTTTGTTTTGTATAAAATGTGTCACATTTCCCCTGTTCTTTAAGGTTTTGGAGATGACTGTAGAAGCTACACCACCAGCAGTAACGAGTACAAGCCCTTTACAAGATGCCAGAACGGGCTGCACTGCTGTGGGACTTGCGATAACAGATACTGCTGCTCCAGTTCTTATTCAAGGTTAACCGATCAAGACGTGTGCAAAACGAAAACGTAAGACATTTTAATTCGATTCTATCTTAATTCAAATGTCTTTTAGACCCAAAAGTCCTTTTCCACAAAAGGATTGAAATTTTGAAGTCTTTAAAATAAAATAAAAACATAATTTAAATGTTTTGGGTCAGCTATTGCTTTAATTTCTCCCTCATGATCTGTAACTGTTAACTAGTGATAAATCAGTGAACTGCTAAGTCCATATTGATTTTTTCTGAAATATTTGGTGTGTATCTAATTACTGAGGTTAATCTCAAACCTGCAACCTAATCAAATGTACTTTTTTTGTAATGTTTTTGCGATGCAAGTTACTTTTGTAATCCGGTTTTGTCTCTCCGTGTGTCGCTCCATCCATCGTTTCCTACAGAGGAAAAGTTTCCTACATGTGGTTGTTTTTACTAAACTCCAGTTTGCAAGATGCATCCCCCAGATTGACACGTTACAATTTTAACTGCTAGTGCAAGGTGGGAAAATGCTTTGCTTGATATTTAAAGAACAAAGAATGAAAAGTTTTTGGCTGCGAAAGCTGTAGCGTTCACATTTCAATTGAATTGAAAAACTGAAAGAAAAATGAGCCAAGAGAAAAGGAACATGATGCAACATTAAAAAATTTTGTTGAGGGGATTTACAGGGTGTCTTAAGCAAGAAAAGGCGGGACCAAAGAAAAACTGTTTGTTATATAAACAGATGTTTTAGTTAAAAAAAATTATATATATAATTTGTGCCAGTCTAGTGGCTAAGTTTGCAAATTTGATATTGTCAATTTTTAATAATCCAAGCACAATGCAACTATCCAGGGCTTTGATTCTCAAAAGTATCATGAGCTAAGTTGATCTTAGACCCCATTGGTGGCAATTGTTCTACGATCTACTCAGGCCTACGATTCTTTTGGGAAATGCAGCCCTGTGCAGTAACACCATGTGTTTTTATTATATGGAGAAGAGCAGCTTTTATATTTTGACAATAACTAATTTTGTGTTACACAAGATAAGAGTCATACGCATTTCAAGCAACATGAGAGTGAATGGACAGATACTTTTTATTTACTACCTACTCCAATATGCAAGCATCTTAATTATTAATGCTGCAAATGTTAATCAAAATCTTAGGGTACTCAAAATCTGCCCCTACAATCTTAATAATAACGGTTCCAAAAGAGGATTTTTGCAACCATGTCATAGAAGAACTATTTCCAGTTCCCCCAAGAATCTTTCAGTGAACGGCTCTAAAAAGAACTTTTTTAAAAATATTCTTCACACTGGGAAAAATGATCTAAAGAAACGTTTGTGCAATGAAAAGTTTCCATGAATGTAAGGGTTCGTCATGAAACAATAGATGCCAATAAAGAACCTTTATTTTTAAGAAGTGAATTTTAATGTCCAGTCTCCAAACTAACTATAATTTTTCTATAAACAAAAGGATCATTGATCAATGATCAAAAATAAAATTATAATACGATTTTATAGATTTATAATGCTTGTTGCTTCATGTTTTGTCATAGTCTGTCCAGCAGACAAAGCAGTGAAAGCCCCGCCATTGTTTCAGGAATAATGGTGATTGTGGTCATATGCATTGTGCTCGTCATCTGCCGCCGCTGCCCCTGCTGCTGTATGTATAACATGTGCAGAACACCCACAAGTAAGTGTTTTAGTGTCAATAGAACGTTACAATGTTAAATTATTTAGACTGGTAGTAAAATGATAAGAATTATATATTTATTTGGGTCTTGTTTTTCCCACAGCTGTGGTAGGAGGAACGCATGTAACCACAGTCGTGAATACGCAATGCATTCAGCAGCAGCAGCAGCAGCCTGCCATACAGCCAGCTCAGTATCCAGCATACCAGCCTGTGCCGACCCAACCGGGCTACGGCGCTCAGCCTATGCAGACGGGACCATATCAGGGACAGCCATACGCACCAGGACCCCCACCCTCACATAACATGGCAGGTGAGAAGACCTAGCAGCAGGGGAGAAAAACTTATTTTGTTTTAGTTTAGTTCCAACCCTGCTCCAACACACACATACCTGTAGTTTTCAAAATAAGCCTGAAGGGTTGAAGCTAAAGGTGCGTTCACGACATGTCGTAATTACGTAATGATTCTGAACTATAAAAAGCTTTCATGTACATGTAGAACTTGTAATTACAACGTGTAAACTGGTCATTTTCTCAGAGCCACGACTTGTAGCGTGTGGCCGCTGTACCTCCTGACCACCGCAGATTTAAGGTGTGTTCGACTTGAAGTGACGCTGTGCAGACCGATAGGTGTATGACATCCAAATACAGCGAGATTTGAAAGCATACAGAACTTTATTTATGTTCATTACGACATGGCGTGCACGCAGCATAGAACTGAGTTTGCACCCCTGTATTAGAGATTGCATTCACTGGTTGGTTG
Source organism: Leuciscus leuciscus (assembly GCF_965113295.1). Lineage (NCBI taxonomy): Eukaryota > Metazoa > Chordata > Actinopteri > Cypriniformes > Leuciscidae > Leuciscus > Leuciscus leuciscus. Next base: position 22,891,295 of record NC_138739.1, on the reverse strand, counting down.
GGTAGTTGAATACTTCAAACAGTAGTCGCTGCTGTCGGAAGCTATCGAATACTTGAGCGGACAATAACCACAACGACGCGCTTGTTTTTATTCACTAAAAGCAAACCAGCAAGCCATGAAAGCGAATGCTCAAAGAGAGTTACTGTGTCCGAAATCTCATACTTTATTAGCAGGCGGAAAACAGTATGTGACAAAAGAAGTATGTCCGAATTCACAGTACTCATAAAAGAGTAGGCAAAATGTACCCGGATGACCTTCTACTTCCAGTGAGATTCTGAAGTGTGAATACGATGGACACTTTACTATCCCATGAGGCCACAGGAGAGGATTTGTGAACGGCAGGGTAGATCACATGATAATGAAGTGAGTGAAAGTGACGTGTGAAGTATGAGACCCATTCTTAGAATATGTCCTCTCCATTTAACCCATCCAAGTTAGTGCACACATATTAGGAGTAGTGAGTAGTAAACACAAACACACACGCACACTGCAAACTGTGGACACACACACCCAGAGCAGCCGGGGAGCGATTGGGGGTTAGGTGCCTCGCTCAAAGGCACTTCAGTCATTTCCTGCAGGTATTGAGACTCGCAACATTCAGGTTACAATTCTGACTCTCTAACCATTAGGCCACGACTCCATAATGACAACATGACGAATGTAGTACGTACGGATTACATTCATACATACGCAGCCAGAATGTGGCAGGAGGACGCATATCGGCAGCATATTCACAAGCACCCTTCTGAAAAGTACCTAAAATGACAAATGGGACATCCTACAGTCTTCTGGACTGAGCACTTGTGGCGGCCATTGTAAGTCCACAAGACTGTAAGTGCAAATGAAATGTGCCATCTTTTTACAATACAAGACAGACATAATTGTTGGGGTTTCAGTTAATAAACACTTGTCTTTTTTTTACCACAGGTACTTAAGTAACTGTTGTTTTGACTAGGAGAAACCAGTAGTCGTGCAACCCCTACCTAGTACTGGACAGATTGAGGACATGTACTGATATTTTCCTTGAAAATAATTAGTGTCTTTTTGCATTTCCAGCAAACCCTGGATATCCCAGCAGTCAGGCTCCATATAACGGAAGTCAGGCCACGTACCCCATGATGCCCCCTGCCCAGCCCGGTAGTGCTTATCCGCCCCCTGCCCAGCCCGGTATCGCTTATCCGCCCCCAGAGACATCCGATCAGCTGGCCTATAACATGCAGCCACAGAAGACCGGATACTAAACCACAAGCGTCTGTCACATCAGTCACTGTTGGATTGTGGAGGTTTGACGCACTTTTCACTCGGCAGTAAGAATGCCCTGGATACGATGCAGATTATAGAAGACTAGTGGATGTGTTATAGTCAGAGTTATTTCGGTTTTATTTTCAATCAGTCCTTTCAGTTTAGGTTTCACTCTGCGACACACTGTAAAAGTAACGTTTTTTTATTAAGCTGTAGGCCTACATAAAACAGAGATTATTGGAGTAAATTTTAAAAGAAAATACCATTTCATTGATACATTTTGATATACTAAAAAACGAAAATCTAAAATAAAACGTGGTCATTTTTAAAGCTACAATCTGTAACTTTTTTAATTGATTCTTAGCAAAAAACACTTTGTTCTTTCAAAAGTATATGTGCTCATTCATGTGTAATTAGGCTACTTCAATCAACTAATAAAGTATTCTCGTAAGCGTAGAATCTGCCATTTATAATAGGATACGAGTGAGTCACTCGAATGGCGGCAGCCATGTTGCTAAAATACATTAGCCAAAGAGGGACATACCTGGAAATTCAAGCTTTGCCTTTCGCGCCGTGACGAATGCGAGGGGAGATTACTCGCGAGTCGCGACTGCCGGCAGAAAGCCTGTTGAAGATGGAGGATCACGCCTATTCTCGCACCTCCGTCGCATCAACTGATGTTTCACACACACACACACACACACACACACACACACACACACACACACACACACACACACACACACACACAGACTGTTTGCAGTGCGTGTTTGCAGTGTGTATGCGGCGCAGGAGCAGCGCGCAACTGATCCACGGCTGTACCAAAAACAACATTTATTCACAGTTGTTTATTTTAAATCACTATTTTTATTATCAGCATCTTTTATAAAATAATATAAAAAATCGTTTCAGCATTTCGATTCTATCTGTACACAGTTAGTTATGTCTACACTCTTTCACAGACGTGTTCACGTTTAAACTCAATAAACACGTAGGCCTATTATTCACTGCATTACTTCTAGTCTATATAGATTTATATATTAAGTTGCTCAAGCAAGTGACAAAACATTTAAACATGTACTTATGTTATCATTGCAAACATTTTAAATTAAAACATACAATTGACAAAAACAGCCGTCTCTCATACCTTTTCTTTTGCATTTAAATATTTTTTACAAGAAATATTGTGGTAGAGGCCATAACCTACATGTTAACTGACTAAATAACTAAATGCAATTTGTAAGTTTTCTAAAGTAACCTCATCACTTGAAGGAACACTCATGGGAAGTCGAACTGGAAGCCATGTTAATCTTGAACGGCCACTGTAGGAGTTAAAACGCCCTCGGAATGGGCGGGGCTTGAAATTAATATTCATATTCAGTTGGTAGTCATATACCATTTCACCGCTAGATGGGAGTAAATGGGAGTAAATCCTACACACTGTAGCTTTAAATTGTAGTTAGTTTATTTTTGCAATTTTGCTTTTGTATTTTCGTTTTTGTTAACAGCACAACGCTCACAGAAACATGAATGGCTTCGATTTTTACATTTCAGCCAGCAGGATCTGTTTTGTCAATGTTTTCCATTTTGAGTTCTTCCTTTGAGGGTCTAAAATGCAGTTGCATTTGAATAACAATGAGTGATGCTAAATTTCCATAATTTTGTCACGAGTCTCATCGACTTGTTTTGACCAGTTGAAAGGGTAGGCTATTTTATTAAAGGAACCTTTGTTAAAGCATTAGGAAACCACGTGTTTTTTGTACGGTCTTTCACGGTTCCTTTTTTTTATTGTTATTTCGGGTTACATTGTTTTTTGAGATGGAGCCTATTTTTTAAAACTGTTATAGATTTAATAAATGTTTAACTGCTGTTTTATATTTATGTATTTCTATATGTGTGCGAAATGTGAATAGTTTGATTGTTAAAATAAATATCCTACTGTCTCTTAAAAAAAGGGAATTTAAAGAAAGGTCTACAGGAGAACATAAAAAATGCCAAACTCAACAACGGACAGCAAACTTGCTGGAGAAAAATACACAAAAGATGTTGGACTTTTTTGCAATGGTTTTTGGAAAGATTTTGGACTTTTATGCAATGTTTGGTGAAGTTACACCACGTGAATGTTTATGGGACCCCCTACTGGTGAGATAAAAAAGGAATATTTTTTAATTCTATGTATATACTTTTAACCTTATTTTTACAGATAAGTAGCAAGATTTTTATTTTATTTTATGTTTTGAATATGATGCTGAATATTTCCAATTATATTAGATATATATTGAGTATATTATTCCTCCTTGTGTTCCTGTTTTTGTGTGCCTTTTGATATTCAATAAATCCGCTATTCCTGCAACTGGTTCCTCCTCTTTTCCCACCCTGACAAAGAGTGGCATGACTGTTGGAATCCTTGCAATTGTGGATGATGTGATGGAGCCGGTTACGTGCGACTGCAGTGATGTAGCCCTCATATGAAATCCTTAATATTCTAAGTACATACAACTTAAATCAAAGCAAAAACATAACTCAAAAAGTTAAGTTGAGTGACTTTTTTTTTTAAATGTAGTGTTTCACTTAAAAAAAATTTTTTTTACCTCATAATGTCAATCTCTTTAGTGACATATGCCGGGCTTCTTCAATCATCAGTGGGGAAAATCAAAATGGGTCTTGTTCATCATATTTACTTTTATATAAAAGCAACATCATTGAAATGTATTAGCTAGTGTGATTCGTGCTTTGGTGTCGTAGGTGGCTGATACACTACGAGAAGAAGTGAGAATGTCCATCTTGACTGAACTTTCACTTCTCTGACTGCAGTCGCCTACTCTTGTCTGCTTTCACTTCGAGGCGTTTTGCATTTCAAACCAGCCTGATCATTGCTATTTGTGAATAGGTTCACTGAAAAAAGAAATTAGAGTGAAAGAATGATTCATTCATGAACCTGTCCCTGTGCACCTTCATGAACTGCGATTAACACAAAAAGTGTGTTTAGTGTATAGACTTTTATCTAACTATTAAAATGTGACCTATATTCTGTACAGTGCTTGCACAATTGTTAGGATAGTTTATATTCTGATCATAGGCCTATTTGTTTTTTCAAGCACATTTTACCAATTCCAAATCATCAATCTTAATAATTCTTAATAGTAATTTGACGAGGGATGTGTGGCTTACAGTGAAAAACACTTTATATTCAGCTTATTAGACAGTTTATTCTAAATGCAGGGCAAAAAAAAAAAAGAGATTTAACAAACTCTGAAAAGTTCAAAATTATGAAATGCCCATAAGGATGTAACGTTATGGAAATTTCGCAATGAAGGCATGATCATCAGACAATGAAATTCTCATTGGGTCACTCAGCAGATTCAGCAGGCTTGAGAAGAAAAGATGCATATTAACTGGAGTACTTTAAGAATTAAGGCAACTAATTAAAGCTGTGATGTAAAAGAAGTAGTGACATCTTTTCTTCTGTAACTTAAGTTTTAAAGTTTGGCATCAGTAACTAATTATGTAATCAGATTCCAATAAAAAATAAGTATTTGTAATTATAGGTTATATTACGTTATAAATCAATATATCAATATTGTACAATATTATCCTATTAAATTATTCAATCCTATATTATCCTATTCAATGTGATAAATGAGGTAAAAAAGTAATCTAATTATATCACCTAAAATATGTAATGGAATGGAATACCTTACTACTTTTTTTATTTTTTTATTTAATTTTACAGTAAGATGCCCTTACCGCTATTTCATTTTACAGTATGATGCCCTTACCGCAATTAAATTTTACAGTAAGATGCCCTTACCGCAATTTCATTTTACAGTAGTATGCCCATTTTACACTATTTTATTATTTATATTTTACATGAATGCTACTGAATTTAATAAATTCCAAAAAAGCGACTTGAGTCCACGTACATCAGCATATTCTTTATTCACTCTCACAATCAATTACATCCATTTTATTTATTTACTGTGATGCAACATTAGGCAAGGCAGTTTTATTAATATAGCACGTCATACACTTTGGCAATTAAAAGTGCTTTACACAGTAAGGAATTAAAATAATCACAAAATAAAAGCAAAGAAAATTAAAGTGCCCCTATTATGGATTTTTGAAAATGACCTTTCATGTAGTGTGTAACAGCTCTAAGGCCTCGTTTACAAGTGAAATGTAACCCAATTCTGATTTTTTGCTCATATGTGACACAAATCGGATGTGTTCTATGAACGTGTAAACAGGAAAAAAACGCATGCATTCAGATATTTCGAGATCGGTTTCAGGCCTTATTCATATGTGGAAATAAATCAGATATAAATCGGATATGTGCCAATGCGACTGTCATGTAAACAGGCTGATCGGATTTTCTGAGGCATTAGGCTACTTCTCCGTGGTTTAATGACAAGAGCAACCCCAATGCGCGTCTGCAAAGGGACGGATGGCCTGTCGAAACGTTGTGTCGTCGTAGGAGTGGAATGTGGACAAACGTTGACACAACATATCAAAGGTTGGCTTGCTCATCCTAAAATTTCGTACCCACTGCTTCTCGTTAAAGCTCGCCACAATATGCTCCTACCAGTCCTGAGATCTCTCTCGCACACAATAACTGAAGCATATGCGCAAACCCTTGAAACTTACCCTTTAAATACCTATGCTAATCACTGCATTAATTAATATTAATGTTTCACTGAGAAACGTCCTGCTTGAGTCGTCCTTGTGATGGAGGTTCGGGTTGAATAACTAGTTCTTCCAGAGTTTCATTATTGGACTCGCGTTCGGATTCATATGGTAAAATCGACGTCATTGTTCGTCACTGTGTTTAGTTTACGGTGTAGGAAGCCTCAGGACAGCTGATGTTGTTATGGCAATGGGTGTTTTTGTTTAAGACACGCGCGCTGTACGCAGTAAACCAATCACAACAGACTGAGCTGTCTGGCCAGTAGCATGTGGAAAGGAGGGATTTAGAGAGATTGATTCATCTGACGAGCCGTTTAAAGGGATACTTCACCGTTTTTTCATATTAAACTATGTTATTCCCTTAACTAAAACGAGTTGATACATACCTCTCTCGTCTCAGTGCGTGCACTAAATCGCTCTGACTTGCGGCGAAACTTTGTTAGCACTTAGCTTAGTCCAGTTCATTCAATATGGGCCAAGCAGAGAAGCTACCAAACATCTCCACGTTTTCCCTATTTAAATACAGTTACTCGCTTAGTGTAACTCGACCTAGGACGGTGACACAAAACAAAACGTTGCGCTTTTCTAAGCGTGTAAAATGGATAACTATATTGTATGGCGGAATACCATAGCAAGTGCTTGGAAGCACTTCGACTTCGGCGCAGTAATATCTTCACTAGAGGGAGCGGGGGCCGGTGAGAGGATTTTTCACGAGTGAAGATATTACTGCGCCGAAGTCGAAGTGCTTCCAAGCACTTGCTATGGTATTCCGCCATACAATATAGTTATCCATTTTACACGCTTAGAAAAGCGCAATGTTTTGTTTTGTGTCACCGTCCTAGGTCGAGTTACACTACGCGAGTAACTGTATTTAAATAGGGAAAACGTGGAGGTGTTTGGTAGCTTCTCTGCTTGGCCCATATTGAATGAACTGGACTAAGCTAAGTGCTAACAAAGTTTCGCCGCAAGACAGCGATTTAGTGCACGCACTGAGACGAGAGAGGTATGTATCAACTCGTCTTAGTTAAGGGAATAACATAGTTTAATATGAAAAAACGGTGAAGTAACCCTTTAAGAATCTTTGAAAAATGTGGGAATGTGCAAATGTATATTATGAGAAAATTCAGTAGTAAATAGCATAATAGGGGCACTTTAAAACAGTTATAAAAACAATTAAAAAGGATGTACAGTACAGTTATAAAATGAATTAAAAGAGTAAAAAGATAATACATAAATAAACTTCTCATCTGGCAATACACCGGTGTATCATATTTTTCACAACTCCCAGTTTTACTCTGAGATTTTCCCATGGTGATTACACTGTCTGTGGTGTTCTTGCGGCACGCCTAAGAAATCAACATATCCAAAAAAACAGATTTTCCCCTAAAATCGTACATGAGAAGCTCTAGGACTGACTCACGGGGTAACCTCGGGTTCACTGCCCCATCAGTCCACACCCCAAAGATTTGTCCGGAAGCTCTAGGAATGGAATCGATCCAGTCCGCACCCCACAGAACCTCGAGTTTAATTACACGTCAAACTCACTACTTCACCACAGACAGAGGTCATCAGCATGGTTTCATCTCTCAATTTCCTCAATTAAGTAATTTACTGTATGTTTGTCTCTTACCCAATTCGCAGTGCCATTTGAGTTCAGTTTCTAATCAAAAGGAGGATGTAAAAAGAGAACTGAATTCATAGCAAGTCAAAGCAGGGATCATGACAATACGCAAAAAAAGCATGAAGCATGAAAAAGCATCCCAGTTGGTCTTGACTGGCCTCCATACCGGTAAACCACTGATGGCTGATCTGAAAAAACAAACAAACAAACAAAAAAAACCCCAAAAAACAGAGAAAATGTGTGAGAAATGGTCACGAGTTTATTTAATCTAAATTTGTTCATGGACAGACGAGGAATCAACTTGTGCAACAGCAGTTATTACCAGTCGAGTTAGTTTAAATAGTATAGCTTTATTGCACATCCCTTGTTAGGGAACTCTATTAATTGCCTGAATGTACAATTACGTTAAAGGTACACTGAGTAACTTTATGGCCCTTCAAACTTAAATCTGAAATAGAAAGCTTTTGTAACATTACAAATGTTTTTACTGTCACTTTAGGTCAATTTAATACATCCTTGCCGAATTAAAGTATTAATTTCATTCAACAACAAAAAAATAAATAAATAAAATACTGACTGAACAGTAGTGCTTTCTATTTCAGATAAATGCTGTTCTTTTGAACTTTCTATTCAAAGAATCCTGGGGAAAAAAAAGTGTACAACTGAAAATAATCAGAAATGTTTCTTGATTCACACAAGTGCTCCTAAAAAAGTTATGCTCCAAGTAATGCAAGTTATGCATTACAATATGTTAATCACATAATGCATCTGATAGTTAGTCAAAACATACTTACAAAGCCAAAGATGCTCAGTGCTGAGGCTCTTAAAAGAGCCTTTGGCCTGTAGTTAGCTCCTGTTGACACAGGGAAAAGAGAGAAATAGAAGAAACATTATTTTTCAGCAATGATTATTGGCAAATGACTACATGTTATGAACATGATAAATGACAGATCTAGGATGACTGCTAGATTGATCAATTAACGTTACACAATTAGATGCCAGTTTTACCAATAATTGGCATAGAATTTAAAAATATTTTGCAATGAATATTTTTCAATTAGTCTGCCTTTACATTGCGTTAAATGCCTTACTATTTTAACATGTCATATTTCGGTCCTGTGCCGAGTGAATCCAGCATTTATACGTAGCTGTCTGATATCTTACATCGTGTCTACACTTTGTTAATGAGAGTTTATGCGAGCCTGCATAATTCGGCACTGAATAAAAACTCCTGCGTTCTCCAGAGCGCGAAAACAAATAAACACAAATATGCACTGGAGCGTTTGGTTTGGCAAATCTGTTTCGCCAATATATTATAACAGTATCAATCGAGTCTGCTCTTGCTTGCGTTTGAGGGTGCATAGCACCCCCATAGAACCGGGCCTGGGGCAGAGAGAGCGCGAGAGAGTGCCTTTGAGAAAACGCGCTAGGCCTAACTTACTTCAAAACGCCACACATTTAACTGAGGAGTAAAATATGCCATAACTGGTCGTAAAAAGGACAGAAAACCTTTGTTTGTGTAAATATTAGATTGGGTCCATCCATCTACTGGAAAAGGCAGTCAGTCAATTCTATGGCATTTAATGGGATATTAAAGCGGCAGTTTCGAGGAAAATTAGACTGTGTCCTGTGAGCTGTTATTAAAAGCCTATTCGATTTTATTATTTACTTTCTTCATAAATTTAGCTATATTTCATTGATATTGGTAATGGTTTACTTTGTAAAAGTAACTTATAAAATACATTTGTGCAGTACTTACCTCAGAAAAAAACATAGACAGTATGGAAAAAAAAACCCAGCAGGCGTCTAGCGATCCACTCTCAGCAGGGACGTCCGTTATGAGCGCGCACTCGACACGTGACGTCACACAAACCTCAGTTTACATTCTGCCAGGTTGTTGCGCGGGCTTTGCAACAATTAAAATTTTGTGAGGTGTAAGCAAAGTTTATATATATATATATAGTTTAAATTTATTTAAAATAAAATAAAAATACATTTATATCATTTATATTGCCTGTATGGGAACCAGTTGTGAATTTTTGTATGTATATATATATATATTTTTTTGTTATTGGAGAAAATGCTAATATAAAAATTAATTACTACTGCTTTTGCGTAAACAGTAAAGTACTGTAAATTCCATATACAGTAAGTTACTGTAAATTTCATTAAAAAAAACATAATGCATAATGCAAGTATTACAGTAGTTAACCGTAAATAATATAAATGGTATTTTATTGGGCTTTTTTGCGGTAAGTAACTGTAAAATTACGGCAAAGTCTAACAGTGAATAGGACACTGTGGGTTAAATAAGTATTTACATATTATGGGTAAGCTCATATCAGATAGGTGTGAATTTTGTGATAGTATTGAATCTGTGGAACATGTGATTTTTGAGTGTCAGAAATATGAGAAGGAAAGAATAAAGATGAGAGAGGGCATAAGAAGGTTAGGGGGACAAGGAAATTCACTTAAAGAATTGCAGGGGAAACCATTAAATGATATGAGTACACTGTTATTTCGATTTTTAAAGGAAACAAGATTGGCAGAAAGGATATAATTATTATTAGAAGTTATTTCTTCTAATGGGATTTTTTTTTTTTTTTTTTGTGGTGGTTTAGTTATTTATCTCCGGCCCACACTCCAGTACAGTAGGTGGCGGAAATGCACCATTAATGTTGGATGCCAACCGCCGTTAAACATCAACGAAGAAGAAGAAGAAGAAGAAGAAGTGTCTGTAGACCTCCGAGACAGGATTGTATCGAGGCACAGATCTGGGGAAGGGTACATAAAAGTTTCTGCAGCATTGAAGGTCCCAATGAGCACAGTCCATCATCTGTAAATGGAAGAAGTTCGGAACCATCGGGACTCTTCCTAGAGCTGGCCGCCCGGCCAAACTGAGCAATCGGGGGAGAAGGGCCTTAGTCGGGGAGGTGACCAAGAACCAGATGTTCACTCTGACAGAGCTCCAGCCTTTCTCAGGGAACAGAGGAGAACCTTCCAGAAGAACAACCATCTCTCACTCCACCAGTCAGGCCTGTATGGTAGAGTGGCCAGACGGAAGCCACTCCTCAGTAAAAGGCACATGACAGCCCTCCTGAAGGACTCTCAGTCCATGAGAAACAAAGATTAAACTCTTTGACCTGAATCGAAAGCGTCATGTCTGGAGGAAACCAGGCACCGCTCATCACCTGGCCAATACCATCCCTAAGTGAAGCATGGTGGTGGCAGCATCATGCTGTGGGGATGTTTTTCAGCGGCTGGAACTGGGAGACTAGTCAGGATCGAGGGAAAGATGAATGCAGCAATGTACAGAGACATCCTTGATGAAAACCTGCTCATGAGCGCTCTGGACCTCAGACTGGGGCGAAGGTTCATCTTCCAATAGGACAACGACCCTAAGCACACAGCCAAGATAACAAAGGAGTGGCTACGGGACAACTCTGTCAATGTCCTTGAGTGGCACACCAGAGCCCAGACTTGAACCCGATTGAACATCTCTGGAGAGATCTGAAAATGGCCGTTCACTGACGCTCCCCATCCAACCTGATGGAGTTTGAGAGGTTCTGCAAAGAAGAATAGGAGAAACTGCCCCAAAATAGGTGTGCTAAGCTTGTAGCATCATATTCAAAAAGACTTGAGGCTGTAATTGGTGCCAAAGGTGCTTCAACAAAGTATTGAGCAAAGGCTGTGAATACTTCTGTACATGTGATTTTTTTAAAATAAATTTGCAAAGATTTCAAACAAACTTCTTTCACGTTGTCATTATGGGGTACTGTTTGTAGAATTTTGAGGAAAATAAGGAATTTAATCAATTTTGGAATAAGGCTGTAACATAACAAAATGTGGAAAAAGTGAAGCACTGTGAATACTTTCCAGATGCACTGTATATGAGGATGCGACTGATGTAGAATACCCCTAGGCTAACTGTAAAAATGAACACTTGTGGCGGTCTAGTGTTGATGTCCTGCAAAGTCTAACAGTGAATAGGACACTGTGGGTTAAATAAGTATTTACATATTATGGGTAAGCTCATATCAGATAGGTGTGAATTTTGTGATAGTATTGAATCTGTGGAACGTGATTTTTGAGTGTCAGAAATATGAGAAGGAAAGAATAAAGATGAGAGAGGGCATAGAAGGTTAGGGGGACAAGGAAATAGTTATTTATCTCCGGCCCACACTCCAGTACAGTAGGTGGCGGAAATGCACCATTAATGTTGGATGCCAACCACCGTTAAACATCAACGAAGAAGAAGAAGAAGAAGAAGAAGTGCATGTCAGAGCACAAACCAAGCCATGCAGTCCAAGGAATTGTCTGTAGACCTCCGAGACAGGATTATATATATTTTTTTAAATAAATTTGCAAAGATTTCAAACAAACTTCTTTCACGTTGTCATTATGGGGTACTGTTTGTAGAATTTTGAGGAAAATAAGGAATTTAATAAATTTTGGAATAAGGCTGTAACATAACAAAATGTGGAAAAAGTGAAGCACTGTGAATACTTTACGGATGCACTGTATAGAATACCCCTAGGCTAACTGTAAAAATGAACACTTGTGGCGGTCTAGTGTTGAACACTTGTGAAGTCCACAAGACCGTAAGTGCAAATCAGGTGTGCCATCTTTTTACAATACAAGACATAATTGTTGGGCTGTCAATGAATAAACACTTGTTGGCACATACTGTTATTTTTTGTCTTTTTTTAAACTGTAACATAAACCACAGGTACTCAAGTAACTATTGTTTTGCAACTAGTAACTAGGAGAGATCAGTAGTCGTGCAACTCCTACCTAGGCTAGTACTTGACAGATTGAGACCATGTACTGATATTTTGCTTGAAAATAATTTGTGTCTTTTTGCATTTCCAGCAAACCCTGGATATCCCAGTAGTCAGGCTCCATATGACAGAAGTCAGGCCACGTATCCCATGATGCCCCCTGCCCAGTACGGTAGTACTTACTGTATCCGCCCCAAGAGTCATTCGATCAGCCGGCCTACAATCCTTCCTACATGCAGCCACAGAAGACCGGATACTAAACCACAAGCGTCTGTCACATCAGTCACTGTTGGATTGTTTAGGTTTTTGACGCACTTTCGCACGACAGTAAGATTATGCAGATTATACAAGACTAGTGGATGTGTTATAGTCAGTGTTATTTCTGTTTTATTTTCAATCAGTCCTTTCAGTTTAGGTTTCGCTCTGCGTGCGACACACTGTAAAAGTAAAGATTTTAAAAGAAAACACCATTAGAAACTTTCTACTTTTAAAAATGTCAAGTTTAACTCTATTTGACATTTCTTTGCAATTAATCGTGAAAGTTTTACTAGCGATTTACAAGTGTAAATAGTTTTTACAATAGTTTTAGCTTTCAGTGTTAATTTTTTCTAGTATTATACTAATATTGAACTGTATAATATATTTCATATCTTTTGATACAATTTGATATACTAAAAAAACTAAAATCTAAAATAAAACGTGGAAATTTTTAAGTTATAGTTTAGTTTATTTTTGCAATTTTGCTTTTGTATTTTCGTGTTCGTTAACAGCACAGAAACATGAATGTCTTCAATATTTATATTTCAACCAGCAGGATCTGTGTTTTTTTTTAACCCTTTCATGCATGAATTATGATAACCCCAGTCAGGATTTTTTTTTCCTATGTGTTTTTATTGCTCTTAGGGCATGAAAAACAAGATTTGAAAGTGTTTTTTTTTTTTACACATTTTTCAAAGAGATCTTCAGATGTCCACTTGAGTGGACAACATGCGTTTATGGTTTAAACTGAAGAGATACTTTATTAAACATATATAATCATACAATAATCAAACAGATATAGTGTGTGTATTTAACAAACCAATCAATAAAATTATATCAAATCATGTGAAAACTATAAAATATATAAAAAAATATATAAATGCGAAATATTGCAAAGGCAAGCCCTCCTCTGAGAAAACCTAGCGATAAGGTTTTTTCAGTCTCATCTGAAATGAGCAGTGTTGGGGGGTAACGCATTACAAGTAACATGCATTATGAAATCAGATTACTTTTTGATCTAACAAGTAAAGTAATTAATTACAAGTAATGTGCACTACGTGATCAGATTACTTTTTTGATGTCAATGAAAATTACATTCTAATAATACAAATACATTTATTTACAGCCGAAAAAAGTTATTGCAGATTAAGTATTTTCAAAAACAACATTCACAGTACAAGTATGAATTGTAGCTGAAATATAGCCATTGATGCATGAGTTCCACTATAGTGGACAGATGATTCATCAGAATTTTCTCCCAATATAAAATCAAAACTTGGAAAATTTGACTGTGAAATGACTCATTAGATATTGCTTGATGCTGCAATATTTTTTTTTTTACCTACAAGAGTCTCCTATAAGGAATGGGTGGATATTCCGGAGCAACTTGGTATTTCTGACTGACCATTGGCCATCTTGCCATCAAAACCCGTGAAAATTCAAGAAAATGCTTTTTTAATAGCTGTCCACTGTAGTGACCTCTATGCATGAAAGGGTTAAGAATGCGTCAATGTTTTCCATTTTAAATTCTTTCCTTTAAGGGCCTAAAATGCAGTCGTATTTTAATTACAAGGAGTGATGCTGAATCTCCATAATTTTGTCACGAGTCTCACCGGCTTGTTGTTTTGACCAGTTAAAAAGGTATTTTATTAAACAAACCTTTGTTAAAGCATTAGGAAACCACGTGTTTTTTGTACAGTCTTTCACTGTTCTTTTTCAGATTATATTGTTTCGGGTTACATTGTTTTTTTAGATGGAGCCTATTTATTTTTTTTAGCTTTTATAGATTTTGTAAATGTTTAACAGCTGTTTTGTATTTATATATTTCTATATTTGTGAGAAATGTGAAAAGCTTGATTGTTAAAATAAATATCTTACAGTCTCTTTAAAAAAAGGGAATTTAAAGAAAGTTTTACAGGAAAACATCAAAATTGTCAAACTCAACAAAGTCGACAACGGACAGCAAACCTGCTGGAGAAGTTTTTGGACTGTTTTTTTAATGCAATGTTTGGTGAAGTTATACCACTTGAATGTTTATGGGACCCCCTACTGGTGAAACAAAAAAGAAACAATCTGTAGTGCTTGTATTCATCTAATTGTAGTATTTTTCATGTATTTAAATATTTTTAAATTCTGTGTACTTTTTAACCTGATTTTTACAGATTAGTAGAGAGAATGTTTGTTTTTTTTACTGTTTTGAATATGATGCTGAATATATTCAGATATACTGAATATATTATTCCCATGTGTTCCTGTTTTTGTATGCTTTTTGATATTCAATAAATCAGCTATTCATGCAACTGATTCCTCCTCTTTTCCCACCCTGACAAAGAGTGGCGGTTACGTCCTTTTTCATTGTTTTAAGTACATTGTCACCTTTAAACACTGACCAATTAAAATATAATTTTATTAGACAAAAAGAGACCTGCTTTTTTAAAATGTTAAACACTGGCTATTGAAACTCTTGGATATTTTACTGTTTTGACCTTTAAATTTGTTCATTTGTAAGGGAAACAGCTGACAAGGTCGTTTATATGTATTTAGTACAGACACTTTTAAATCCAGTTTACTTGAAATAAGTAGTTGGGTCAATTATTTAATTATGCCAACAAAACTCTGTAAGTTGAAATACTTCATATTCTAAGTACATACAACTTAAATCAAAGCAAAAAGATAACTCAATAAGTTAAGTTGAGAGAACAATTTTTTATAGTGTATGTCTCACTTTATTAAATTTCTTTGACCTCATAATGTTCACTCAAAATGTCTCTGTGGTGAGTGGTGACATAGGCCTGGGTTCTTCAGTCAGTGGGGAAAATCAAAGTGGGTCTTGTTCATCATATTTACTTTTATATAATTGTAACAGAATTTAAATGTATTAGCAAGTGTGATTCGTGAGATAGCCGCCTTTGGTGTCGTAGGTGGCTGATTCACTATTCACGGATTTATGAATGAACCGCTCGTTTTAAAATCTTCCTGACATTTGCTATGACATCGCTTCAAACTTTACAATGCTCATGATATCTTTATTTAACTCTGTAAATCCACTTCACCAGCTACTTACTCTTCGACAGCGATGCCATACAAATATACAGAGCTACCGCAAAAACAGGAGTTCAAAGTCAAAATTCGAAGCTAGCTACACATCGCCAACTACTGGCCAGGCATGAATAATACAGCGTTAGTCGTTTTAGCAGATCCGTGTGAACAGGGATCGTTTTGACAATGTTGTCGTTTGTACGCAAAAAATGCAAAGGAAAACCTTTTCTGTTTTAGTAGGCCTACATTGTTGTCGTGTAAATCAGTTCAATGTTGATTCAGTTCAGTTCAATAACTGAAAAATTCTTCAATTATAAAATTAAGTCAAAACAGCTATAAAGCAGCTCTGCAGAAAACAGTGGTGGCATCATCCAGCTCAATTCAGTTTAAGTTTTGCTCCAATCCAATAGTGTCAGTACAGTCAAATCAATAAATGCAACAAATGAGCCATGCAAATGTGAGCGGAAGTAGCGAAGAAAAAAACATCTCAATTGCTTCTTTTTCTGTTTTGTGCAGAAATGTCATATCATTACGCCTGCTGGACTCATGGTACGGCAGCAAAGTTTCTTGATTATTACGCAGTTCCTAGCCATATCAGCCAAGAAAATCGCAACTTTTCATTTTCCGTCGGTCTTAGTACACGATGTAACTACAGAAGAGTCAAGTTTTAAATAGGAAAAATATCTAAACTCTTTGGTAATTTTTTGGAGAGAGATGCTAATGGTCTTGTCCGATTCAATGATCTATGCTAAGCTATGCTAAAAGTGGTACCGCCAGACCCGGAGTTCGGCTGAATGGATACGAAAACGGTAAAACTCAACTGTTTAACTCTGGGGGAGTTGTAAAATGAGCCTATTTCCAAAAAAAGTGGAGTATCCCTTTAAGAATTTGGACTCAGTGGGTCTCATTCACTAAGCACGTGTACGCACAAATGAAACGAACGTTTTCACGAACAAATCGACAGCTTTCGACTGTTTGACGAAACAGCTTTCCTCCAAATTGGACCTGGGACCCCTGACACCCTATATCAAGTCTATGGTAACGAACCTTGGTGTAAAGATGGATAGTGATCTTCACCTAGAGAAACAGATAAACTCTGTTGTAAAAGCTAGTTTCTTTCAACTTAGGCTACTTACCAAATAGAAGCCATTTTTATCTTTCAAAGATTTGGAGAGGGTTATACATGCTTTTATCACCACTCGCCTGGATTATTGTAATGCTTTATATATAGGAGTTAACCAGGCCTCTCTCTCTAGACTGCAAATAGTTCAGAATGCTGCCGCTCGACTCCTTACAGGAACCCGTAAACGAGAGCACATTATGCCTGTTCTTGCCTCTCTTCATTGGCTACCAGTTTGTTTTAGAATACAATTTAAGATTTTATTGTTTGTTTTTAAATGTCTTCATGGTCAAGCCCCAGCTTACTTAGATGATCTACTGAAGATGCATGCTCCTCTGAGGTCAATGAGGTCCGCTGACCAACTACTCTTATCTGTTCCTAGAACAAGACTTAAAAATAGGGGAGATCAGATCGAGCATTTTCAGTCGTGGCCCCTAGGCTGTGGAATGATCTGCCTATGCATGTCAGAGTAGCTCCCAGCCTTGACATTTTTAAATCACGACTTAAAACTCACTTTTATTCATTGGCTTTTAAACCAGCCTGAGAGTTAATTTCTGCATTTTATTCTTTTAGTTTGTCACTTGTTTAACTGTGTTTTGTGCTCATGTCATGTGTTTATAATTTGTCTGAAATTATGTCAGTGTCCAGCACTTTGGCTAACCTCGGTTGTTTTAAATGTGCTTTACAAATAAAATTGTATTGTATTGACGAGAAAACCCTTATATAAAGATTGGACGTGTTTTATGCAAATAAAAAAATAAAAAATACTGGTGCACGTGGCCGGTGGCCGCCATTTGGAATACTCCAAATTCTCTAACATTAGACCGAGATTATAAGAACAAGTACATGTGCGTACTTACGTGCAGTGATTTAGGGGGAGATTTTTTCCTGAGAAATGTTCCTGTGTTTACAAATACGAAATAATCCACGCAATTATTGGTGGATGAGACCCATTGTTTTGACATTTTATGGCCCCGCTTTTGTTTTATGGTCAATAAAGTGCATACATCTTAAACTAAACGGATTTATGTTAAATAAGTTATTATAACATCTCCACATATGGGGAAAATATATTTACACCCTCTTAAAAAAATTATCTTAGCCTACGTTTTGAACGTTACTCTGTATCAAATCCAAGGGCATAATCTTTCAGAAAAAACTGAAGCTTCCCCGGGCGCCGCCATTGATTACCAGACCATCACCTGCTATTAGCATTCCATTGACTCCCATTCATTTTGGCGTCACTTTGACAGCGAATAACTTTACATCTGAGGCGTTTAAAGACTCCATTTGTCCATTATTTATTTCTAAAGAAACACGAAAATGTATAAAAGGCTCCATAACCTTGTATCTTACGTTATGGCCCCGTAGAAGCAGTTTTTGTAAATATATAGGCTAGCGATTGCATCATAATCACACAACTCTCAGTATACAGTAGGAAAATTACCGTATGGTCAGGAGGAGAAGCTCGCGGGCAATCGGGGGGACGTGGAGGCAAAATGACAAAATAATTAATCAGAATACTTAGCAAAAGTTGCTCCTAGCTCATGGACACCTCCTACTCACACTCTCCGTGTCTACAAGTTTCGGAAGGGAATGATTCAGATTTCTCTTGGCACAGCTACTAGAAGACAGACAGGTTGCTCACGTCACATCTACGTCGTCAAGCTCAGTTTGAGTCTGCGCAGTACGCTCGACCATCAGGAAGTGAGAGCTTCTAATTGACTTCACTTTTCTCCGTTGAATCCAATGGGGTCGCTGTGTCCATTTCTTATACTGTCTATGATCAAATCAGACACTGGATTGACATAAGGCGCTCCAAATTAGACGTATTAATTCGAATAATTTTTCATATAACATTTCTGTTCTTAAATGTGAAAAAAAAGAAAGAAAAAGATTCATTTAAATTCTTTGTGGATTTTCATATTTACACATTCAAGAAAGTTTTACGAGTTTTTTCTACTTTCGTTTAACCGTTGCAGTTGAAGTCTAGTCGGTTCCTCGTACGCCCACTTACTTTATTATTCACGAGCCTCAGTTGGATTTGGTGCTGCAGGCTTCATCAGAAGAAGAGCTATGGGCTCCACCGTCGCGGTTCTTCTGTTCCTGAACTTCCTGTCTGCGGGTTTATTCACAGTCGGCAAGTTCTAAAGAAACACTTTAAACTTGTTTTTGGGCGGTTTACAGACAATAAATAAATAAATTCTGATACTTTAGAATTTATCGGTTGTTTGTTTTGTATAAAATGTGTCACATTTCCCCTGTTCTTTAAGGTTTTGGGGATGACTGTAGAAGCTACACCACCAGCAGTAACGAGTACAAGCCATTTACAAAATGCCAGAACGGGCTGCACTGCTGTGGGTCTTGCGATAACAGATACTGCTGCTCCAGTTCTGATTCAAGGTTAACTGATCAAGACGTGTGCAATACGTAAGACATTTTAATTCTATTCTGTCTTAATTCAAATGTCTTTTAGACCCAAAAGTCCTATTCCACAAAAGGAGAGGGAATTTGATTTCATGTTTTGGGTCAGCTATTGCTTTCATTTCTCCCTCATGATCTGTAACTGTTAGCCTAACTAGTGATAAATCAGTGAACTGTAAAGTCCGATTTCTTCTTAAATATTTGGTGTGTATCTAATTGTTGAGGTTAATCTCAAACCTGCAACCTAATCAAATTAACTTTTTTTGTAATGTTTTTGCAATGTGTGTTACTTGAGGTTTTGCCTCACCGTGTGTCGCTCCACCCATCGTTTCCTACAGAGGTTGTGGTCGTTTTTAATAAACTGCAGTTTGCAAGATGCATCCCACAGACTGACACGATACAATTTTAACAGCCACTTTGTGTAGTGCAAGGTGGGAAAATGCTTTGCTTGATAATTAAAGAACAAAGAACGTAACGTTTTTGGCTGCGAAAGCTGTTGCGTTCACATTTATAAAGTCAAAATTGAAAGACGAATGAGGCAAGAGAGAAGAAGCATGATGCAATATTAAACATTTTTTGTTGAGGGGATTAACAGGATGTCCAAGGCAAGAAAAGGCGGGAACAAATAAAAACTGTTTGTTATAAAAACAAATGTTTTAGTTGAAAAAATTATATATATAATTTTTTATATATATATAATAACTTTGTATCTCAAAAGTATTGTGAGCTAAGTTGATTGTAGAGAGTGTAGAAGTGAATTTTAATGTAATATTTAATGTAATATAAATACGATTTCAGAGATTTATAATGCTTGTTGCTTCACATTTTGTCATAGTCTGTCCAGCAGCCAAAGTGGCCACTCCATTGTTTCAGGAGCAATTTGGAGTGTGGTCGCATCCGCTGTGTTCTTCGTCTTCTGCTGTAGCTGCTGTATCTATAAAATGTGCAGAACACACAGATGTAAGTGTTTTAGTGTCAATAGAACGTTACAAAGTTACATTATTTAGGATAATGATAAGATGATAATAATTATATATATTTTTTCTGTCTTGTTTTTCCCACAGCTGTGCCAGGAACGCACATAACCACAGTCATGAATACGCAATGCATTCAGCAGCAGCAGCAGCAGCCTGCCATACAGCCAGCTCAGTATCCAGCATACCAGCCTGTGCCGACTCAACCGGGCTACGGCGCTCAGCCTATGCAGACGGGACCATATCAGGGACAGCCATACGCACCTGGACCCCCACCCCCATACCATATAGCCGGTGAGAACATAGACATCATATAGATAGATGCCCTATCGACCGCTACTGCTTACTGGCGCTGGCGAGCCGTGGGGCCGCCATCTTAGACCGGTCACCCGCTCCACTCAGTGTAATCTGTATGGCAGGTGCAATGAGCTGTCAGCGCATTTAATTAATCATACCTCACTGAATACCGAACTGATTTTCACGCAGGTTTTTTTGCTGCAAAGGTCATTCATGTAGCTATTATACAGGACACATGGTTCGGCGTATTTTAATATTCATAGTAGGCTTAACAGTAATATAATATTCTGATATAAGATATAAAGTGACCAGACGTCCACAAATCAAAATATGTGATGTAGGATATAAGGTATTTTATAAATCACACACTATAAATATGATAAAGAAGCAGAAACAGATAGTTGCAGTAAAGTAAGATATTTTAATAAGTTGAAGAAACGTGTGTTTTACATTTACATTGCTTTCTGATATCACGTGTGCAAACACAAATAACCTATATTTATATATATATATATATATATAAAACAGTTATGTCCGGTCAAACAATGTATGAATTAACTTCAGATTGGATTGCGCTAAAAGTAAGTTTCGTGCCTCTTACAAGTGCTTTCGAACTTCTTTCTGATCTGAATGGTATGTGGAAAACACTTGAGTTGAGGGAGGGAGAAAACACTTGGGGGAGACTTCTCCTAGTGTCTAGAACGCAACTGAATGCCTTTTCAAGCGTCTCAATACTTGAAAAACCACAGGAAACTACTTTTAAACACGAAATTACTTGATTTACAGAGGGTCTATTCGCACGTCTATTAATAAACGTTACCGGAGGTAATTTTCCTGGACCTTTTTACAGAAGGTAAAAGTCGCCGTAATCTTTACTGACATTGTCCATATTAATGATTACTGAGATGCACATTCGGACGGGACTAAAATAACCGAGAAGCTCTTTTAATTATTACTTTACCCCACCTCTCCATGTCAGGTGAACACCGGCTGGTGCAGTAAACATTGCCTAGCTAACGTTAGCTGGCTACGATTTCAGTACAGTAATATCAAAGATCCTTGCTCCTTCTCAATTATCTGGTAATATTCTATTCACAAAATACAACCAATAGTACGGTAATGTTAAAAGTAATCCCCCATTTGCGATGGTCCGCCGATTAGAACAGGAAAATACTCCACAGTGCTCTAGCATCTTAACTGCTGCCACGCAACGAAACTAGGAATACGACCGGTTTAAGATGGCGGCCGCATTTTCTCAGTGCCCAGCGGCCAATAGGGCATCTAGTCTCTATATAATATCTATGGGTGAGAAGACCTAGAGGAGGGGAGAAAAACTTCCAACCCTGCTCCAACACACACATACCTGTAGTTTTCAAAATAAGCCTGAAGGGTTGAAGCTAAAGGTGCGTTCACGACATGTCGTAATTACCGTAATGATTCTTAACTATAAAAAGCCTTCATGTACATGTAGAACTTGTAATTACAACGTGTAAACTGGTCATTTTCTCAGAGCTACGACTTGTAGCGTGTGGCCGCTGTACCTCCTGACCACCGCAGATTTAAGGTGTGTTTGTCTTAAAGTGGCGCTGTGCAGACCGATCGGTGTATGACATCCAAATACAGCGAGATTCGAAAGCATACAGAGCTTTATTTATTAGGGCTGGGTATTGACACAAATTTCACAATTCGACTCGATTCACAAGCTTGCAATTCAATTCGATTTCGATTCAATATTGATTATTTTGGATATCAGGTACAATACATGGCAACTTTTCTCAAGGAAAACAAATCTCTTAACTAATGCTGTAAACTATGGGAGTCAGTTGTAGCCTATAGGCTTCATTAGCCTACTATAATATTGAAGGTAAAAATGAACTGATTTGTATACAAACATTTAAATTACACTTTTATTTATTTTTATAATAATAAAGTTATATGAAATATAAACATTTAAATGTTGGCTGTCATAAAAACCTGCCAGATTTATTTAAACATGCATTAAAAATTGAAGAATATTACAAATTATAATGAATATGTAATATGGTGCATATATTTAGCAAAATGCTCCTCTCTAGAGTACATTTTTAGCTCTAATTCACTAGCTGACTAACAAGTTTATGGTCACTGGATATGGTTTTTCTGAGGTAAATGTGACGTTACAATACATGACATTGTTTCCAAGCTGATTTACTGACGTCTTTCCACGGTTGAAACACTGATTGAGCGATTCCATGTCACATGATACGGATTTCGATAAGTTGTACTCTACCTTTTAACACACTTTCAGATGATCATTGTTTATTTCGCGTGGTAACTGGTATTAAGGCGGAAGAGAAGATCACGTGCGCTCCACACTGCTGCTGCTCTTGAGCTGCGCCAGAGTGATCTCACGCCACAGCGCCAAAACGGTGTTTAAGTTTTTGAATTTCGTAAGAAAATGGACGTAATTTGAAATCTGAGACTTTGTTTCATATCAATAGTAACAAAGCACAAAGACCATTGCGATTTATTGGATGGGATGCGCGCTACAATGTTACATTCATTCATCACTGCAAACAGGATGACTAATCGATTCTTGGGATTTAAGAATCGATATCGGTTCGTAAAAATGAGAATCGATTAAAATCGAGAAATCAATATTTTTTACCCAGCCCTATTATTTATGTTCATTACAACATGGCGTGCACGCAGCATAGAACTGAGTTTACACCCCTGTATTAGAGATTGCATTCACTGGTTGGTTGGGTAGTTGAACACTTCAAACAGTAGTCGCAGCTGTCGGAAGCTATCGAGTACTTGAGCGGACAATAACCACAACGACGCGCTTGTTTTTATTCGCTAAAAGCAAACCAGCAAGCCATGAATGCGAATGCTCAAAGAGAGTTACTGTGTCCAAAATCTCATACTTTATTAGTAGGCGGAAGACAGTATGTGACAAAAGAAGTATGTCCGAATTCACAGTACTCATAAAAGAGCAGGCAAAAAGTACCCGGATGACCTTCTACTTCCAGTGAGATTCTGAAGTGTGAATACAATGGACACTTTTCTATCCCATGAGGCCACAGGAGAGGATTTGTGAACGGCAGGGTAGATCACGTGATAATGAAGTGAGTGAAAGTGACGTGAAGTATGAGACCCATTCTCAGAATATGTCCTCTCCATTTAACCCATCCAAGTTAGTGCACACATATTAGGAGTAGTGAGTAGTAAACACACAAACACACACTGCAAACTGTGGACACACACACCCAGAGCAGCCATTTTTGCTGTTGCGCCCGGGGAGCGATTGGGGGTTAGGTGCCTCGCTCAAGTGCACTTCAGTCATTTCCTGCTGGTATTGAGACTCGAACGCGCAACTTCAGGTTACATGTCTGACTCTCTAACCATTAGGCCACGACTGCATAATGACAACATGGCGAATGTAGTACGTCCGGATTACATTCATAACTACACATATTCAAACTATACTTTTATAGGTACTTATTCAAAATAAGTACCTAGTATGCGATTTCAGACGCAGCCAGTTTGTGGCAGGAGGTCGATGACAGCAAATAGACTACATGCATTTTGTCTTATTCTATTATAAACTATATTGAACCATTTGAGTACAAATCTAAATGATGCGAGTAGTTATTGTTTTTACTGTTGTAGACCTGTGAAATGTGGATGCGAATGTTGTATAATACCCCTAGGCTAACTGTAAAAATTTCATTAATATATGTATGCATGCACATATTGTTTGACATCAAAGACGCGGAAGCGAAGTTTATAATGGCCCTGTCCCAAATGGCACCCTTAACACTCGCAGTCTTCCTACGAGTTCGCACTTTTGCGACGTAACACCGCTATGACTGTCTTCTGTGGAGCTCACTTCAGTGCGGACTCTGCAAAAGTGTGCATCAAAGGCGTATATCGGCAGCAAAGGGGTTGTCCGCAAGCACCCTTCTGAAACCCTTGTTGGCACTTGTTTTTGTCTTTTTTTTTACCACAGGTACTCAAGTAACTATTGTTTTGACTGGGAGAAATCAGTAGTCGTGCAACTCCTACCTAGTAGATTGAGATCATGTACTGATATTTTCCTTGAAAATAATTAGTGTCTTTTTGCATTTCCAGCAAGCCCTGGATATCCCGGTGTTCAGGCTGCATATGACGGAAGTCAGGCCACGTATCCCATGATGCCTCCTGCCCAGCCAGGAAGTGCTTATCCGCCCCCAGAGATATTCAATCAGCCGGCCTACAATCCTTCCTACATGCAGCCACCGAAGACCGGATACTAAACCACAAGCGTCTGTCACATCAGTCACTGTTGGATTGTTTAGGTTTGTTGACGCACTTTCACTTGTCAGTAAAAATGTCCCGCATTCGATGCAGATTATAGAAGACTAGTGGATGTGTTACAGTCGGTGTTATTTCTGTTTTATTTTCAATCAGTCCTTTCAGTTTAGGTTTCGCTCTGCGTGCGACACACTGTAAAAGTAAAGATTTTTATAAAACAAAGATTATTGAACTAAGTTTTCAAAGAAAATACCATTCAAAACTTTCTACTTTAAAAAATTTAAAGTTTAACTCTATTTGACATTTCTTTGTAATTAATCGTGACATTTTTACTTCAACCAGCAGGATCTGTGATTTTATTTTAACCCTTTCATGCATGAATTATGAATTATGCATGCATTTTCCTGTGTGTTTTTATTGCTCTTAGGGTATGAAAAACAAGATTTGAATTTTTTTAATTTTTAAAAAAAAAAAAAATTTTTTTTTGTTTCCTTATAATTTTTATACAGAATTTAATTTTATTTGATCAATTCGGGGAAGATACGCGAATTGAGTTTTCCTGACGATGCTTTATCTGTAGAGTGGTAAAGGGATCCTCCATAGGCAGAGACTAGTTGGCACTTCAGCACTGCGTTGTCATCGGGTCCAGGCGAAGGTCCTTCGTCAGATCTGGATACGGCCTGGATCCGGCAGGCGGCGGGAAAACCTTGGGATAAACAAAGACACTAAAATTAGCGTAGATGTCAAGTAATGTGCATTACAATATCAGATTACTTTTTGATGTTACGAGTAAAGAAACGCATTACAAGTAACGTGCATTACAAAATCAGATTACTTTTTGATCTAACAAGTAAAGTAATGCATTACAAGTCACATACATTATGTAATCACATTACTTTTTGGATGTCAATGAAAATTACATTCTAATAATACAAATACATTTATTTACAGCCAAAAAAAGTTACTGCAGATTAAGTATTTTCAAAAACAACATTCACAGTTTAAGTATGAATTGTAGCTGAAATATAGCCATTGATGCATGAGGTCCACTATAGTGGACTGATTATTAATCAGATTTTTCTCCCAATCTAAAATCAAAACTTGGAAAATTTTACTGTGAAATCATTTTTACTCATTAGATATTGCTTGATGCTGCAATATTTATTTTACCTACAAGAGTCTCCTAGGATAGAAGGAATGGGTGGATATTCCGGAGCAACTTGGTATTTCTGACTGACCATTGGCCATCTTGGTTTGGAGGGGGAAAAAATCGACACACAACGACTTGCCACTTGGTGGCAATGTATGGGATGATGCACCAGGGTCCACTGTAGAGGTTGATGTGTAACTATTCCATCAAAACCCGTGCAAATTCAAGAAAATGCTTTTTTAATAGCTGTCCACTGTAGTGACCTCTATGCATGAAAGGGTTAAGAATGCGTCAATGTTTTCCATTTTAAATGATTTCTTTTAAGGGTCTAAAATGATGTTGATGTTGGCATTGCAAAATTTTGAGGTCTATTTATGTAACAGTAGTATGGGCCCTATTATCGTATACACTGACCACAATCCTCTCGTCTTCCTGTCTCGTATGGCAAACTCCAACCAGAGATTAATGAGATGGTCTCTTATTCTGCAAGAGTTTATTCTTGATATAAGGTATAAAAAAGGAGTGGACAATGTAGTGGCAGATGCTTTATCAAGAGCTCATATTGATGACTAAACTGCTCATAAATGTGTGGTAAGTCTTGTTTCTCTCTTTTACAAACCAAGAGAAATCATAGTTTGTAATTACGGGTGGGGGTGTTACGTCCAGAGACGATGTAATTATTGATTTATATTTATTTCTAATGTGTCTTGTTTCTTTTATTTTTGCTCCTTCTACTCAATCTGCCTGGCAGGTAGTTGATCGCTCCCAGCTGTAACTGCTTACCAATTAAGAGTGAGCCAGCATAAAAGCAGAGCTCCAGCTACCAGACGGCGAGAAAACGTTCCCCCAAGAGCTTTCTCCAGAGCGGTGTCTTTCTCCTGCCCAGCCTGTTGTTGCAGTTACAATTGGTGGTTATTGAGCTGCTGATTACTTTATTTTGGTATTGTAGTGTTCTTGTTGTTGGTTCATTGTGATATTTTTCCAAATACTTACTTTTTGTTATGTTAGGGCGCTTTCACACTGGCAGTTTAGTGCGGACCGGGGCACGGTTCGCATGAAAAATCGCTAATGTGAACGCTGTCATCGGACCCGGGTGCGCACTAGAGTACCGAACCCGAGACTACCTGGAGGAGGTGGTCTGAGCTCGGTTGCTCCCGAACCGTGGTGCGGTTCGCGTTAATGTGCAAGCAACACGGACTCGGGTGCGCGCTTGTTCAGGAAGTATAGTATCCCGCGCATGCGTATCACTGTCGATATCATTGTTTGATTGCGTTTGCGATGACGTAAGATCACTGCAAACGCACCTGGGTTCGATACAACTAATTGAGTGTGAAACCAGACCAACGCTGCGGGGGGCGCCGGGAACTAGCGCACTCGGGTTCGGACCGCAGCAAACGAACCCAGTGGAAAAACGCCCTTAGTTAAAGAGAGTTATATTCTTTATCTTTTGAGGTTATGTTGCTTGATTAATAGCTGCTACTATTAACACTCTCTTTAGCCGCTATCTTAATGTTTGTTTATTTTGGTTTTGGGTTTATTGGTTTTATTTGGAAGCTGTAGGGAGGTGGATGCCCTTTGTTTAAACCTGTCTTCTCCTGTTTTGGGGTTAGTAAGGGAGTTAGGGTACAACTCTGTTATTTTTCTTTTCTTTTCTTTCCTTTGTTAGTCTAGTTAGAGGTAAATTATTTCAGTTATATTGTCTTTTGTTTATTATTTTGGCCTTATCCTCTCCTGAAACTATGGCTTCCTTTTTGTGTTTTTCTTTGTATTTGTTCCACGAGCTGTGAAATAAAATCTTTTTCTGGATGCTTGTGGTGCTGTGGCAGGACTTAGATTAACGCTCTTTAAAATTTGGTTTTACTTTTGTTGCGTCCCCATTTACCCCTAGACTTATGTGGGACGTAACACTGTCTCTTTAAAAAAAGGGAATTTAAAGAAAGGTCTACAGGAGAACATCAAAATTGTCAAACTCAATAAAGTCGACAATGGACAGCAAACCTGCTGGAGAAGATTTTGGACAGTTTTTTATGCAATGTTTGGTGAAGTTACACCACCTGAATGTTTATGGGACCCCCTACTGGTGAAACAAAAAAGAAACAATCTGTAGTGCTTGTTCTGTGTATGTACTTTTTTATTTTTTTATTTTTTTATTTAAGTTTTTATTACAGTAATTACAACATTTCCTTACATTTGGATGGTACCTGAAAACTTAGAACAGACATTCCACAATTGGTTATATTGGCTGAAAGAAAAAAAAGAAAAGAAAAAAAACAACAACAAAAAAACCCAGCAGAACAGATTTTGAGAGACAGATATTACATTATCAAATATTATAATAAATAACAAAAAAAAAAAAGAGGCATAAAAGACATCAATTGTAGTATAAATACAGTTAGTTACAAGGCAATGCCAGCCAACACCGTATCTGTTTGTAATTTAATCAGATATATAGTTCTATATTTATTACTCTGCCAGTAGTTTGGGTACCTGATCTGATCAGTTATACAAAAGAAAAACTTGAGGATGCTACATTTTATTCCAGAAGTACTCTCATTCCCAAAGTGGTTTTTGGATTTATTTATGTGATTTATTTCATTTTTATTCCTACCGTTATTTTTTTCATTCCTTATACGAAAGGTATCTCTATTTATTCAATAATTCTTAAGATTTCCCTACTTTTCTTAAAATATCGTAATCTCTAAACTAGGACTGGTCTTAGTGGGAGAATGTAGTCTATCCATTTTCTCCATAGCTTGATAAATTTCTCGGACTGAAGCCGAAGATTCATTGTTAATCTCTCCATCGTGTAAATTTCGTTCACAATTCCCAGCCAATCGTTAATTTCCGGTGTTTCAGGCTGCAACCATTTTCTGGTTATAGCTTTTTTGCAAGCTATCAACAGAATTCTTATTAAATATTTATCAGATTTGTCTTCTGATTTAAGACTTTTAAGACCAAAGTATAGAGTTGAAAAACTAAATTGGATGGGTTCCATGAATATATTCTCTAAACTCTTATGAATTTCTTGGCAAAATCTCTGAACTTTAGAGCATTCCCAGAATATATGGCTATGATTGGCTTCATTTGAGCCGCACATTCTCCAACAGGTTGCATTTTTGCTTCGATATCTTTTCTGCTTAGGGGTGAGAAAAAATCTAGTGATATTTTTCCAACCAAATTCTCTCCAGGATGAGGAGTGTGTTGTCTTCCACTGTGATTTAAGGATACTTTCCCAATCTTCCTCAAGGATTTCCAGGTTTCCTTCCATTTCCCATTTATTTTTAATTGGAAACAGGGACAACTTTTGATATAATATATATTTTTTTATATATATTGGGTTATATTGGGCTTTTAATATATATATTGGTTTAATATATATATTTAATATATTTTAATATTATATATATATATTTAATATATATATTTATAATATATAGAAATATATATATATTTAATATATATATTAATATATATATTGGGCTTTTAATATATTGGGTATTTTCTAATTTTCTGTGTTGTAGACTTTTATACAATTTTGTAATTATTTTTGTCATGTCACCTGTTTTATATATTGAAATAAACATTGTAAGAATACTGTTTTCCTTGTCATTATATTCCCTTACAATATTATTATTTTTATGTCTTTAATTTTGTAAGTACCTATGAAAAAGGTACATTTGAGTGTCTCAAAATCCAACACTTGCCCTTTATGTAAAAACGTACAGTATGCTGTGAGGCCTCGTTTAGTCCAAGCTTTAAAGCTGTCGTCTATAGTATTTGGAGCAAAAGTTGAATCATAAGCGGGCCATCTCAAGATTGATATCAAGTCTATCAATTTTTTTTTTTTTTATCTTGCCAAATCTTTAATAAGTTAGTTGTCCACGGATTGAGTTCCTGTGTATACATTTTAGTCAAGTGTTCATCTGCCATTATAGCTTGAATTGGAGGTCTTTTAAGGTTTTCATTTTCTATTTCTTTCCATCTGGCTTTAAAATATGGATTACATAGACATAATAAAGGTCGTAATTGGGCTGCACGATAATACTCCTCTAAACATGGCAAGCCAAAGCCACCTTTTTCTTTCTGTAGTTGTAGTGTCTTAAATTATATTCTTGTTTTTTTCCCTTGCCATATAAATCGTGATATCAATCTATCCCATTCAATAAAGTTTTGTTTACTTATCTGTGTATGTACTTTTTAACCTGATTTTTACAGATTAGTAGAGAGAATGTTTTTTTTTTTTTTTACTGTTTTGAATGTGATGCTGAATATATTTAGATATACTAAATATATTAAAATATATTGAGTATATTATTCCTCCCTGTGTTCCGGTTTTTGTATGCCTTTTGATATTCAATAAATCAGATATTCCTGCAACTGATTCCTCCTCTTTTCCCACCCTGACAAAGAGTGGCGGTTACGTGCGACTGCAGTGATGCCCTCGTATTGGAAGAAGTCGTCGTTCTAAGAAGTCTCTGTGAAGTACCAAATGTAACTTCCATTTTGATCCTTTTTCAATGTTTTAATTGTCACCTTTAAACACTGACCAATTGAAATATAATTTTATTAGACAAAAAGAGACCTGCTTTTTTAAAATGTTAAACACTGGCTATTGAAACTCTTGGATATTTTACTGTTTTGACCTTTAAATTTGTTCATTTGTAAGGGAAACAGCTGACAAGGTCGTTTATATGTATTTAGTACAGACACTTTTAAATCCAGTTTACTTGAAATAAGTAGTTGGGTCAATTATTTAATTATGCCAACAAAACTCTGTAAGTTGAAATACTTAATATTCTAAGTACATACAACTTAAATCAAAGCAAAAAGATAACTCAATAAGTTAAGTTGAGAGAACATTTTTTTATAGTGTAAGTCTCACTTTATTAAATTTCTTTGACCTCATAATGTTCACTCAAAATGTCTCTGTGGTGACATAGGCCTGGCTTCTTCAGTCAGTGGGGAAAATCAAAGTGGGTCTTGTTCATCATATTTACTTTCATATAATAGTAACAGAATTTAAATGTATTAGCAAGTGTGATTCGTGAGATAGCCGCCTTTGGTGTCGTAGGTGGCTGATTCACTATTCACGATTTTTATGAATGAACCGATTCGTTTTAAAATCGTCCTGACATTTGCTATGACATCCGCTTCAAACTTTGCAATGCTCATGATAACTTTATTTAACTCTTCAATATGTAAATCCACTTCACCAGCTACTTACTCTTCGACAGCGATGCCATAAAAATATACAGAGCTACCGCAAAAACGGGAGTTCAAAGTCAAAATTCGAAGCTAGCTACACATCGCCAACTACTGGCCAGGCATGAATAATACAGCGTTAGTCGTTTTAGCAGATCCGTGTGAACAGGGATCGTTTTGACAATGTCGTTTGTACGCAAAAAAATGCAAAGGAAAACCTTTTCTGTTTTAGTAGGCCTTGTTGTCATGTAAATCAGTTCAATGTTGATTCAGTTCAGTTCAATAACTGAAAAATTAAGTCAAAACAGCTATAAAGCAGCTCTGCAGAAAACAGTGGTGGCATCATCCAGCTCAATTCAGTTTAGGTTTTGCTCCAATCCAACAGTCAAAGCAATAAATGCAACAAATGAGCCATGCAAATGTGAGCGGAAGTAGCGAAGAAAACTTTTTCTGTTTTGTGCAGAAATGCCCGCAATGCTGTCTGTGCATGTCAAGAACAAAGTCTTGCGTAACTATGTGTGTGAGTTCTTGAGAACGGGATTGTGGCAACAATTGGTCAGGAGAATGGCTTTGCAATCAGCCCGAATAATGCCGAAAACTCAAAACAAGAAACTTTACATTTTAAAAATGAAGAGATAAAAAAGATCCTATCTTTAATTATTGAACAATCAAAAATATGTTATTTGCTTTTTCCAGCAGGTCCAGGGTAACCTGTTCCCTTTGGCCAGGCGGTGCTTAGGTGTAATTACCATATTTATCAAAACCGGCTGTTATCAACACTGGACCTTTTCCACCCTCGAATATTTTTTGTTGGACGTTTATCTAATGTTTTGTTTTATGTTCTCTGAACATTCTGAAGCATTCCCATGTTTGCAAAATGATAAAATGGAATGTTGCCTAAACATTCATACATAGGCTAGACGTTTTTGAAGTGCCCCTATTTAGCTATTTTAAAGTTTCCTAATGTTGTTTTGGAGTCTCCTACGACAAGTTTACATGCATCAAAGGTTAAAAAACTGTTTCATTTTCTCATAATATACATTTGCACATCACAACATTATTCTCAAAAGACTCTCTTGACGTCACAACGAAACGGCAATATGACTTGTTTGAAAAACGATTCATTTCATTGATTCAGAGAGTAAGAGAGTCAACTCTTACTTTTGAAAGATAATAACTTTATAAACGGTGCACTTTCAGATTTAAAACTTTGCAGGATGTTTTCATTCACTTAGAGCTATATTACACTATACATGAAAGGTAATTTTCAAAAATCCATAATAGATTTAACCCTTTATGTTCAGAGAACATTCGAATTTTTTTTTTATAACCTAATAGGGACGATGGCGAAACATTCTATAGAACTAATTTTTGTTAGTGTTTTTTTATTTATTTTTTATCACGGCCCACTGGTTGTTTGTTTCACTTTATTTTAACTTAAGAATTTGGACTAAGTGGGTCTCATTCACTAAGCAAGTGTAGCACAAATGAAACGAACGTTTTCACGAACAAATCGACAGCTTTCGACTGTTTGACGAGAAAACCCTTATATAAAGATTGGACGTGTTTTATGCAAATAAAAAAATAAAAAAACTCGTGCACATGGCCGCTATTTGGAATACTCCAAATTCTCTAACATTAGACCGAGATTAAGAACAAATACATTTGCGTACTTACGTGCAGTGATTTAGGGGGAAGTGATTTACTGCGGAGAAGTTCTCCTGTGTTTACAAATACGAAATAGTCCACTCAATTATTGGTGGATGAGACCCATTGTTTTGACACGTATTATTTTATGGCCACGCTTTTGTTTTATGGTCAATAACATCTCAAACTAAACGGATTTATGTTAAATAAGTTATTATAACATCTCCACGTATGGGGAAAATATATTTACACCCTCTTAAAAAATTATCTTAGCCTACGTTTTGAACGTTACTCTGTATCAAATCAGACACTGGATCGACAAGGCGCTCCAAATTAGACGTAGGCCTATTCGAATCATTTTTCATATAACATTTCTGTTCTTAAATGTGGAGAAAAAAAAAAGAAAAGAAAAAAAGATTCATTTAAATTCTTTGTGGATTTTCTTATTTACACATTCGGGAAAGTTTCACGAGTTGTTTCTCTTTCGCTTTCGTTTAACCGTTGCAGTTGAAGTCTAGTCGGTTCCTCATACGCCCACCTACTTCATTATTCAAGAGCCTCAGTTGGATTTGGTGCTGCAGGCTTCATCAGAAGAAGAGCTATGGCCTCCACCGTCGCGGTTCTTCTGTTCCTGTCTGCGGGTTTATTCACAGTCGGTAAGTTCTAAAGAAACAAAAATCGAAAGAAACACTTTTTTGGTCGGTTTACAGACAATACATAAATAAATCTGATACTTTAGAATTTATCGGTTGTTTGTTTTGTATAAAATGTGTCACATTTCCCCTGTTCTTTAAGGTTTTGGAGATGACTGTAGAAGCTACACCACCAGCAGTAACGAGTACAAGCCCTTTAGAATATGCCATTACGGGCTGCACTGCTGTGGGACTTGCGATAACAGATACTGCTGCTCCAGTTCTGCTTCAAGGTTAACCGATCAAGACGTGTGCAATACGTAAGACATTTTAATTCGATTCTATCTTAATTCAAATGTCTTTTAGACCCAAAAGTCCTATTCCACAAAAGGAGAGAAAATTTGATTTCATGTTTTGGGTCAGCTATTGCTTTCATTTCTCCCTCATGATCTGTAACTGTTAGCCTAACTAGTGATAAATCAGTGAACTGTAAAGTCCGATTTCTTCTGAAATATTTGGTGTGTATCTCATTGTTGAGGTTAATCTCAAACCTGCAACCTAATCAAATTAACTTTTTTTTTTTTTTAATGTTTTTGCGATGTGTGTTACTTGAAGCGTTGCCTCACCGTGTGTCGCTCCACCCATCGTTTCCTACAGAGGTTGTGGTCGTTTTTAATAAACTGCAGTTTGCAAGATGCATCCCACAGACTGACACGAAACAATTTTAACAGCCAATTTGTGTAGTGCAAGGTGGGGAAATGCTTTGCTTGATATTTATAGAACAAAGAATGAAAAGTTTTTGGCTGCGAAAGCTGTTGCGTTCACATTTATAAAGTCAATTGAAAGACGAATGAGGCAAGAGAGAAGAAGCATGATGCAATATTAAACATTTTTTGTTGAGGGGATTAACAGGATGTCCAAGGCAAGAAAAGGCGGGACCAAAGAAAAACTGTTTGTTATATAAACAAATGTTTTAGTTGAAATAATTATATATATATATATATATATCTCCAGGGCTTTGTATCTCAAAAGTATCGTGAGCTAAGTTGATCGTAGAGAGTGTAGAAGTGAATTTTAATGTCCAGTTTCCAAACTAACTGCAGATACATAGGAACATAAATAATATTTAAATAAACAAAATGATCATTAAAAATATAACTATAATATATAAATACGCTTTTAGAGATTTATAATGCTTGTTGCTTCATATTTTGTCATAGTCTGTCCAGCAGCCAAAGTGGCCACTCCATTGTTTCAGGAACAATTTGGATTCTGGTCGTATGCGTTGTGTTCGTCGTCTTCTGCTGCTGCTGCTGTATCTATAAAATGTGCAGAACATCCAGACGTAAGTGTTTAAGTGTCAATAGAACGTTACAATGTTACATTACTTAGGCTGGTAGTAAAATGATAAGAATGATATTTTTTTTTCTGTCTTGTTTTTCCCACAGCTGTGTCAGGAACGCACATAACCACAGTCATGAATACGCAATGCATTCAGCAGCAGCAGCAGCAGCAGCCTGCCATGCAGCCAGCTCAGTATCCAGCATACCAGCCTGTGCCGACTCAACCGGGCTACGGCGCTCAGCCTATGCAGACGGGACCATATCAGGGACAGCCATACGCACCTGGACCCCCACCCCCATACCATATAGCCGGTGAGAAGACCTAGAGGAGGGGAGAAAAACGTCCAACCCTGCTCCAACACACACATACCTGTAGTTTTCAAAATTAGCCTGAAGGGTTGAAGAAGCTAAAGGTGCGTTCACGACATGTCGTAATTACCGTAATGATTCTGAACTATAAAAAGCTTTCACGTACTTGTAGAACTTGTAATTACAATGTGTAAACTGGTCATTTTCTCAGAGCTACGACTTGTAGCGTGTGGCCGCTGTACCTCCTGACCACCGCAGATTTAAGGTGTGTTCGACTTGAAGTGACGCTGTGCAGACCGATCGGTGTATGACATCCAAATACAGCGAGATTCAAAAGCATACAGAGCTTTATTTATGTTCATTACGACATGGCGTGCACGCAGCATAGAACTGAGTTTGCACCCCTGTATTAGAGATTGCATTCACTGGTTGGTTGGGTAGTTGAATACTTCAAACAGTAGTCGCTGCTGTCGGAAGCTATCGAGTACTTGAGCGGACAATAACCATAACGACGCGCTTGTTTTTATTCGCTAAAAGCAAACTAGCAAGCCATGAATGCGAATCCTCAAAGAGAGTTACTGTGTCCGAAATCTCATACTTCCATAGCAGGCGGAAAACAGTATGTGTCAAAAGAAAGTATGTCCGAATTCACAGTACTCATAAAAGAGTAGGCAAAATGTACCCGGATGACCTTCTACTTCCAGTGAGATTCTGAAGTGTGTATACGATGGACACTTTACTATCCCATGAGGCCACGGGAGAGGATTTGTGAATGGCAGGGTAGATCACATGATAATGAAGTGAGTGAAAGTGACATATGAAGTATGAGACCCATACTCAGAATATGTCCTCTCCATTTAAAGGACAAGTTTGGTATTTTACACATAAAGCCCTGTTTTCAGATTGTTTCTGATGAAATAGAACGGTTAAGATTGAAATTTGGACACATGCTGCTGGCCCGAGAATTTTCGGTTTCTGTGGTAGCACCCCCCCACCTCCACAATGGCTGCATAGGTGCACTGGAACAATCCTTCCTAAAACGCATTAAACTTTCGTTTACAAAGACGTGAAACTCACCGATTGGTCAGAGCTGTTCTCTGATATGCTCACACAAAAATCGCTGCAAAAGATGCTTTCCAACTGGTGTTTTACC
Source organism: Leuciscus leuciscus (assembly GCF_965113295.1). NCBI lineage: Eukaryota > Metazoa > Chordata > Actinopteri > Cypriniformes > Leuciscidae > Leuciscus > Leuciscus leuciscus. The sequence goes on along the minus strand of NC_138739.1, from coordinate 22,855,145 downwards.
ATTCGTTGTAAAACTGTGGACCTATTTTTCCAAACGCCTCATACCCGTACATTCTTCCGTTGAGAGCTTGAATAATAGACACTCCAGCCCGGCGGCGGAGTAATACCGTACCTCACAGCACATCCAATACAAGTCAATGGACATCCAATACAAGTCAATGGAATTGGACAAAAACTACGATAAAACCTGTTGGAAAGAATCTTTTGCAGTGATTTTTGTGTGAGCATATCAGTGAACACCCCTGACAGGGCTTTAAGTGTAAAATACCAAACTTGTCCTTTAACCCATCCAAGTTAGTGCACACACATTAGGAGTAGTGAGTAGTAAACACACAAACACACACTGCAAACTGTGGACACACACCCAGAGCAGCCATTTTTGCTGTTGCGCCCGGGGAGCGATTGGGGGTTAGGTGCCTTGCTCAAGGGCACTTCAGTCATTTCCTGCTGGTATTGAGACTCGAACCCGCAACCTTCAGGTTACAAGTCTGACTCTCTAAACATTAGGCCACGACTGCATAATGACAACATGGCGAATGTAGTACGTCCGGATTACATTCATACTACACATATTCATACTATACAGAACATACTTTTATAGGTACTTATTCAAAATAAGTACCTAGTATGCGATTTCAGACGCAGCCAGTTTGTGGCAGGAGGTCGATGACAGCAAATAGACTACATGCATTTTGTCTTATTCTATTCTAAACTATATTGAACCATTTGAGTACAAATCTAAATGATGCGAGTAGTTATTGTTTTTACTGTTGTAGACCTGTGAAATGTTATATGAGGATGCGAATGTTGTATAATACCCCTAGGCTAACTGTAAAAATTAATTTCATTAATATATGTATGCACATATTGTTTGACATCAAAGACGTGGAAGCGAAGTTTATAATGGCCCTGTCCCAAATGGCACCCTAAACACTCGCAGTCTTCCTACGAGTTCGCACTTTTGTGATGTAACACCGCTATGACTGTCTTCTGTGGAGCTCACTTCAGTGCGGACTCTGCAAAAGTGTGCATCAAAGGCGCATATCGGCAGCAAAGGGGTTACCTAAAACCTAAAATGACAAATGGGACATTATGGCCTTCTGGATTGAGCACTTGTGGCGGTCATTATAAGTCCACAAGACAGTAAGTGCAAATGAAGTGTGCCATCTTTTTACAATGCAAGACAGACATAATTGTTGGGCTGTCAGTTAATAAACACTTGTTGGCACTTGTTTTTGTCTTTTTTTACCACAGGTACTCAAGTAACTATTGTTTTGACTAGGAGAAATCAGTAGTCGTGCAACTCCTACCTAGTAGATTGAGACCATGTACTGATATTTTCCTTGAAAATAATTATTGTCTTTTTGCATTTCCAGCAAGCCCTGGATATCCCGGTGTTCAGGCTCCATATGACGGAAGTCAGGCCACGTATCCCATGATGCCCCCTGCCCAGCCCGGAAGTGCTTATCCGCCCCCTGCCCAGCCCGGAAGTGCTTATCCGCCCCCAGAGATATTCAATCAGCCGGCCTACAATCCTTCCTACATGCAGCCACCGAATACCGGATACTAAACCACAAGCGTCTGTCACATCAGTCACTGTTGGACTCTTTTGGTTTGTTGACCCACTTTCACTCGGCAGTAAGAATGTCCCGCATTCGATGCAGATTATACAGGGTTGATTATAATCAACCCTGATTATACAGATTATACACACTAGTGGATGTGTTATAGTCAGTGTTATTTCTGTTTTATTTTCAACCAGTCCTTTCAGTTTAGGTTTCGCTCTGCGACACACTGTAAAAGTAAAGATTTTTTATTAAGTTGTAAATAAAACAAAGATTATTGGAGTAAGTTTTAAAAGAAAATACCATCTTCTAATTTTCAAAATTTCCAGTTTAACTCTATTTGACATTTCTCTGTAATTAATTGTGAAAGTTTTACTAGCGATTTACAAGTGTAAATTGTTTCTACACTAGTTTTAGCTTTCAGTGTTAATTATTCTAGTATTATACTAATATTGAACTGTGTAATATATTGCACATCTTTTGATACAATTTGATATAAAACGTGGTCATTTTTAAGTTGTAGTTTAGTCTATTTTTCTATCAGGATCTGTGATTCTATTTTAAGAAAGTGTCAATGTTTTCCATTTTGAGTTTTTCATTCGAGGGTCTAAAATGCAGTCGCATTTGAATTACAAGGAGTGATGCTGAATCTCCATGATTTTGTTACGAGTCTCACTGACTTGCTGTTTCGACCTGTTGAAAAGGTATTTTATTAAAGGAACCTTTGTTAAAGCATTAGGAAACCACATGTTTTTGTACAGTCTTTCACGGTTCCTTTTTTTTAGATTATGTTGTTTCGGGTTACATTGTTTTTTTGAGATTGAGCCTATTTTTTTAACTGTTATAGATTTTGTAAATGTTTAACAGCTGTTTTATATTTACATATTTCTTTTGCCTTAGCCTTTTGATATTCAATAAATCAGTTATTCCTGCAACTGATTCCTCCTCTTTTCCCACCCTGACAAAGAGTGGTGGTTACGTGCGACTGCAGTGATGCCCTCGTATTGGAAGAAGTCGTTGTTCTAAGAAATCTCTGTGAAGTACCAAATGTAACTTCCATTTTGATTATTTTTCAATGTTTTAAAGGGTAACTAAACCCCTGGTCAGAGCCTGACTCCACCCACTGGCAATATTTGAAAAATGCTGGAAAAGTAGGCAGAGCCCAGTGGAGAGGGGGTGTGCATCTGTGACTTATCTCTCTGTAGGCAAGGGCGTGGTTAGCTGGTACCCTCTGACGTCAGAGTGTACCACAACTTCCAATAGGAAAATTCAACTGCAGTAGCCACTGTTCAACCTGAAGAGGGCAGCACTCAGACGTTTTTACACCATATTTTGTAAAATTAAAACACTTTAAACACAAATGTCAAAAAAACTACTTGAATCAATGAACAGCACTAATAAAGCCCCATTCTTACAGATCATTAACTAAAAAAAGTTGGTTTAGGGTTTAGTTACCCTTTAAGTACATTGTCACCTTTAAACACTGAGCAATTGAAAAGTCATTTTATTAGACAAAAAATAGCTTTTATTTTTTACAAAGAAACTCTGGCTATTGAAACTTCTATTTATTTGACTGTTTTGACCTTTACATTTGTTAATCCGTAAGAGAAACAGTTGACAAAGTCGTTTATATGTGTTTAGTACAGACAACTTGAAAAATTATGTTTTATAATATTTCAACACAATTTTGAAAAACTTGAAATAAGTAGTTGGGTCAATTGTTTAATTATGGCAACAAAAATTTTAAAGTTGAAATCCTTAATTTCTAAGTACATACAACTTAAATCAGAGCAAAAACCTAACTCAAAAAGTTAAGTTGAGTGAAAACTTTTTTTAGTGTTTCACTTTTTTTTTTTACCTCATAATGTTCACTCAAAATGTCAATCTCTCTAGTGACATATTTCTTCAAAAATTTACCTCATAATGTTCACTCAAAATGTCAATCTATCTAGTGACATATTTCTTCAATCATCAGTGGGGGAAATAAAAGGGGGGTCTTGTTCATATTTACTTTTATTTTTTTTAAAAACCCAGAATTTAAATGTATTAGCAAGTGTGATTGGTGCAATAGCCGCCTTTGGTGTCGTAGGTGGCTGATTCACTACAAGAAGTGAGAATGTCCATCTTGACTGCACTTTCACTCCTCCACTGACTGCAGTCGCCTACTCTTGTCTGCTTTCACTGCGAGGCGTTTGGCATTTCAAACAAGCCTGATCATTGCTATTTGTGAACAGGTTCACTGAAAAAATTAATTAGAGGGAAAAAATGATTCATTCATGAACCTGTCCCTGTGCACACCTTCATGAACTGCGATTAACACAAAAAGTGTGTTAAGTGTATAGGCCTAGACTTTTATCTAACTATTAAAATGTAGCCTATTCTGTACAGTGCTTGCACAATTGTTAGGATAGTTTATATTCCGATCACAGGCCTGATGAGGGATGTGTGGCTTACAGTGAAAAATGCCTTATATTCAGATTATTAGGAAGTTTATTCTACATGTAAAATGCAGGACCAAAAAAGAGATTTAACACCCTGAAAAGTCCAAAATTATGAAATGCCCATAAGGATGCATCGCTATGGAAATTTCGCAATGAAGGCATGATCATCCGACTGTGAAATTCTCACTGGTTCACTGAGCAGATTCAGCAGGCTTGAGAAGAAAATATGCATATTAACTGGAGTACTTTAAGAATTAAGGCAAAGAATTAAAGCTTTGATGTAAAAGAAGTAGTGACATCTTTTCTTCTGTAACTTGAGTTTTAAAGTTTGGCATCAGTGCTGGATAGTAACTGATTACGTAATCAGATTCCAAAAAAATGAGTACTTTTAATTAGATTATATTGCGTTATAAATATCAATATATCAGTATGGTACAATATTATCCTATTCAATTTAATGTGATAAATGAGGCAAAAATGTATCTAATTATATCACCTAAAATGTGTAATGCAATGGATTACCTTACTAACTACATTTTTTTGTCATGTAATTTGGAATCTGTACTGGACTACAATTTGTAAGCAATCGCACTGTTTGGAAGGAGGGTCAGCATACACTTAATATTCAACAATAATATTAATCTGAATACTGACGCTGCTGTATGAGAACTGAACTGAGCTGGACGATGACATCATTTTTTGCAGAACTTCTTTACAGATTAAATGAACTAATTTAATAATTGATGATCTTTACTGCGGATCTGAATCAACACTGAACAGACTTCAGCTGAACAACAGCCGAAACGCATCATTTATTTATCACTGTAGCTTTGAAATAGTCCTGAAATATCCAATAAAGAAAATAAATAGTGGGGTAAAATATAAACATAAGAGATTTAGGCCCCAACTAGCTGTTTTGAAAAAGAAAAAAAAAGGTATAACTTATCATCCATGTTCCCCAAAACCAGCATATCACCAGATCTAAACTTCGTTTCGTTTTCGTTTTATACCAAAAGGATCCCGTTTGGGAGGGAGGGGCATTTTATGGATTATGAGACCCACGTTGTGACACAAATCCGGTCCGTTATTCGGCCATTGATTCCCATTGTTGTAGGTCCAACATCGTCTATGTGTTTTCTGTTGTGTTGTGTAGGCTATGGTTTTCAGGAAAACGTTAATCTTTTACCATGTGTTAATAATCTAGACGTCAGCAGTCTCCTGGTTTAGAGTTAAACCTGAAAGTTTGGCTGGACTAGGCTTTTTCCCTTCCTTTCCACAAGGCAGGATCGAGGACTGTAGGCGTCTTCTCAAATTACAACATCCGCACTAAACACGCTATTGAAGGAGAATGGCGTCCACCGTGTCGGTTCTTCTGCTCCTGTTTGCGGGAATATTCTCGGCGACAGTCGGTGAGTGTATAAAATACCTAACGAAAAGGCTTCTTAACCTTTAATCTTTGTTCTTGTCGACGGTTTGTCCGGGTAAACCGATGTCTGTCAAGTCAAGACTACAGCTGGCTGGCTCAACCCTGACAGACAAACAAACGACATGATATGTCAAAACTTTAATTCTATGATTTATCGCGATGTATCTGGAAACTGAATCATGTATTTTGATGTGTCACGTCACGTGTGATTTTTCCCGTCATGTTTTTTAATGGTTTCAAGTGTTGGCTACTTGTGGTTGTTGTTTTCCTTTTTTGTCTCCGCAAATCTATAGTAAATAAAGATGTTATTTTTTAACCTAGCCTAATTATCTAATATTTTGGTACTATTTTGTGTGTTGAATGTTTGATCAACATGTTTCCAGAGATTTGAAAACATCTAAACAGTGATTTAGCCTATTTCCCCATACTTAGGGTCTAAAATCTGCTCACAACAAGTCATGCAACATGGCTTACAGGTAGTGTATTAATTTACTGCCTCTCATGTTGCTCCAATGAATATTCTTTTCTTCCAAGAAACACTTGAGGAGACATTAGGCAGAAAGTCTGTGTTGCCCTTTTACATACAAGAAAAATGGATGGTTATTAGGGATGTCCTGATCAAGTTTTTGCACCCCATAGTCATTGAATATTGATTATCTGCCGATACTGAGTCCCGATCCGATACTTATTTTCCCAGTGCTTGGTGCACACTCAAGTACATTAAAGTTATTGAAATAAATCCAATGTGGACAGAGAGTTTGTCAGGGGCTCAAATGTGTGTGTGTGTGTCTGTGTGTGTATATTGATTTTATTTATATACATATATATATATTTACACACACACACACACACACTATATAAAGACAGTGGTAGATGTAAACATCTGTTACAATGATAGTTGTCACACGTATGAATATGGGACTACTGATATATAGTTATATTTTATCTATACAATAAGCATAATAATTGCAACAAAAAAAAGTGGTGTAAAGGTTAGAAAGCATGAAGCTTGCAGTGTCAGAATCTGCCAGTCAAGTGCGAAGCAAGATGAAACTCATGGCAACGCGTTATGGCAATAACGTCTCAGACAGTATGACGGCAGATAAAACTAAACAGTAAATAAATAACTTTAGAATGATTCGTTACAAAAGTTCGCATCAAATATGCGCATTGTGTGTGTGAGGTGCTATTGGTCCTCAAGTGCATATTTGAGCTTCTTTTCCTTTTGATGGTGGTTGGCAAACCCGCTTGAAGGTACATACCGCCACCTACTGCACGATACCTGGATGGGGGTTAGGATAGCCGATATTGATCAGTAAAAAAAAAAAAAGAAGCAGCTTAATCGGCCCCCATACCGATTTTTGAGATTGGGTCAAAACATCCCTATTATTCAAACTCTAAAAAAAACATAAAATAGACCTTATATTCTAAGTCTTCTGAAGGCATTCGGTAGCTTCAGTTGCTTTTGCCGTAACGCTCAAATCCGCGCAGAACTACTTGGTTTTGGGCGACCTGAGGTTGAGTAAAAGATAGCAAGGTTTTCTTTTGTGTGAGGTTTTCAACTATTCCTTAAGATACTTTTAGCCAATATGTCTTATTTTTTCTCATCTTTTTTGCTTTGTCTAGCTGATGATAACTGCATGGGCTACATCACCAGCAGTGGTGCGTGGAAGGAGTCCATTGATTGCAGGTTTTTTACATTCTGCTGTGGGACGTGTAATAACAGATACTGCTGCTCCAGTCAAAGCATGAAGTTAACCGAGGATGAACAAGAGGACTGCATTTTGTGAGTAGTCTTATTTGTCTCATTAAAAATAATGGCTTTCATTGTTTTAACCTGATATCAGCACACCAGTTTCACATTTACAACTCTTCTGTGCCATTAGCATCCCCTAACAAGGTTTTGAAAATTACTTCTCAAACACAATCCCCGTTTTTGTTTAAACAGATAGTCATGCCACATATTTGTTGTATTTAAATTTTTTCAGGGAAATCTAACTGCAACCAGTCATATTTATAACAATAAAGTGTGTTTCATATGTGACAATTTTTTATACAATAGTTCCTATGTCTATAGCAGCGATAGTACCTATGTCGCTGTCGGCGTGACAGTAGCGGGGCTTGTGATCCTCATCATTATGTTCATCGTCTGCTGCGTCTGTCCCTGCTGCTGCATCTACAAAATGTGCAGAAAACCCAGACGTAAGTGTCTACACTTGCATATTTTTTAATAATTGTATCCATTCTTGTTCATGTTTCCAATTTGAGATATGTCTTTCTTGCCAAATATTTTGATGGGCATCATATTCCACATTCAGATGTGAAGCCAGTAAAAATAAATTTGGCAGTTTCTCAAACTGAAACTCATGAAACTCATCACTGACATATTCATTGTGACATTATGTCCATGAAAGTTTATAGATCATGGTAGTTGTTGTTGAATTGCCTTTTTATGCTTATTTAAATGAATGTACTACAGTATGATTTTTACTGAAATACAGTTAAAAAAAAATCACAATTATAATATAGTCTGTTATATTATATTAGTTAGTCTAGTATACTATAATAATATAGTCTGTTATAAAAAAATATTGTTTTTATTAAATAATCTGTTATAATATATAAATATAATTATATAGAAAAAACAGTCTTTTATTTAATTTTGGGCCGAAATATGGACGACCTGGATGTGTTTTCGTGAGGCTGACCCGTGTGTAAAAATGGCAGAAATGTTTTAAAACTTTTTCCCACAAGTTTAGACTTTCTCTGACCTTGTAGCCTGTGATACAAATGCTGGAATGTGACTTTTGAGAGTGGAAAATCTGAATACTGGAACACTCTGTGATTCCCCACCCAGTCTGACTCACTGTGTCCACTGCAACCACAAACAGGAAGAGTGAGCGCCCATGTGTAACAGAAAGAGATGAACCATTGTCACAAGACACTCATAGACAGCTGCAGTGTCATCTTCATAACATTTGTTTCAAAAGTATAGATTTGGCTTCCCTATCTGGGAACTGGGAATGTAATACCCTTCTTAAAGCGACAGTGCACCTAAAAACCATAGCTCTCCCGAATTCAAATGTTTGTGCACCAGGAGGCTGATATGTGTGGCTTTATTCTCTGCTGCTGTCTGTGCTGGACTCAAAACATGTCTCTGTTATATTTTCATATTCTGCTCGTCTGGCACTTTGCAACAACACAACCTTGTTTCTGCTGCAAAATGTTTGCTATAACAACGTCTGACGTTTACGTTTTACGTCGCGTGAGGAAGTCTGATCTAATCTAGCCCAAAATCTGATTAGAGTGGTGAGGCTGAAACAGATTTCCAGAAATGCGATGTGAATGGGATTTCAAACCACATTAATATGTAGCTCGAAACGGATTTGTAAATTTCGCATTTCATTAGATTTTTTTGACGTTCATACTTGCTCAATCTGATCGGATTTCAATCGGATATGCACAAAAATTGGATTTAGTCCGACACATAGACTGTAAAAAAAGATGGACAACGGCCCTTTGCTCTTTTCCATTGGTGAGAAGTGAAGCCGCCAGTGTCCCGATATGGCACTGACATCTTAGGACCGGAGTCTGCGCAGTAGCGATCTCGGGACCGGAGTCTGCGCAGTAGCGATCTCGGGACCGGAGTCTGCGCAGTAGCGATCTCGGGACCGGAGTCTGCGCAGTAGCGATCTCGGGACCGGAGTCTGCGCAGTAGCGATCTCGGGACCGGAGTCTGCGCAGTAGCGATCTCGGGACCGGAGTCTGCGCAGTAGCGATCTCGGGACCGGAGTCTGCGCAGTAGCGATCTCGGGACCGGAGTCTGCGCAGTAGCGTAATTTTGATGTCTGCTGATTGTAGTACGACAAGAGGCTTGTTAAAATAAGGTCAGAAGATCCCGAAAAAAAGTCTATTGGTGCTTCAGTGACTTCTTCGCTCAGAGAACCTGTCAATCATGACGTCACACCACCGTTTTTTATAGCATCAAGTAACTACTAAAAATGAACTTATTTTAAAAACAAACACTTGAACGAACTTACATCAGCGTGATAAAAACTACAGCAAATGACAGAAACCATCTTTCTGATGGCGGGGTTTATGACCTATACTAGGACCGCTTTGACTTCACTTTTCTGGGCTTGTCCGCGCGGCACGCTTGGTCCGACAGTCTGAACGTGGCTTTAAGTTTAGAGCTTATATACAGACAGAATAGTCAACGGAACTAAGAACAGGTGTGAAACTCATGAGTAACTATGGAAACAAACTTGGACAAACTGGAACATGCAATGAATGAAACTGATACCAAAACAGAATTAGACCTTAACAGATATTTTTATTTGATTTATTTTAATTCATTTTTATATTTTTTTTTTTTAGGTTTTAGTAATTTTGTTGTGTTTTTGTTATTATTAGTTTATTTTATAAATATGTCTATATAGTTTATTTTTATTTAAGTTTTAGTTATTTTAGTACAATGAAAATGTTGCCTTGGCAACTAGCTGGAAAAAAAGTTATAAATGTTATTTTATTTCAGTTAATGTTTAACTTTTATGGTTTTAGTTAACAGGCTTGAAGTATGTTGTCGGGAGTACCTATTCTTCATAGGTTGGATTGGTTTTATTTTCTGTCAGCATATTATTCAGGGTTGTTGTAAAGTTATTTGTTCATAATTGAGATATAATTGACCATTTTTACCATTTAGTTGATGTGGTCGATGGTGATATCTGTAGAGCAGGGTTGCCCACATAATTATGATATTTAGGTAATGCAATTAAATGATGTCAAATGATTTGCATGCCAAACTGTAGAAACTGAAAAAAATATTTACACAATATATATTTAAAATTAAAACAAATGTTGGGTTGATTAATCGTCTTAGTCAATATATACATATATATTGCTGATTTTTAAAGGTTTTAAACGGCCTTCTACTAGTTAAAACACAACAAGAAGTTGCTATCCGGTCCATCTTAAATTTAGCCATTTAACCGCGCCAGAAATGAATTGCAGCTGTGATTGCGGTTGAAGACGTTATCAGGTCCTTATTAATTTAGTTTAAAAATAAAATAGTGTTTCAAGAGAAAGAGTCCATGGCTTTGAGACCCTCATTTATAATAATTAGGACAGAAAGGTTCCAGAGAAGTTGTGACAGACCTATATATATTATATAGGTCTGTCACAACTTCTCTGGAACCTTTCTGTCTCTATAAATGTGGGATATAATATATATATATATATATATATATATATATATATATATATATATATATATATATATATATATATATCAACTATTATCTATTATTCATGTTGTTTTTCCTTTGATTTGTTCAACAGCTGTTATGGGAGCAACAACAACAACTACAGTGGTATCCACACAATACCCTCAGCAGCCTGTTGTCCACGGAACTCAGTACCCTCCGTACCAGCCCGTAAAACCACCTCAGTTTGGGTACAGCGGGGCACCAGGATATGGAGGGCAGCCTATGCCCACTGCACCATATCAGGGACCGCCATACGTAGCGGGACCCCCTCCCCCATATCAGGAGGCTGGTAAGATAATGAGCTTGAACAGCAAAAGTTGTATGGCTGGGCGATTAGTATGAATATTCATGATGATTTTGCTGGTAAATGTTGTGAATGTCGAAATTTGATTATGCTTTTTTTTATGTGTCATTACGTAGTTTTACAAAGATTCAACACAGTATGAATGAACATATAAAAAGCACAATGAGTTGCTCAACCACAAAATTTGTTTTAAGAAAGGAAGTAAAAGTTGTTTCATGTTCTCACCACAGGTGAAGTTTCAGCCCACGCTTTTCATCATGCTTAGTTTTTGCAATCCTGTATTGTCTCATGACTGGTATGAGTCATGAGTGTGAAAGGCAAGGCCGATGTTTAAAAGCGTCTGTAGCAAAAATGATTTATTACTTTGCATCAGTTCAGAATGTTTTAGTGAATCGATTCAGAATTATTTGTTTGCATTTTCACTCAAAAGGTGTTTTAAGGAAAATAAATTGTCGGTAATTATTGCTGTTAAAACAGATTACTTTTAGATTATAACTTTGTTTAATAAACTGTTTACTTTTAGTTCTTGCATTAAAGATTTTTTTTATCTATTTGACTACAACAGCTGGTTGAATTAAAGAAAACGTATTTTTAAACTATTTCAGAGCACATATTTAAGATTTCTCATATCGCCAAAGGAAATAAAAAATTATAGATATATATATAGAGTGTTTTTAGATATACTGCTGTTTAAAAGTTTTTTTTTTTTTTAAATGATTTTGAAAGAAGTCTCTTATGCTCACCAAGGCTGCATTCATTTGATCAGAAAATACAGTAAAACAATAATATTGTGAAATATTTTGATAATTTAAAATAACTATTTTCTATTTTAATATATTTTAAAATGTTATTTATTCCTGCAATGGCAAAGCTGTTTTTCAGCATCATTACTCCAGTCTTCAGTGTCACATGATCCTTCAGAAATCATTCTAACATGCTGATTTGATGATCAAGAAACATTTATTATCATCAATGTTGAAAATGCTGCTTATTATTTTTAATATTTTTTATTCTAAGATGAATAGAAAGTTCAAAATGACAGTATTTAATTGTCACTTTTGATCAATTTAATACACCCTTGCTGAATAAAAGTAATCATTATTTATATCTTACAGACTCCAAACTTTTGAACAGTATGTATTTACTCAGCCCTAACAAGTTAGGGTTAAATAGCTTGCAATTAATTTGCATAAAAAAAATGTTTTTTTATTTGCATAAGAGGAACTGTAATTGTGTTTGTGTTTGCAGGAGGCCCAGGATATCCTGCTCCCTACAGCCAGGCTGCGTATGACGGTGGACAGGCCGCGTACCCCATACAACCACCAGCTCAGCCTGGTTTCGCTCAACCGCCTCCACCGGCAAACTACAGCTCGACTCAACCAGCTTACAACCCCGCCTATGTGGAGCCACCAAAGACCGCTTACTAAACCACAAGCTGGATTGTTGATGCTTATGCAGTTCCATGACCTGGTCTCCTACAATTGTGCATTGTACAGCTACTGTGGACAGCATATTCCAATCGGGTCGGGAATAAAATCGGTGTTTTTCATGATTGCTTTAAGGTCTTCTTGCGTGCCAGCGTTGTTTTCCTTACACTCGCCTTTTACACTTCATTTTATATAAATATATATTTTATCTTCTGTGACTCCAAGCCATATTACTTTTTCACTTTGTTTGTTTGTGCAAAAGGGAATATCTTTGTTTTTGATCTTGAAATGCCGTTACACGCCTTTAAGATCGTAAGATTAATTTTATCCTGGGAATTTGCACAAAATACTGACATTTTATCAGTTGGTGAATTGGAATCACGGCAGCATGCTGTTTAGATGCTTTCACAATTTTTGTACCATTCAGGTTTAAGCATCTGTGAATGTTTGTAACAGTGTTCTCATGCACAGAGATCCAGAAAATGCCTTATTTATGCAGCTTATGCAGCAAATTACACATGGACACTTTAACTATTACATTCTCAGTGTGTTTGAAGAATTTTATGGAACTTGGGTTCTGTATGTTGCTGAAATTCTGCATTCATGAATGAGTCGTCAACACATTTTATGAATTTCCCTTTCCTCTTTCCTTGAGCCAAATGACTTTGCCATCAATATAAATAATGTGAAATTATTATTTTTTAAACAATAAAAGTCACTTAAGGTCAGAAAGAGGGTGAAATTTAAGATGTTGTTTGACTGGTGTGTCTAGTTATCTGGAAATTCTTGCAACAGGCTTTTCCGGGTTATGAAGTTAGCTCATATTTGATTATCCCTCTCTGTACAATCTTCCATTGATTCCTGTTGGGTGTGTGTCGGGTCATATTTTTGGGGTGTTTGTTCATGGTTTATTAACTATTAATGTTCAAATAATTAGTGTTTTATGTTCAAATGTTTACTTAAGCATCTCCATGTTTGCAACTGCAAATAAAAATAAATTGATCTGGAATCACTGTTAAAGTCAAATTCTCTGCCTACAAACTTTATTTCTCTCATTTTAGTCAGATTTTCCATTTTTCAAAACCTACACAGGGCAAGTTAAATGGTATACAGGAAGTGAGCTCACTCCTGTGTTGATGCCAATTAAAAATACTTACATTTAAGCAACATGCTAAAAATACACACTGGTCGTGATGGGAAAGTACATTACAACATGTGAAATACTTGTCACATACCGTTAGAGTACATTTGTCTTATTTTATTATGCAGGTCTCTGAATCAGCTGTGAGATATTTCCTCATAGTTAAATGGTGTACAGGAAGTGAGCTCACTCATGTGTTGACTAATGTCAGTTAAAAAATAATTTAAGCGACCCGCAAAAAATACGTGATGGGAAGTAGCCTACATATCATTCCATGTCGTACATAACATCTGGAAATACTTTGTCACATACTATTAACGTATATTTGTGTCTTATTTATCATGCAAGTCTCTGAATCTGGGGCCCGTTCTTCGTACGTCGCTAACTCAGTTAGCTGGATTTGATTGTTGACGATTTGGCATGATCTTGGATTGTTTGGTTCTTCGACGCTCATCCTGGACTTGCTGTCATAGCAACAGGTGCGCAATCTTAAACCTGCTCGGGAGCAGGCTTATTTCATGTAAACAGGATTAGACTGCGGCTCATAAACGGAGATGATACGGGAAGTCCAGCGCAGTGCGATAGTGCACTTTCTGATATTTATATTTTTTTCCTCGTGACTCATGAGATTGTCGTTTACATTATTAATTTGTTGGAAACGCACATTTATTTTCGACTTGTCGGAGTCGGGCTTTTACTACAGCACAAACTGTACCCTAAGATTAATTGCGAGTGGCTCTTTCCTTTACACTATTGGAGATGCGGAGAACTTGATGGAAAGTGCTGTTTGTCGTGTCATTCGGAGTTTACCTGGCGCTTTTAGGTTTAAAAAACAGTTTTAGTTTTTTTAGTTTTTTTGTGGCATTTCCAAGCCACTGAAGACCCAATGTAAATCAGTTTTTTTTAAGCAGCTTTTTATTTTTTTTTATTTATTATTAGACTATAGCCTACTATTTATTAGACTATTTAAATATTTTTTTATGAAGATCATGCGATCATGACCATGCTGATTACAGTATGTCACTCAGGCTTATAGGCTAGACTGCCATCAAGGCCTCAATGAAGGGGATTATGTGAACAGAAAGGGGGTTCACAATGTAAATGTGCAGCCCAGTTACTATTGTGATTCTTAATATTCCAGATTAATAATATTATATCAAATAAAAAAAAGGCAGTTGACAAATCTTCCATATCACAAATGTGAAAGCAAAATGGTCAGGATCTGTGTATGACTTAAGAATTTTCAGAGATTCACATTTATGCACATTATTTGAAAGTGGTAAGGAAAGTTCCACAATTAAATATCAAGCTCACTGTATTACATACACTTATGCTGATCCTAACAGAACTGCATTTTTTCATAGGTGATTATGACATGTTCCTGCCTGCAGACAGGTGTTTTATGACCCCATTCCCTGACCCAAACCAGTTACAATGCAGCTCCAGGACAAGGGCACACAATGAAATGAACTTTGGCTAACTAAAGGGAAGATTTCAGTGTCTGAAAAGTCTGAGGGTTGCACACCTGACAGGGCCTGTGACATTGTTGCATTTGCATGTGCCATATTACACAACACTGCCAAAAAAAAAAAAATACACTTTTCATTAAATGTTTAATAAAAGACAAATATGCTTAGTTCCTTGAGTTTTATTTCAATTGTTCTTTGTAAAGAAAAGCCAGTGTTCAAGTGCCTGCAACAAGAGATATTAGACACATGCCTCATGCAACAAATAAAAGGAAAAGTTGGCTATCCACTGCCCACCTGTAGGCATATGTCTCCTCTGTCTGTGCAGACTCTTCTGTAGGCCTTTCTGTAGATGTGGTGGAATCCTGCAACTTATATTGCAGCCATAAAGCATACAAGTATAAATTAAGTAAAGTTATTTATGCACTTGCAGGTAGGCTAGTTCCTCCATATGACAGTTATCTGAGAGGGTTTATTCACTGTCCAGTGCATTGGAAACAAATGGACATTACAAAGTCTTATACTTTCTTTCCTTTGGAAAGTTAGAAAATGTCCACTTAAGTTAACAAGTGTTGGTGTATTATGTAAAAGTGCACAAAAGAGGAAAACACAATGTCATTACAATGAACTACACTTGGGAAAAATGTGATCAATAACTCTTTTTGAACTCTTCTTCAATACATATTTTTACATTAACATAAGTTTATCAGTTTTTACTTCCACAAGTCAAAGCAATTCATCATTGCTCAAGATTTAACAGCTGAAATGACTATACGGCCTTAATTTAATGCAGCAAAAATACAGTGTAGACTACTAAGATCTTTTTTTTTCTCAGCCTTTTTCTTGATTGCTTTTATAAACAGACAACCATTTATTTAACAGTGCCTTTCATAAAAGAGACTATAATATAACTAAAAATTACCATTAGAATATTTTTGTACTTCACTTTTATTTGTTCCCATGTTCTAGTGTGGTGACTCTGACATTACAATGAACAAAGTAATTATGCAATTATTAAAATACAAAAATATAGGCTAATAAGTGATAAAAACATCTAACATGGCCACTTCTAACGGATTTAAATTGTCTGCTACTTTTTGCCAGCCCTCTCTCCTGGCTTTTGCAGACTTTGAGGTGTTCCCTGGCGTTTTGATTAAAACATTAAAATTCCGAATAAACTTCGACTATTAGTTCTTGCTCTGCTGAGGAGAAAAAACATAGATATAATATGAGAAAAACTGTGCGCGCTCTTTGGCCACGCTGAGCAGCCAATGGCAGCGTTGCTGATCAATGTTTCCACTATCGATACATATCCCCTTTTAAACCAGCGCGTGAACGCGCAGTTATCTCAGATAACTCAATCCAGCGATACTAATCCTATCCGGCAAGTGTGTTCGAAGAACTCAATTAGCCGGATTATGATTAGCACGATGAAATCATCTTGGATGTGTCATTTGATCTCGGATGTAATAAGCAACGTACGAAGAACGAGCCCCAGCTGTCAGATATTTCCACATATTCGCCGTCGTCAATAACAACGCACATCCGAGTTAACTAAAACCACCGCTACTTTCCGCGAACTCGCGCTCTTTACAAACTGTCGCCATTTTGCGCAGTACTTGTCGATAGTGTAACTTACCTCAAATGACTTTACTGTAATATTGTTGTGTTCGTTTTGTTGCTATCCCAATTGTTTTGTACATTATTATGTACTACTTTTTTCCTGTCGTAAATTTGGGGATTATATACAACCGAGATTATTATTTTAAGGGATAGTTCTCCCCAAAATTGTCATTACTTAAAGGACAAGTTCGGTATTTTACACTTAAAGCCCTGCTTACAGATCGTTTCTGATGAAATAGAACGGTTAAGATTAAATTTTTGACACATGCTGCTGTCCCGAGAATTTTAGGTTTCTTTCGCTTCCTTTGTGTTCAACAGAAGATCAACTTGAACAACTTGAGGGTGAGTAAGTAATGACAAAATATTTGGGAGAACGATCCCTTTAACTCAAATCAAAATTACATATCAGCCTAACTTATTTTTTTTGAGTGAGTAGCCGCTTAATAAGCAAGATATGTAAGCTGGTCATTAAAGCAAAATAATCATAGACGTGTACATGGGGGGGAGGTATTCTGTAAAACAGGTTGCATCGCTTATGGTTCTGGTCTTTTGTATGTACTTTGTTAAATATAGAGCTGGCAATGAAAAAAATGAAAAAAGCCACCAAAATCCATATATAGTTCATGCTGTTAACACTTTCTCCGACAAGTGGATGTGATGAGATCTGTTTTCCTGTTTGTTCATGTGACATTCGACATAAAGCCTATTCCTTGCCTTAAAGCTGAACCCCAATAAATATTACTCTATTTATAGCAATTATCACTTGTTATTTATCACAAAAAATTATTTTGACTCGTCCTTCGGTTTATAAAAACTGTAATTCATAAAGAATTAAAAATACCTCAGTGACATAGAATTAATTCTTTAATTCAGGTCATTAGTGCTCAGTCTTAAAAAGAATGACAAAATCTGAGGACAAGAGACAAACAGAATGTTTCTGAGGGGACACACTGAACATTTTTCATTACAAAACTTGACTTTATATTAGATCATTATGACCCCGTCTCCATATCCATGTCTTCAACGTACTCCGTTTCAGATCTGCAGATCTCCTCCAGAGCCAGTTCTGGAGTGAAACAACAATATAAAACCATTTAACGCATCACAGTGGACTAATTTTAAAACAAATATCTTTAAGGACAGTAAATGCTACTCAGAAGTCAGTTAGCCAATCAAAATGATGTTGGCATTAATTACTATTAACTGTAGGTGAACCCACCTTCGCTCTCGGACAGATCTGGGACCAAACGGAACGTGTCTCTGATGGCGGGAATGACCTGATCGTACATGTGCAGGACGTCCAGACAGTGTTCGGAAAAGGATGAGTCCTTCAACAGCAGCCAGTGCAGTAACATCAGAGCTTCTCGCAGTACCTGTAATCCAGGACTCGTCCAGGTCCGATTCCTCAGCGTGTGACTTCCTCTGCCTTTTGTTTTCAGCCACTGCCTGTGTAAAAGCACAACGATCGTCCGCACCACCTGAAGATGAATAAAATACAGTATGGTCAGTACCAGACCATTTTGTTGCATTTTACTCTACAGTTATGAAAGACTCAAGAACAATGATCATTTCCATTGTGCTTCTGTAGTCATTTTGTCCAATTTTGTCAATTATATTCTTTGTTGGTTTTGCTTCAAAACTGACAGATATGGAGGGTGAAAAGTTTTAGTGTTTGTCTGAATCAAACCTCATTAATAC
Organism: Leuciscus leuciscus; assembly: GCF_965113295.1. Taxonomy (NCBI): domain Eukaryota; kingdom Metazoa; phylum Chordata; class Actinopteri; order Cypriniformes; family Leuciscidae; genus Leuciscus; species Leuciscus leuciscus. The sequence continues at coordinate 22,836,791 of NC_138739.1, read as the reverse complement.
ACTGGCACGATGATTCACAAAAAGCTGTCCATGTTTCTGCCTTCTGAGTGAACAGTTTGGTTAAAAACCGGATGACCTGTTGACAGAGGACTCGGATTTTTAAAATTACAGTTTAATACAATGCATTTCAAAACAAAGTACTGCAAGATAACTCACCTCAAGTTCAAAACGACTCCACATATCTTCTGAGGCGGATTTCTGCGGTCTAGAGGTGACGTACTGGAATATTTTGAGAAAAGGACATGGATCTGAGGGAAGACAGAGGGTTTGTGTTAACTCAAGCCAACAAAAAGACACTTTATGAAATGCTGAAAGACACACTTACATTCATGTGAGCAGATTTTTCTGGCCATCTCTTCATTATAGATGATAAACGACAGAAATCTCACAGACAGAAGGACTATTCTGTAGGACGTCTCCAGAGTCATGCATTTGGACAACACTTGACTCGACATGACAACCTGGAGTCTACAATTGAGAAATCAGATAACAGTTTAATTGGTAAATAAAAGTAAATGAGGATGATTATAATAATATGCTTATTTACACTACAAGCTATGTCATTTTACTCTCTGGTCATATAAATATCAGAAACTTCACCAAACTGCATATTTTTGCTCTGTCTGGATAAAGTTGAGGTGATTTTCTTTCTCAAAAAACAAACAACAAAAAAACTCTGCATGCAAACTTTTGTTTAGTCTGTCTAAAGTTTTGATAAAACGTTTTTTTAAAAGCAGATTGTTCTATGATTCCAGTAACACTTTAGTAGTAGGATATTGACTGTTTATTAGTACTTATGAAGCACATATTAATGCCTTAGTGCATTCACACAGAATGTGCATCGCAAACACGTGCTTGACGGACGTCTTAAACCGTTGTGCTCTCGTCTTGCGTCTTTTGCAGCGTCTCGCGTGTGACCCTCCATTCATCGGGGCGTCTGAAGCTTGGTGCTGAGTCTGCTGATGCGACCATCACAGTGACAACAGCCAATCACATTCATTTTCCAGTGTCGCATGAACTGCTAGCGTCTGTGCTAGGGTATTTGCATAGGCGATCTGATTGGCTGATGCCTGCATTTGCGCTTTAAAAGTTGAAAACTTCTGCCGCGAGCAACACCAGTGACGCAAGGGAACCCACAATTCAGTTCGCCAATGCATGACGTCACCTAATCAAAGTAAATCAAAAGCGTCAAGGCTGCTGCCCCGTGTGAACGCACCATGACACAGCATTATAAACGCTGAGCGCGAAGCATTTTTTTACCGGTTGCCGAGAGTTGAAGAATGTTCAACTTTAGTGCTCATAGTTTAAAAAAACGACGTCTTTAAAAAAAAAAAAGTCCTGGAATGTATATGAAGTGTTCTGTATAGTGTGGTCACTGTCACTTTTTACCCAGCTGTCCAATCACAGTAGAGGAGGGGTGGGACAAATACCACACCGACCAACCGCCACATCCTGCTTTTACAATGGTAATTTTTAGAAACAATACAGAAAACAGATCTGTTAAATGAAATACTAGTCCACCGCTTAGCACTCTGTGTGAAATAGACGCTAAGCTCCTAGTAACACTGCTACCGCTTTTAAAAACGAGGCGTTCCCATTTAAAACAATTGGAAAAATATGCTAGCCCTGGGGAAAAAACGTTCAGTGGAAACACAGCCTAACAGCAAAAATGTGTGAGCATATTCTACATCCCTTAATCCTACACAATACCTAAACTTAACTACCTAACTATTAATAAACAGTAATTAGGAGTTTTTTGGAGGCAAAAGTCATAGTTAGTAGTTAGTTAATAGTGAGAATTGGACTAAAGTGTCCAATTCTCTAAAGTGTGACCGTGATTTCATATGTCAGGCTTTAAAGGGTTAAGATGTTGCCACAGTATTTCTTTCCACTTTCAGTCATCTAAATGTAAAGTAACTGGCATAATCAGACTATGAAATGGGAAAAGAACATGACACTCATGTAGACACATGTACTATACCTCAAGAGCTGGTGTTCCTGCGCTCGCTCGGCTAGCATGCTAAGAGTCTTCAAACTAGTGTTCACTAGCGCCTCCCTCTGGCCAGCGGCGGTAATGAACGCTGGATCGGCCAACTGTAGGAGTCTTCTGAGAAGAGGCAGTTGGGTTTGCACCTCCTCGGTGAGATGCTCAGAGGCGCTGAGAGGATTCTTCGAACACTGCGGCCGGTTAAGGCAAATCTCTCCGTCCTGATGGCACAGAACCATCTCCAAAGCCTCACAGCTGTAGCACACTATGTGATAGAGAGCTTGCATGGCTGCCAGGGCGAACTCCTCCTGACCGCCGAGAGATTCCTCCAGACTCGAGGCCAGGCTGGAGTCGGAAGATCCCGACAGGGAGCTGCCATGGAGCGAGGCTTTCGCAGAGCTCTCGACGGACTCCAGCGATTGACAGTACGTGCTGATGTGGAAGGTGAGCAGGGGGAGGAAGTGCACCACGGCCGGGCAGGTTTGGAGAGCAGCATCTGGGTTACGTGGGACACTCGTGGAGGGCTGGAGAGTTAATGCGGTGAGAGCGGACATAGCGAGACTCTGCAGCTGGTGGAATCGAGTTTGAGGACGATGAATCGATCGGAATTCTGTGGAGGACGAGCTGGAAGTCGTCAATGATCCCCTGAAGTAAAGAGGGAAAACAATTCACAACAGTCCAAACTTTTTACACGGATAATTAAAGATGCAATAGTAAACATTTAACAAACAGTTACTAATAATTAAAAGACATATTGCTAATAGTTATTTTATCATACATGCATGCTATTTCCACAAATAACTATCAAATTTCCACAAGTTTCAGGCCAAAAAAAAAAAAAAAAGGTTTTCCCCATAATTTTTTTTATTTTTTTTCATAATTTCCCCCACTATTATTATTATGAATACATTATTCTATAATATTTTATTTCATAATAAATACTAAAATACAATATTTTAACAATTATGTTTTAAAATAAAAAAGCAAATGTCATGGTGTAAATATGAATAACAATAATTATTATTATTATTAATTAATACAACATAATTGTTATTGTTGTAATAAATACAATATTCTATAATGTTTAATTTACTAATGAACAATACAATACAACATTATTATAATGTTTTTTTTAAATGCATTATACTTTATTTTATTTAATAATAAATAATTAATAAAAAAATGTCATGATGTAAAAAATATTATTATGATTAATAAGATACATTACACAATATTCTTTATTCTATATATTATTATGAATACATTAATCTATAATAATTTAATGATCAATAATAATATACAAAAAATAATACTGTTTTAATAATGTTTCAGGATAAAAAAAGCATGTCAAGATGTAAAAACGAATATATATATATTTTTTTATAAATGCAACATTGTCTTATATTTTGTTTAATAAATAATAAAAATACAACCAATAATATTTTATAAGTACTGTTTTAAAAATGCAATAAATAAATAAATAAATAAATAAAATCCAGCCAAACCAGCAAAAGTCATGATGTACATTTTTATTCCTCTGGAATGAACGTGAAGTGACGTGTTCTGTATACTGTGCTTTATGAACCGAAAATATGTCTGATCATGCGACTTAAAAATATATATGAGATCAATGTTTCCAATGTTGACATTGTTCAAATGTTCCAATGGAATATACCAGCATCTACAAATGCTGCAATGGAAATTTCCATTCTTTATGATTAATGCTGTGAAAGTGGGCCAATGATTTCCCAAAACAAACAGTTGTATGTAGTAAAAGCCAATGTTTACAGTATATTTCTCAGGTTTCAGGACATTTCAGACACACAAACACATGGAGACAGTGTTAAGTGTGTTGTATGGGATGTCTTGTTGATACTCACGAGCTGACGTAGCCGTTCTGTGACAGGACGTTCGGTAGAGCGCCAGGACTGATGGACAGCAGGTGACACAGACCCAAAGTGCTCGGATCCAACGGTTGTTGCAGCAGTAGGTTCAACAACACACAGCCTACAGTATCACAAACACAAACTCACCGAGAGAACAGACTGAAGATAAACGCTAGAGATTTGATCAGCCGTTACCTTCCTGTTGATGGTCAGATCTGAGGGTTTGGTCCGACTGCGGCTCCTCTGTGAGGAAACGTTTGGGCTGCGCTGGTTTCCCATCTGATAAGAGTTTGAAAATGTGATGTTGAGGATTGAACGACAATGGAAAGACCTCAGGAAAGGAAATGTGCATAAAATGTGAAATAATCCATATACCCTCTAATAGATGGTCTTTTTTGATAGGAGACGTTCTCTTGGAGAGCTCGGCCGCAAAGTTTTCCTTAGTCATGAACGCTCGACTCGCAGGAGAGGGAATACTGTGTTAACATCACAAAACACAAATCAACTATATTCAGGTTACATTCTAACCTTTTAATACAAAACAAATGTTATTATTTATAATTTATATGAATTATAATAATAACAATGATCACTAATATATATATATTAAATAAATATATTATTAAACAGCAATACTTGTAACAATAATACTATTAACAATTATTATTATAAAAAAGTAATAGTGATATTTTATTATATTATGTCATTGTATTCTTTAATACTACAACTAATAATACATATTAAAAATAACTAAAATTTGTATAAATAAACAACACAATAGTAAAAGTATTATTATTACATATTTTGATAATTATTTGGAAATAATTGTTAAAAAACAATTATCATCATCATTAATATTAAAAACAACAATAAATTATTACAATTATTTATTTGAAATAATGATAAATATAACAATATTAAATACAATAATAATAATAATTATTATTATATTAATAAAGAAAAACAACAATAAATTACTACAATTACTTTTTAATAATAATAATAATAATTATTATTATTATTATTTAATAATACTACCACTAATTCATATTATTATTAAAAACATCAACAAGAATAATAAATATAATTATTTAAAAACAACAACACATTATTACAATAACTTATTTTAATGATAATAATAAATACAATTATTATTATTATTATTGAAATGTTTAGTAAGATTTAATGTTAACACTTTAAAAATAAGGTTTCATTAGTTAACTACATTAGTTAACATGAACTAACAATGATCAATACTTCAACAACATTTATTAATCTTTGTTAATGGTAATCTAAACATTTACTTAGGGTGTCTTCACACCAGGAAAGTCCGCTAGTTCACTTGCTTTGGTCCGGACCAAATACAATGTTGATTTTTGTTTTGTTTGGTGTGGTTCGCTTTCACACTGCCCTTTTTGCAAGTGAACCAAAATTTGTAAACCAAACCACACGTGTGCTGAGGTCATCCATTCATTGGACAGAAATTCTCAAGCAGGGAAAAGCAAGAAGTACAAAAACAGGCATTTATGGAGATCTTTATAGTGCAATTTTTATTCTTTTACTGATTTGGTGTCATCAGCTACTAACGCAATATGAAGAAACTTATGAGCATCATATGATGTCATCTATACGATGTTGTAATTAGGATTTTGCAAAGACGAAGATGTGCTGCAAGACTGGTTGCGGCGGAGAGAACATGCTCTTAACTGATCAAACATCATTAAAGACAAGTGAACAGTGAACAGTCAGTAATAAAATAAGAACAAATACACTTTTTTTCAGAAATGAATAATTAGGCCTAAATGTAAAATAACACTATATGTTCACTATAGAAATTAAATATAGGTTCATCTTTGTTAAAGCTGTATTTTTTTGTTTTATTAACATTAATGACACAGACAACAGTAGAAATATTAGGTGTCTGCTGTCACTTTAAGACCAAATGCATGAAAAAAAAAAAAAAAATGAAAAAAGATAAAACATCTGGTTTCTTTCTCAACCATGACATAACCGAGAGAATACTTGCCGAGACGAGTATTTAGACAAGTTTTTTTGACATAATTTTGTGTGCATGTGTCCGTTCAAGGGCAAGGAAACGCAAAAGAGGAATCAACTCGGTGTTCGAGCACTATCTGAAACGCTTCTCTCTCTCTTTCTCTCTCTGCGTGAGTGTGGCTGTGGTCACGGATAACGTGCAAGTCCCGATTTCACATCTCTTCTTCTGCGTTTAAAATTGTTTGAATGTGTAAATTGGCACAACACGTCCAAATTATAAACTTTCACTCTATGATGGTTAAATTTAGTAGTTAATCCGCGAATCGCATGCGTGCTGAACCGATAAACTGCGATCCGTTGAGCCCCTAATGTATAGGCATTTCATCACCCCAAATTACATAGTAAAAATCTGACCCTGTCAAAAAAGGCGCAGTTCATTTTGCAATTGGGTCGGGTCATGTTCACACCTTAAACGAACCGTACCAGAGTTTGTTTGGAACCGGACCGAGAGCACCTCTTCAGCCGGGTCTTGGTACGGTTGTTTGGTCCACACCAGAGTGCGATTGCTGTATTTACACCTGCCCAAAAGATCCGCATCAAAGGGGGAAACGAACTTGAGTTCGATTCAATCGAACCAAACAAGAAAGGTGTGAATACACCCTGACAAAGGTTGACAGATGCTGTAAAAATATATTGTTCATTGGTAGTAGTTTATGTTCAGTGACGCATTAACTAATGTTAAAGGGATATTTCACTGCTGGAAAGATGAATGTGTATTTAAATTGGGTCATTTATGTAGTAGAAATGTGAAATTATTTTAGAAGTTGGACCCTTCTAGACTGAGAAAAGCCAGAAAATGTATTTTTGGCTCATGTGGATTAAAGACAACAACTCCCAGAATGCACTTGCTTCGCTGCCCTATGAGGCCACTCCCAAACCACGCCTACCGGTAACAGAGGGCAGTATCGAAGAAATGATACAGCAAGGCTACTAGTCGACTCGAAACTGAAAAGACGCCGTTTTATCATGAGATCCCCCTATGGGCGGGTTGAAGACATGCGGAACGAGCTCCTACTATTGGCTGTAGTCTCTCGCCTCTGGACAAAAAAAGCTTCCGATGATGCAAAATGACAATTTTTGCCTCATCTGAGTTTTTTTCCAGACACACAATACACAAGTCTCTCGTCTCAGGGGGACATGAGGGAGGGAAGCACGGTCATTCTAAAATACTACCGGGTTTCCACTGATACAAAGCTTAATGCTAATCGGTGTAGTATACCTTTAACAAATGGGACATTATTATAAAGTGTAACCAATTTAATTTAATAACAAAAAATCCAGTATAGCATATGATACACTGGAGTGGAGTGCATGCAAAGAGACATGCTTATGTGAACAAAGAAAAGGAAAAAAGAAAGAAATGCTGACCAAAAGCTGTAACAGTGCAGACAACAGAACAATAGTTTCTCATTACCAATTCCTCTGGAAGACACACAAAAATCAAAGTTGTATTTACATGTTTCGCGCAGGTGTGCCGGGCTGCTTTCCTCCACGCTCCACGCTCCGAAGTTTCCCTCTCATTTCATTCATCTCGGCTTCTTTAAAGTGCAACTCCGACTGCAGCGACTGCACCTGCGGTAAATCCAGCATTTCCTTGAGTTCACACGAAACGTTTCATCGGACGTCAGTCAAGCTTGTGTGCCGTACCTTCCTGGACAGCTCCTTCTCCCGTTCGCTCTGAGCCTGAGCTTTCTCTTTCTCCAGGGCGAGTTGGGTCTGCCGCTGCTGTTCCTTCTCATGATTGGCCAGTTTCAGGGAGTCCCGCAAGACTCGGATCTCTCCGTTCTTCATCAGGATCTCCTCCTCTACCTCCTTCAGCTGAGTGTGAACAGAAATGCAGACACATGAGAACTTTTGGTGTAAGAAGCCTTGTCTAAAAAGTAAAAAGTGATTTTCTATTAACCACAACAAACCGACCAAATGAAGAACACACCTTTTTCTTCAGGTCTGCTTGCTGTTCCTCTAATTGCTTGTAGTACAGATCTTCTCCATCTTTACTGGAATGACCATCTGCTGTGTGAGACACAAACTGGTTACATTTCTAGATCATCCCATCCAAAGTTCATATGATGCAAAAATTACATGAAACATTTAATTATATATTTATTATAAAAAGCCGTGCAAAGAACTGTGGGAATAAGAGTTATAAAATATTTCAAAATAAAATAATATAATAAAAATACATTTAATTTTATAATAATTAACATAATAATATTTATTAAATTTAATTTTAAAATCTTTTTATGTTATATTTGTAAATAAATATTCAGTAATAATTATTATTATTATCATTAATGATAATAAGATTTAATAATACTTGTTTAATTTAATACATTTTTGCATACATGTAACATAATATGTTTTTTTGTTATTAAATTTATTGAGTATTAGTAACGTTATTATTGAAATATTCTTAAAAGTCTAATACCCACAGTCTTTTGCTTAGTTAATGTTTGCATTGTATAAAAATCCAATATAACATAATAATTAGATGTTTGGTTATTAAATTAAATAAGTATTATTATTTTAATCTTATGTATTATTATTTTTGAAATATTTTATGTCTCACAGTATTTTGCCTAGTTCATTTTTGCATTATGTAAAAATCCAATTATATATTAATATAATATTTAGACTCTTTATTATTTAGACTTAAAATACATCAATAATAATAAGTGTTATATTGCAATTTTATACAATGCAAAACATTTATTTTTTAAATAATCATTTCAAATATTCAATAATAATAATATTACTTAATAAATCTGATTTCAAACCATTTAAAAACCATTTTAAATCATAAAAACTCTAAATATCATTATATATTATAGTATTAGATTGTTGTATGAAATTAAATCATAATTATAATAATAAATTATAATTTGCTGTTATTAGTATAAATCTGCTCTGTGAAACACAAAATAACATATCTAGAGTCCATAATATAATGCAAAAATGAGCTATGCAAAGGACTGTGGGGAAAAGTTCTCAGTCCAAAAGCAGACAGAGGGAGTGTTTGGGAAACAAAAGACTTGTGGAATGTGTGTCCAAAACGTCTTATACTAACCACACACATCTTTCCCTGGAGGCTCTTTATTGTTATAAGAGCTACTGCTGCAGCCGTCTCCGATGGCAAATGTTTTTCGGCCTGATGATCGCACAGATGCTTTGCTTTGCTCATCAGCGCAAGCGAACACAGAACCAAACGTTCTCTTTGACCCACTGTTCTGGACGTCTCCTGTGACGGCCTGGGACGCGATGATGTCAATCTGGTCCAGGTCATCCTGGGTGAAATCGATGTCATCATCAAACGGGTCGGGTCCTTCTGACACCTGATGACCTTTCAGTCTCTTGCTTGGTGGGAAGTCCATGACAATGAGGTGCTTTTGGAAAATCAAATAATAATTCATATTCATTGATGCTCAATGAAGAAAATAGTAAAAAATAAAAATAAAAATCAGTAGGCGTCTAAACTTTTGACAGGACTGTGTATGTATAGTAAATATATTATATATATATATAATACACACACTATTCAATTTGGGCGGCAAAGTAGCCTTTTCCGATATAACAGTTTATGCACGTTGTAAAATGTTATTAATGTCAGTGGTGCAAACTAAAAAAAAAAAAAACAGTTGAATGTAATTTATAATCATAAATACTAGATGTTCAGAGTAAATAATCCAGTTATTTTCCATCCAAAGGCGGAAAATAATACCTAACCTACATACAATAGTCTTGTAGAGTCACATACTGGGTTTATTATGGTAAAACTGTGGTAAAGTGCTCAGGTTTATCAGTTACCTGCTTCTGTGTCCCTCTCAGACTCCTGCATTAACCTGCTACGACTCGCCAAACACACACCATGCTGGACAAAACACAAATAAAGAGCTACTCCGAGCTGTTAACATAAACCTAAATGACTAAATAAATAAAATAATAGAAAACTTGTGAAGCTGAAAGCATTTCTGAGCTGTGCCTTTCATTCGGTGTGGAGGAGGATCATGCGTCCAGACAAGCGCATGCGGTAGTAAAACCTCACGTGATTGGCTAAAGCGTGGCCCCAGTGTCTTACGGTGCGCTATGATTGGTCCATTGACCAAAGAACGTACTACGGAGACGTTCATGAGACAAGTGTTATGCACAAACGCGTTTTCCCCCCATTTAGGAAACATGTAATAAAATAAGTTTGATTTTTAAAACAAGTAAATTAAAAGTTATCTTAACGTGTATGACGGTGCCTTGGGAAACGTTTGTTTCTTTTTTTTAATGTTTTCAGACGAAACGGATATTCAAGTTCTCATAAAAGTTGTTTCAGCATGTAGCCTGTATTTACTTAGCCTCCTGTATATAAATGTAATAGCTGTACTAAATATACTTAACATCGAAAGCTATTACAAATGTTATGGGTACACAACAAAAACAGTTACATTATTAAACGTTAAAACATTAACATGGACACACATCTATTTTGTTGCTTTAAAGTTGTGGACTGCAACACAATTAAAGCTACTAAAAAACTACCAAGCAGCATTTTATCTGTGTGAAGAGTGAAGACCGGTTTTTTTTTTTTTTTATCATAAAACTTTCACAATACATGCATTCAAGTTGTGTACGTGAAATTGTTTAATACGAAACAAATCACTGAGAGACACAGACGGAAAAAAATATTTAATAATTAAATAACGCATATAATAAATTACATGCACCATACAGTATGAATAAGAATATAAAAGTACTCATAGTAACAACTATAATTTGCTAGTTTGATATGGAAATAGCTCGTTTGTGACGTCACCTCGAACTCGCTCTCTGATTGGCGAAGGCGCGTGGCTGCAGAGTGTTTACCATCTGAGCTCAGAACTGGAGCTGCACGTACTCGTACAACCACCGAAGGAGGAAGTTCGCGGTCAAAAAGAGAAAATTATTTGCCCGTTTTTACAACTTCGTTACTAAAAACGCTCGCAACAGCTGTGGAAACTCTCTGTATCCGTATACCGATTCACTGGAGCAGGTCAGTAGCGTTTAAGGCGCGATTTTTCGTGTTGTTTTGAACAAAGGAATATGCCAAAGACATTGGCCAGGCCTGTTGAGTTTAGATGTACTCGAGCTGATCGATCTTAAAAAACTCGTTCGTGCTCACGTTTGATGGTGTATAACAGTTTTACCTCGTTTTCCCTTTCAGCTCATGCAAAAACTTCATGATGAAAACTGAGGTATCTACTGCTGCTAACTTTGTCACACGTCTGTTGAGGGGAACGGGACTGCTTTCAGAAGAACAGCTGCAACAATTCAGATTCTCTTTGGAAGAATCTTTAGGGGGTAAGACAGGATTGGACATGATCTTTCCATTGTTCAAAGTGAATTCAAGTAAACCATAGATCAAATTATATACATTGTAATAAAAATGAACATTGTTTATTGTTACAAGCAAAACCAGCCGAAGATCAGATTCAGTTTATTGCAGCACCAAAGTCCATTCATTGAAACTTAAACCATTTTAACCCACAATCTGCTTTAACAAAGCACCAAGCCCAAGTAATACTTTGGCAAGTAATGCTAATCAAAGGCTGTGTTTGATTGTGCCAAGGCCTAACTTTGTTCTTTCATTGTAGATCATTATCAGCACCATTGGTTCCCAAACGCACCTTGCCGAGGTTCGGGTTACAGGTGCATCCGGATCAACCACAAGATGGACCCTTTGATAGGCAAAGCGGCCTGTACGATCGGACTCACAAAAGAGCGACTCTTTTCACTGCTTCCAAGTGAACTCACCATGTGGGTCGACCCGTATGAAGTGTCCTACCGGATTGGAGAGGACGGGTCCATATGTGTCCTCTACGAGTCCACGCCACCGCCGGAGAAGGACAGCTGCAAAGACAAACTGAGAATCGGACAGTCGAGTCCGTCCAAATCCTTCGGCATGATGACTTGCTCCAGCTGAAGAATGATTCTGTCTAATGAGCTGTGTGTGAGCGTTAAATCAGGCATTGCTCACATTTGATTTCTTTTTAAATCTTTTTTTTAGTGGTGAAATTTTCATCCTATTGACCTCATGGTGAAAACAAATGTATTTTGATTAAATGTATGTTTTAAGCTCCCTGTACAGTCATGTTGAATATGTTTTTTTAAATTTCTATTAAAAAGGTTTTCTATGAATTTCTAAAAAAAAACAAAAAGTCTTTTGTGGTTATTCTTATTCCATGTAACTACTTAAACTAATCCTTCCTTCCTTATCATATTGATGTAATGATTTACTCTTCCTAAACTTATATTTGTTTATTTGGAATTTGCCTGTAGGAAATAGCTTGTTCAACAACTGCCATTCAATACATTTATATGTAATAGAAGCCATTGCGTTACATATTAAAAGCAAAGTTTAAAGATGTTCTTCAGTTAATGAAAAGAATTCTGAACAAAATTACTCGATAAATACATTTTGAGAACAATCTCGATGTAAGTCACAAAAAAAAAAAAAAATTGCATCAGTAATATTGATATAAGTTTTTTCTGGGGTAAAACTTTATATGGGTGATCTTAAAGGACATTTCTTTAATTCTGTGTATTTTAAATATTTACAAGATACATTTCAAAATGTCATTCATTAGGCCATCAATTATTTTCATAGTTGGCTTAAATTTAAAAGAATGTGTAAATAAATTAGTAACAGTTAGTGACTGCTTAATTATTTAAAAATGTTTTAATGGTATGACTAGAAAAACCTCAAACTTCAAAAGTGTCTCTCACATATAATTGTTTTAGTATTGTTTTTTTTCTTAATTAGATATTTTCTCATTCTATACAAAACAGAACCCCCCTGAGTGTCCAACTACTTAAAACACGCAAATTATGCAATTCAAAATTATATTTATACAATACATACACACACACACTGTATGTATTACATACTTGCATTATTTATAAACTTCATTGAGCCTTTTGTGATTTTTCACTTGTTTTTCTGTTTCAAACAGAAAAGGGAAAGAAAAAAGTCATGCGTTCATGACATCATTTTATAGATACAGTCCATAAATTGCATGCAGAGCGGGCGAACATTTGATTGTCATTTTTAGCATCCAATCAGCGCATGCATTTAACAATGTCAAACACTTTTGGCCAACGAACAACCCTCAACCTCTGCGACTGGCCAATGAGAGCGCGGAGGAGGCGTGTCCTCGCAAAAGCGGTAGTAGCGCTACACACCCGTCGGTGTGTCAGACGCAGATCCACCAGAAGTTTTGCGCCTGACCCCGATCATCTCGCCCAGAGTATCAAATCTGCGCCAAAACTCCACTAGTTTACGGTTCTTCTGGGTTATGGAACTGGATAAAATGGACGAAAACGACTGGAAATATCACGGGGAGGGGAACAAAAGCCTGGTCGTGTCTCATTTGCAGGTTGGTGTTCAATAGTTACTAGCTTTTAGCTTAGCCAAGATTCATATAAACTCGATCAAATCTGATTCAGTCAATGGAAAATCAATTCAAACTGTTTGGAAAGGACCTAGACTTTAAGTTTGGCACTTTTACGCCACCATTAGACGGAAATTAACTCTTTCTTTATCCCAAAGGGGTCTTGTCAGGGGTTTAAAGCTAAAGCAACCTAGCAGGCTAAATCAGGATTCATTGATAAAGTGAATGTACAACATGTGACACGTGTGTTATCAATGCCACACCCACTTTATGAGATATAAAGTTTATTAAACCCATTTCAGTGGCACATTTAATGTAGGACACATAATGCTGTGGCCGGTTGAAGGAATGGTCAGTGGTGATCTTATAGTGTGAGGGTGCTTTTGTGCATCTGACATGGCTCTTAAATGGAAAGAATTAGAGATGAGATAATAAACTATTAATATTTTCCCCATCCAGGATTCAAAGTTCAGATAGGAAACCTTTAACAGTTTAAAGTGAAAGATAATGAGGGTCTAGGCCGATTTTAAACCAGGATGATGGGTATGAATATTGATTAGGATGGGTGGAAACGTTTATGTTGATCACTTTTCTGTATTTAGACATTGGCCAAAGTACATTTAAAGATGAAAAAGATCTCGCCACATGAAATTTCAGCAATGTTATATTGTTTTAAATTAGATATTACTTGGGTTATTGCATGTAACAACCAGAACCCTCTTTATTTGAACAACGGATTGAAATTAATGAAATCAACTGTATTTGAGATTTGTCTTAATATGAATAATGAAAAAGTTATGGAAACTTTATTTAAATGATTCATTTATCAGTTCCATTTAGCATGTAGTTGACTCCTTTTTTCACTAGTAGGCCTATTGCAATATCAAGGCCCTGTTTTGTTAAGATCAAGGATATGTTCCTGCAAAATGGGAACAGCTTAACCTTTGCCTGATTTTCCAGCTCATTTGTGCGTCTGTACCCTCATACGACAAATAAACTGAAAAACCACTGGATCAAACGTCCGAGAGTCATAAACTGGTTGGATTTGTATTACAGATTACAACACAAGAGTGTGTATCCAATCACAGGCGGCAGCCCGAGACAACATTGGCCAATATGTTATTGCAATCATGACAAACTGGGTGTGGAGAAAATGGGTGACGCTTTGATGCAGATTTCCAAGTACTCCTGGCGTATAGGCTACTCCTGCAAGGGCTTGTCCGTATCTATTTGCTGTTTACAGACATTCTTTCATGTCCCCACACTCATGTGTGTTTTTTTTGTCACGTTGGCTGGCCGGTTTTAAATTCTTGGAATAGGAGCTGAACCGCATCATCTTGTCTGAAAGGTTGAGTGAGATTATTAAGATTTTTAAAGGCATCTCAGTTGCACATTGAAATAAGATGTGTGGTTTAAACAACATTTTGGGGTAAATTTCAGAAAAAACGGGAAAAAAACAATGGCTTGGTTCATGAATATGTTTTTCATTATATTACATTAATTTCATGACAATTAAATGCCTTTCCCCTAAAAAATATTCATTAGAATAGAAGAAATTCTCATTGCTGTAATGAGATTTTAATTCATACTCAATTTAATAATGCTCATTATTATAAAAAATAATTGTGTCTGGATAGGATTATTTTCATTGGTGCATATTTAGTTTTTAATTGACTATAATTTATTTTTCTTTTAATGTTGAAGTGAATTATACATAATTACTTCATGAACATTATCTTTTTAAGTCTGACATTTGGTGAGGCAGAAGTAGGTTTTGTAACGTCGTTGAGCAAGCGTTTAGAAACTGCATTTGCGTTTAAGTGACCATCAGTTACATCAGTCCATAAAACAAACCGCCAGGCAGTGAGTTTATCGTCAATGCGATGATGTCACCTTTACCTTTGTGGACCTTTTTTATGTATAAGTGCATTCTGGGAAAAACATAATGAGTGGATGGAGTATTTGTACAGTCAAAGGCAAACCTGTTTCATAGCATTCCCTTCTTTTTTTACAACCTTAAATTAGACCGTTTGTTCACTAGAATACTTACAGTGGCCAAAGTCTGTGTGAAATGAGTTGAATGCAAAATTTGTTTTCTCTAAACACGTTACTTCTCCTTACAGCACTGTCAAGTTCTCCGTCTGTTAAAGTTTCCCTCTGAAGACTCCGCACATACACGACAGGTAAAACTTCCCCAAATTGATATTACTAAACAGTAGTACTTCCCAAACTTCTCAAATATGCACCATAAAGCAGAATTGTATGGTGGCCGAGAGAGCTCCATGCATTGAAACTGAAGAAAACTGAAGAAAACACTTGCAAATAGAAAAAGCACCAGCAAATTAAGAAAATATCAATTTTTCAATTTTGACAAATACTCACAACTTAACCAAATACAGAAACAAGCTGCAAATACTCACAACGCAACCAAATATAGAAACAAGCTGCAAATACTCACTACACAACCAAATACAGAAACGGCAACTTAAACAAATACAGAAACACACTGCGAATACTCACAACACAACCAAATACAGAAACACACTGCGAATACTCACAACACAACCAAATACAGAAACACACTGCGAATACTCACAACACAACCAAATACAGAAACGCCAACTTAACCAAATTCAGAAACAAGCTGCAAATACTCACAACACAACCAAATACAGAAAAATACTGCAAATACTCACAACACAAACAAATACAGAAACACACTGCAAATACTCACAACGCAACCAAATACAGAAACGCCAACTTAAACAAATACAGAAACACACTGCAAATACTCACAACACAACCAAATACAGAAACACACTGCAAATACTCACAACACAACCAAATACAGAAACAAGCTGCAAATACTCACAACACAACCAAATACAGAAAAATACTGCGAATACTCACAACACAACCAAATACAGAAACACACTGCAAATACTCACAACGCAACCAAATACAGAAACGCCAACTTAAACAAATACAGAAACACACTGCAAATACTCACAACACAACCAAATACAGAAACACACTGCAAATACTCACAACGCAACCAAATACAGAAACGCCAACTTAAACAAATACAGAAACACACTGAAAATACTCACAACACAACCAAATACAGAAGTGTGCTGCAAATACTCATTCAGTTGCAGTGCGTTGAGTTCTCTCTGCCACCGTAGTATTGCCTTTTCTTACAATATAAATGTGATGTGTCATAAAACTTGTAAATAGTCGCAACTGAGTTTACAATAGTTGTGTGTGTTTTCTTGCACTGTATTGTAAGTAAAGTGTCTCTTTTGGTACAAAGGGCATCTGCAACAATGTAAATATGCAAAAAGTGTTTGGTCTTGGTCTGTTTGCATTGTCATACAGTGTAGTATCAGCTGAATTGTCCTACTTCTTTCCTAACAGACCGCAGAACAAGCTTTTCGACACATCCTCAACATTGTAGATTATAGTAAATATGTCATGAAGCCTTTGTTGGGGGAGAAATATGTTCACAGTGGAGTAAGTTACAGTTCAAGAAGTTTGTGTACATCAATACATCATGTTGCTTTAACACTAGCCGTGACCTAGCGAATAAGATGAAAATAATGGTTTGATTGTTTACAGGAGGTTGTCAAACTACCGCTGGACTTTGTGAGACAGCTGTCGCTGAAGGTCCAACAAGAACGACCTGGTACGAATGACCAAACTTTCAGTTTTTCCTTTTTAAACATTTGGTGAATATTATAAAATCGATCCAGAACACATTCTTATCACATTTCCACAAAAAATAATACATAAAAAAAATAAAAATAATGTTTTGCATTTTTATAACAATTACACACATTTCCTCCATTTTTCATTCCTGTAATGCAAAAAACCAGTGTCATTGCTGTAATGCCCCCCTAAAACCAACAGTGTAGGCTAGTATTTATACTTTATGTTAGTATTTGTGTTATTTTAATAGCAAAATCCTTGAGATTAATGGGCATTACTGTATACTTCAAAGTAAAACATTTTGGTCCATTGATTACGGTGATGACAATTTATAGGAAAATATGCTTCATTGCAATGCAGATAATGTCCTAAAATAAGCATAATTTTCAAACTTGTGGTGTAAAATCCGGCTTGAATGTTTTCCGGAGTTTCACCCACTTAAAAATGTAGTTTGTTCTTCATTGCAAACATAAGCATGTGAGATGCAGTCACTTTTGTAGACTGGATTTGATGTTGCGTAACGGTGTTATGATCTTTCCTTCATGCAGAACTGCGCTGTGACAAGGTCATGGACACATTCAGCGGGTGTGGTTTATGCCTTCCTAACCTGACCCAACTCCCCCTCCACCACCTCAGAGACCACAGACCTCCAATATGCGTTGAAATCAAGGTGAACTCCACTTTCAGCTTGGCCTAGTAACAACACGTCACTACCGTTATGTTTGTGTTTTACTTCAAGGGGGAATTTGCACTCAAAATGACAGAGATATCATTTTTATACCGACATTTAGAAAATAATCACATTTCGAGTGTACGCAAAAGTGTGCCAAAAACCTCGCCTTTAATGTGTTGATTTAGTGACGCACGTCTTATCACTTCCGGTCATTGAACTTGCTGACAGTTGTTGATGGGGTTTTCTATATCTTCAAGCCATTAAGGTGGAGACACTCTGTGTTTTTAAATTGAAAGCTTTGAATCTCATATAAAACTAGAACTAGTTTTTTAGGGGTCAGTTCATTATAAAGTCCGTTCCTGGGGAAGTAAACCACAGTAGCTGAATGACTCATTGAATCTATTTGTGTGGAATTTAATCACATGGTCAGTCAAACAAACAGGGGAAGGTGGCGTGAATCCGATCTGAAAGGCTCGTTTGTGCGTTCATAAAAACAACAAAACCTTCTTCGCATTAAGCTTGTTCACAAAACTTCATTGTGTAACTCGAGAGGCAGAGAAATAACTACATATTTGAACTTTTTCCCTTCCAGCCAAAATGTGGATTTCTACCCTTTTCAAGACACATAACTAAGGAATGCAAACGCAAAGTTTGCAGATTCTGCATGCATCAGCATTACAAGGTAAGTACCAATCAAGAATCTTTCAAAGGCCTCGTCGTTACGAAAGTAACTCATGGTTCATTGAAGTGAAGCCAGATTTCTAAACGTGAACTTCTGCTTTAACAACAAAAAAAGAGGATGGTTCAGTGTAGTGTAAACATCCTGCTGTCTGTTTGTACTGTACGCTATCATACAATCAGTCCTTTGGGGGTTTGGCTGGAGAAGATGTACAAAAATCAGTTTCAGTCCCAAAGTAGAGGTGAAACGGAAACTGGAGAGTGCATCAAGTGACTGTCACTGAAGTTGGTGTACTTGATCGAAACACTATTAGCAAAGTTTACAGTAAAATTCCTAACATTATTCTCTTACAGTTAGCCAATGGGAAGTGGAAGCGATTGAGCAGATATTGCCCCCTGGATCTCTTTTCAGGGTGAGTCACCGCTCAGTCACTCAGTGCAGGAAATCAGATCTGGATTTATATCTTTCGATGATGGTACGACCTTTAACCAGCATTGTTAACAAATCTAACTGACTGCGGCAAAGAGATTCACCAAGCCAACTGACCTTTGTTAAAAACAGAATTTTCCACTGAGAAAGACCACATTCACCTTTTTTTTTTTTGTGACTCACCTTTCCACTGTGAAACCAGCCCTATATAACCCATCATGCATGAAGCCTTTATAATGCTACTTGACGCTAAAGAAAACAGAAGGTTTAGAATCAGATGTGACAATCCATATAATCCCTTAACATGTTAATTCTTGTCATGGCAAATCATTTTTTTTCTCCCTAAACTTTCCTTCATTGTTTGCAAAAATGTATGTTATTTTACTAACCTGAATGCTATTGAATAACTTGTATTCCAGGAGCAAACAGCGAATGTACGTTGCATTGAAGAATCTGTTAGAGGAACCACAAAACAACTTGAAAATCTTTAAGGTAAATATAAACTTCTGTAATTGATTCATTCTCGAACCGTTTAACGTCTCCAAACAAACTTTATTTTGTAGTTAATTTCAGCCTGCTGTCTATAGACCTTATTCACATCAGTGTCATCTTTGATTTTTAACGGGAATCTCATCGATGGGTTGAACTGTTATTTCATTTGTTTTTGGATTGTTCTGCGGATGAAACACTGCAAAAATATCCTTCGACTTCCATTTATAGAATGTTCAGCATTTGAAAAGTAACAGTCAGCGATGATGTCATGCATACTGATTTGCAGTAGGTCTCAGTTTTATTACTGAGTAAATGTTCAGTTATCCTGGAACTTGGAAGTAGTACTACTAAAAACAGCTTAAACTGGTTTACTGGTCTTAGCCAGATTTGGCTGGGAGACAAGTTGTTTTAGATGAAATTTAGCCACTTTTTAACTGGAAAATTAGCTTGCTGATCATCATATGTGACCCTGGATAACAAAACCAGTCACAAGTTGCACTGGTATATTTGTGGCAATAGCCAAAAATATATTGTATGGGTCAAAATTATAGATTTTTCTTTTAATCCAAAAATCATTAGGATATTAAGTAAAGATTGTGTCCCATGAAGATATTTTGTACATTTCCTACTGTAAATATATAAAACATTTATTTTTGTGAGTGAATGCAGCACAATCGCCAACATAACTGAACAACTTTAAAGGTGATTTTCTCAATGTTTCGATTTTTGTTGTTGTTGCACCCTCAGATTTTCAAATAGTTGTATCTCGGCCAAATATTGTCCTATCCTAACAAACCATACATCAATGGAAAGCTTATTTATTCAACTTTCATATGATGTATAAATCACAATTAAAAAAAATGTACCCATGTGACTGGTTTTGTGGTCCAGGGTCAAATATAGGCCCAGATGTGTGACTGGCTTAAACCACCTAAGACCAGCAAACCAGCTTAAGCGGGGGTTTAAAAAAAAAAGAAAAGGAAAAAAAAGAACATCATTAAATATAGCTACTGTTTGTATATTGGTCTGATTCCTTAGAAAAGGGTTATAAAAGAAAAGTTGCATTAACTAATTGTTTCTCCCATCTTTTTTTCAGGGCGGAGAGTTGATATTTAGCTGTAAAGACGACGCCAAGCAGCAACCCGACTTGAATGATCTCATTCAGCACCTTTGGCCTTATTTCCCCCATAGTAACGGCCTCCATAACGGCCACCAGCCTGGCAAAGCCGTCCTCAACGAATTCATTCAGGTGATCTGCTCCTCCCTGCTCAGCGGCGGGGACTCAAATCGCTCGGGGGAGCCCAGGAAGATGCACCTGTCCGAAAGCAGGCCGCACTGTGAAGCCAGTCCCTTCCCAAGAGACCTGCTCCGCAACGGTGAGGCCTTTACCAACTGCTAACTAATGAATATTTGGATGGGCAAATGATGGTTTGAACTCTCATGTTAGTTCCAATGGAAATCACTTTAATGTTGAGTCACAATATAACTGGAACGAAACGTATTCGAAAGTTTGGCTATCGAACAATTTTCTTCAACTTAATGAAACAAAGTCTGAAATTACAATATTTGGCCCACCAAAATTCAAAGAGAAGATAGCCGACACCCTGGCTCCATTAGAAATGACGGTGAAAGATAGCGTGAGAAACCTTGGGGTAATAATTGACTCATCTCTAAGCTTTGATAAACAGATACATTCTGTTGTAAAGAACAGTTTTTATCAGCTTAGATTGATTTCTAAGATAAAACCCCTTCTCAGTTATAAAGACTTGGAGATTGTTATTCATGCTTTTATTACTTCCAGACTGGACTACTGCAATTCTCTTTATGCAGGGATCCCCCAGCGTCAACTATGTCGTCTGCAGTTGGTACAAAATGCCGCAGCAAGATTTCTGACTGGCACTAAAAAAAGGGACCACATTACTCCAGTACTATCTTATCTTCACTGGCTGCCGGTTCAGTACAGGATTGAATATAAGATTTTATTAATGGTTTTTAAAGCATTGCACAACAGGTCCCCAAAATACATTGTGGATCTTTTAGACTCTTACACAACAGGCAGGACACTAAGATCCACGAACCAATCTTTGCTGGCGGTCCCCTTTTCTAAAAAGAAGTCAAAGGGTGACCGAGCTTTTTCAGTTGTGGCTCCTAAGTTGTGGAACAGCCTCCCCCTTCATATCCGGTTAGCTCAATCAATAGAAATATTTAAGTCGCAGCTAAAAACGTACCTTTTTAATTTAGCCTTTAGTTAAGGGTGGTGTACACTGTAGGTATACACTTTTATTTAGTTTTATTTCTTCATACACACTGATCTCATTATGCTGGTGGGTGAGGGAGATGTTTAAGAGTGTGAAATATGCCTTCATCCGCTAGGCTTGATATGTTCTGTTTTTATATATGTATGTCTTTTTACTGTAACTGTGAAGCACTTTGGGCAACAACGTTGCGGGTAAACGTGCTATATAAATAAATAAAAGTTGAAGTTGAAGTATTGTGCATTTTAAAAGACACATTAAGGGGCGTGTAAAAGACAGGATTATTGCTGCATATATATGACGGTAATCATAAATCTATTATGCAAGTCCAGGAGTACACGTTGAGCTCATTTTCATATCTTCACAGGTAACCATGGCCTCCCTAAAGACAGCGTCCTTTCAAAAATCCTTCAAGTACAGATGCTGGATAACCTGGATATTGAAGGAATCTACCCTCTGTACAAACGTGTAGAGCAGTATCTAGAGGAGTTCCCGAAAGAAAGGTGAATGTTTAAGCTGGGATATTGAGTGCTTCGTTACTGATCTATCAGATCAATATTCCTGTGCAAGAATGCTTTGTTCTTGCTGAGCAAAGTTTCAATCGGGCGGATATTTCAGGCCATACCTTATCTGTGCAGTGTTCACCTGTACTGGCATCATTTTATGTAAAAATGCAGTACAGTTGCTGAATCGCAACTTGTTTTATTATTATAAGTATTAATATACTTTATTTTCAAACAATTTTAAGTCTTATTGCGGTCTCCTGAAAGACATCATGATGAAAACACTAGGTGGTGCAAAAGACTGTGTGGATATACTTTATCTAGTAATGAGGCACTGTGGCCACATGGTGGTCCTGTGCAGTGTGGTCATTGGTGATTTCCATGCAAAGCCACATCATCTTTATGAATAAACATGTTTAAAAGCACTTAAACATCTAATCAACACTTGTTTGTATCCCCAGAAACCGACTGCAGATAGATGGGCCTTATAATGAGAGTTTCATGGACACAGTTAAAAACTGTCCTACTGAGGATGACGGCTCTGTAGAATATGCAGTTGGGAAGGTAAGACTGTGAGCATGTGATGCTTCAGTTTAGGTGTGAATCTCATAAGACATTCACAGGTTGTATTTCACCCCAAAATTGGGCATAAAAAAAAAAAAAAAGTTTTTGGTATTGAATTAAAATACAGGTTTATTTGTATATAAAACTAATATTTTGGGACAAATTTCTAAGTGAGATTCATTCTCAGAGGTACAATCCAGATTTTAATTTCTCCTTGCATCTTTCCAGGTTCATCAGTATAGAGTTGCAATGACCGCCAAAGACTGCTCAATCATGATCACGTTTGCACCTTGCGAAGAAGACGAGGAGTAAGTTTGTTTTCACTTTTTAATTAAAGATTCTCCTTGACGTTTGCGGTCATTTTAACCTTCCATTTGCTTTGTGTTTACAGACACCAGTTGAATTTGGAGAAGCCTCGTTTTACGTATTCTGTCTCCATCCTGGATCTGGACCCCAAACCGTACGAAGGCATCCCTCACCAGTACAAGCTGGACACCAAAATCGTCAACTACTACCTGCGGAGCACACAAGCTCCGCCCCCCTCCAGCCTCTATAAGGAAAGGCAGGAGTGCACGCTGCTCTTCCATGCTGTATGAGACACCTCCACAAGTGCTGCTTGGGAAATGCGTAGAAGTGAAATTGAAATAGTGATATAGTTTTGTTATGTTTGTTTGCTAGTCTGTCTAGCAGTTTGCCCTCCCAGCGTGTTCTGCGACGTGAAGTTGGCAGCAACGGCGGCATTTGTGAGCTGTTGCTGGGACAACCTTTTGTTTTTCTTTTTAGAGGGTGATGTTCTTACTGGGGCTGGTCTCCTAAAGCACAGAATACCTGAACGAGTCAGTCATTGGCTATAAAAAGGGAGGACAAGGAGGTTGTGTGTGTGTGTTTTTGTGCAGTGCTGTTGGGTGTTTCAGTCATGCAGCAGCGCTACTGTGGTTTCCAAGTGCCAAAAAGTGGCTTACAGCGATTTTCCCTAATGAACGTTTTACCATGCATCAACTTGGCCGTGTCAGCAGTCGCTGTACAGGCAGTCTGGAGTTCAAAAGCAGACGAGTACTTGAGTTTTTAGCAAGACTACATCCATAGAGCTCCTCAAACCACTGACCCACGGCGAGCTACAGTAGCAGAAGTTATACTGACAAGCACAGACCTGTTGCATGCTAGCGAATGAGGTTGCGCTAACACTGTCACTATCCATAATTAGATTTTATGAATTTGAAGATAAGTCTAATGATATTACTCTCTAATGAAAGTGTATTTTTATAACGCACGCTTGCCTGGCGTAACCGTCTACCGCCACATACAAATCGAAGTGTCTTATTAAAGAATAGTTTGCACTACATAAACATTTAGCCATTGTTTACTCACCATCATGTAATTGCAAATCTAATCAAAATGGCTGAAGAATTTGTATGTAGCTTGGCAGTTCATTCTAACCAGGCATTTTGTCAGAATTAGACAAAACGCTGCTGGGTGTTGAGCATGTAGTAAGTGAATGAATGAACAACATTTTTGAACGCAAGATCATCAGTGAATAACTACTTCAGTTTTGAGTGAAGAACACACTTAAAATTTAAGTTATATGGACTACATTTATGGTGCTTTTTATTGGACCTTCAAATATGTGGAAAAACCTGAATTTACCGACATGAAGGTGTGTAAATAATGACTGAATTTTCATTTTTGGATAAACTACTTCTTTTAAGCTAGTCTATTATCTCAAACGCCACTCCCCCCCCCCCCAGAAAAACTGCTGTAAAATGCAAAATCGACTGTGCCTGTCCATCTACAACTGCTCTGTCTTTGAGTTCGACATTAATACACTTAGTCATCTGTTTTGAAATTGCAGACTAGAAAACAACTAGAGGAATTCATTCCCAGCAGCTTAAACGCTACTACAGCTACAGAGTTTTATTGGTTGTAATTGTTTGCAGAGCAAGACGAATTTCATAAGTCGGCCAAAGATGGACAGCATGGCATTTATTGTTAGCACAATACAGAAGTAAGTTGATCCAGCAGTTTTTCAGAATAGCAGTATATTGTGCCACAGAAATGGCAGTGTTGATTTAACATTGT
Source organism: Leuciscus leuciscus (assembly GCF_965113295.1). Classification (NCBI taxonomy): domain Eukaryota; kingdom Metazoa; phylum Chordata; class Actinopteri; order Cypriniformes; family Leuciscidae; genus Leuciscus; species Leuciscus leuciscus. The sequence continues at coordinate 22,812,072 of NC_138739.1, read as the reverse complement.
GTGCAAGTTTAGCGCCTTTTACCGAAAAACCAATGACGGTTAATGCAAATTTTACTGTGCGACTTCAACACTAAAGATGGCACCTCAAGGTTGCCATTTTCTTGTCATGGGATATATTACTGTTACAAAATACTGTGGTGTGAGTGATACTCATGCTTCTGTTTACCTCTTTTACTGTGATGTTGACTGCGTCGGCTTGCTCAACTCAAAGCCTTCAATGCAGTTCTCATCTGGTGAATAGTGTTTGAGTTTTACATGGATGAACATTCAACATTGCCAAACTGTGTTGACACTCCCTTTTGTCTTAATGTGAACTGGTGTCAAGAGAAGTATTATACGCCTTACCTGTGAGCGAACACGCTTTCGTTGTCCAACCAATGGCGTTTGTTTGACTGTCATGTTGCTCAGTTTTAATGTGTTATGTATGATGTATCTGATTAAGTGCAGTTTCTCCACACCAGACATTGCTGTTTTTTGCCTTAGTTTTAACACCATCTTTCCCCTTATGAACCAATGAATCACAGATATTATGAGTCTGAGGTGGTGACATTGTGTTACTCTAATGAAATAAAGATCTATAATCACTATCTAGGTAGGAATGGACATTAATTCTGTTATTAAGCAGGAATATCACAGTTTCTGTGATGGAATCTAATGTTAAAATGTAACTATTTGAAAATACAAAGTGGATTTTGCTGTCAGACATTTTGTATTTAAAATTATTTATTTTTCTAGCTCTTGTCTAATGATGTATATTTCCATACAGTGTGGGCATATCATGCGTAAAAATGATTGACACTTACAGATGGCATCAATATGTAGTTCCTAACGGGTGATTGTACAGGTGTTTATATCAAATAAAATGATTAGATATGAAGTTCTGATGACATGAATGTTGGCTTGTGTTTTATGACTTCTCACAAACACACGGTTCTTATCAAGGCCTCAATTGACGCTTCCACCCCGAGAATCCGCAGCAGGCTCTGAAAGTTATCCGAGCCATTTTCCATCACTTTTTTGGTGTCCAACTCTCGAGCTGTTCAGATGAAAACAAAATAAAACATTTTAGTAGGAATTTATGAATTGTACAAGTATAAAATAAGAAAATAGTTGATTCTGATCCACTGCAACCATGTAGCAGTCAAATACTTTTGTATAACAACCGCAGAAATGTTTATTTGACTGTTGTCCATGAGTATTTCCAAGTTTATTTTTTGTTTAAAAAATGCAAGTTAGAATAGCTTATTGGAGACATCTTGATGATAATCAAAATGGCTAGTTTTGGACTAGTAAAAATGGCCGTTGAAGACTTTTAATCTGTTTAATAAGCAGAATAATATAAATTCAGATAGTCAACCCTGACACAACATTATCCCTTCATCTATATTTCACTTGTCTTACCCTGATCTGGCATTTTCAGCAAGAGCTCAAACGCTGGTTTTACCACTCCTTCCTTAGACACATCAATCTTCCAGAATATGGTCAAGGAGATCCTGAAAAACATAAAGCCATTGATTTTACCATGTTTCAAGCATGTAATCTGGAGATATCAGTCATGGTAACCATATACATGTACATGAACCTTGTAGGCGCTTGATGCCGCTAACGGAAGGCAAACAGCTAAAGTTACGGACTGCAGTTTCCATTTAATTTTCTCAGCTGATGCAACCTACCCGGGAAGTTGAGGACTTCGTATAATCATGAGCTCCGATCTGCATCCCTCTGGAAGGCTGACCACGTCTGGGTACTTGTCCTGCCAAAAAAACCACTCATGTGTTAAAGGAATTAAAAGTCCTGACAGATTCCATCTGACCCACAGCAAAGCTGGTTCCAAAACACTGGCCGATAACAAAACGGATGCGAACAAAATACAAAGAAATTTACATATTAAAGGATTACGTAATTGTAAGTTGAATTACGGCATTTGCTCCATAACAAGGCAAGATTACATCATGTCACAGTCTGAGACTTTCTGCATTGAGGACAAAATGTTGAATTTTTAAAGAAATATATCAACCAAAACTGTTATTATTTACTCCCCAAACCAGTTTGGCCTTTTTTTTGCTTGTTTGCAACACAACATGTACATTTTCAAGAATGTCCTGACTACTGTTTAATTAAATATTCAAATATAGGGCTAGGTCTTTCAGGCTCTAAAATGACCAAAAAGCACCACAAAATTAGTCCCTATGATTATTCAAAGTCTTCTGAAGTCATACGATCAGGGCTTGACATTAACACCCGCCAACTTGCCAAATGCATATCATACCAACACATATCGATCCTGAAATATCTGAAACGGCTCCAATGCTAATTTTCCTCAGATACACAATACCAGCTCTGCTTTCTCACTCTCTCTCCGACAGCTGGTGACACACAAACCCGCCTCTAAATTGAGTTCTTTTTCGCTGCTTATTGCGCTTAAAGGGATAGTTCACTTTGAAATTAAATTTTGGTATGTTTAGCTTACCTCAAGGGCATCCAAGATGTAGGTGTTTTTTTTTCCGCAGTAGTTTCAATTTTGATATTTTTAGGTCAAACCGTTCTTGTCTGTCAGTCATATAATGCAGGTCGATGGTCACCACCTCAAAGAGCATGCACAGAGTCCAAATTAAAACAATTCCCCGTCGTCCAAATTAAACAATTCCCCATCGTAAGTACACATTGATGGCCTAAGACACGAAACGAGCGGTTTGTGTGAGAAAACGAACAGTATTTATAACGTTTTTACCTCTTGTACACAGCCACGTCCAAGTGATCTGAGAGCGCGGGCGGGTATAGATATATACAATAGAAGTCGCCTTGGCTACGGTTTCGTTCCAATGAACTGCAGTAGCCAAGGCATTATATGACTGACAGACAAGAACGGTTTGACCTAAAAATATCAAAATTGAAACTACTGCAGAAAAAAAGACACCTACATCTTGGATGCCCTTGAGGTAAGCTAAAACATACCAAAATTTAATTTCAAAGTGAACAATCCCTTTAAACAGTCAAATACACAAAAAATAATGTCAAAATGCCAGACTTGGCAAGTATTCATGTAAACACAATCAGTTATGTTTTATGTGAACAGTTGAGAAAGAAACGGATGTGTAACAGTATAATGGATCCATGCGTCAGGTCTTAAAGTGACAGCAGCCTAATATACCTCCTGCCAAATTATGAGATACATATAAAAAATATACGGCAGTTTTCCCCCATGGTATCGATATCAAAATTGTGGCCAGTGAAAATGCTGAGTGGCTAGTAACTTTGGAAAACCACTAGCCACAGTGGATGGAGAGCAAAAAAGTTAAGGTCAAGCCCTGCATATGATCCTTTTGTTAGAAAAAGACAGCGAAAAATATTATTCATTGATAATTTTTCACTGCAGGGAGCTGTTAACTGTTGTGACAGGATCATTGAGACGGCAACTTGAGAACCTGATCAGCCTAATTCATTAACGAATCATTCAGACCAGTTTTGTAAACTGGATCCACTGATGCATTGCAAAGATCGTACTCAATAATAAAAAAAAAGAGTCTAGAATATTTCACAGAATGAAGTTATACATGTTTGGAATTAAATAAGGGTGAGCGAATAACAACATTTTTCTCTTAGGTTAACTATCCCTTTAATATTCCAAGTGTTTTTTAATAAATATAGTGAGTTGAAGACATTTAATAGTCATGCCTTCAGTTCTCTGAACCACAGAAGAGAAAATTGAATACACAGAACCATTTAATGCTGACAGTAAATAATAAAATAAAAGAAGAAAAATGTTTCCATCTCTCTGTCTTTTGCAGAAACCACTAAATACAGTTTGAAATTATAGCTTTACTTACACTTAATTATGTATTAAAAACACATGGAGAAACTGCTTTAATAAGTAATTAAGACATCTAATTAAACTACTCTTAAATTTAACCCCTCATTTGGCCGTATTTCAACTAGCTCATTAAAAACACATGATAATTCCCATAACCAGCCTAGCGCAACAACCGCATCACAAATCCCTTAAACAAATCCATCAGACTTTCCCATTAGACATCAAAACTTTCCAGTATTTTTTTCCCCAATTCCCACATTACACAGTTGGGAAATGCTGTCATTTACACCATTAACTTGATGTTTCCTCTGGTAAACACTAAGACTTTCTCTAACAAGTATCTTGAAACCTGTCTAAATTCGTGATTGTGAAGATTGTGAAGAGACTAAACACTGTTACGTTCTCAAAGTGATATATTTACCATTTTTGCAAATGTTTATTTTTACACGTACACATTGACTTTGATCAGTCAACGAGTTATGTAATTCATTGCACCCTTTCTTTGCAAATCACTGATAACAAACTTTAAAACCAACAGAAGTGTGCAAAAAACAATCTGGAAGAATATATATCAAATCTATTTAGTTAAAATATGGAGTTTAAAGATTTAACAGTACTTATGGAAAACATTAAGATTATGATATAAATAATGATGAAATATATGATCAAATTTAATATTTTTACAAATAGGTGTATGCTTTTACAAATCTTACTATGTAAATGTTTTTTCTTATCAATTTTATTTCTTACATTAAATATTTTGAATCTATTTGGTAATCTAGCGTTTAACTAGAATTTCATCATTGAATTTGCCAAGACTTTTACCTCCCCATAAATATTTTAATAACTTCATGAAGAAATTGCAGTCTAGTTGTCAACTTAAAAAGTTCAACGATTATTTAAAAAGACATCACTGTTTTCGGTAAATGTGACACAGGTCTGACCAAAGGCTTCAAGGCTTCCTTGAACTAAGCCATTAATTTAGCATCCTTTTAAACAACCCAACCATTATTTGAACTCTATACCTCTATTGTCTGATCCTGGAACGACATGTTATGCTCCCCACGGATCCCTGTCAACAGTTATTAAAACACCAGACAGAACAACCAGAGTCTCTGGGCTTGTTCAGAAGCCAATACTTACTGGGTGTTTGGGATCTTCTACCCATTAAATGTTTAAAAAAAATTGAGCTGAGAAATCAGAAAATCTGAAATTTTGGGATTCCCATCTGAGAACTTCATTGTGAGATTCTTGCGAGTGAATTTTCAGCAGGTTTAGTTTCAGAAGCACAAAACATTATTTAATTTCCACCAAGGTTTGTTAAGAGTGGATGACCCAAGACTGAAACGTTAATCTGAGTGCCTCAAGGGCGATTGTGAGGTACCCAGCTAAAAGGAAAGAAACATAAAACCGCTGACTACACACATGCCACTGCTGAGTACTTAAGCTCTCTGGCACAACATAAAATATTCCATTATGTTAAAAGTTCCATAAGGAAATATAGTGAACCAGATGCTGAAGCAAACCGACATTACCACAGTGGAAAAAGACGTCTGAATGCAAAAAATACAGTCCAAACTAATTATCATGGTGCTAGGCATGTGTGTGAAAGACTCTTCTGGGTCTCAAAGTACATTTCAAATGGTCCGTGACATTATACAGACCATTCTGACCAATGGAATTATCTTGTGGAAATAGGGATTTTTTTTTAAAGACACCCTAAATTCAACATCCTCTAGTGAGCTGCTTCAAGAAAAGAGCGTCAACGTCCAGACAGAACTAGAAGAATGTCCAACCCTCATAACTTAAGATGTGAACAGTAAGTGCGGCAATGCATGAGGAATCCAACATGAAGTAGCATTCACACACCATTTTACTTCCATGATGAAACAGGATATTGAAAGAAAATTAAGGGAGGGACTTGATGCCGAAAAGTGGTTTCTGTAGGATAGATATTTTCAAGGGATGGACTTGAAAAGTAAGAGTACTTGTTTGACGTAAGCTGAAAACAAAAGCCATTTCAGAGGTGGAGCAACTGACTTTATTTTGATTAAAAAGTATTAAAGACGATCTTTTTCCTTTGGAATCATGTACGCCAATGAATAATTCACAATTAAGACCAGGAACATGTATATAGAAAGTACATGCAGTGTTGTTACGAACAGTGAACAGTCGCAGCTGTTCATTCCAGTTGGTTGAGTCACAAATCTCCGGCCATTACCTGATGGCAAGTCAAAACATCCTAAAGTGCTGAAACATCTTACACCGTTAATTTCACACTACAGTTAAACACTCTTTTGATCTACATCTCTTAAAACTCATCTACGAGGACTATACTGTAAAAGCACATTTGTATATTGTTCGAAATGATCCCACATACTTTTGCAGCTATTAGATCCCTTTTAACCCTAATCTTTTGGATGAGATGTTGCAAGGAACGACAAAGCATTTGATCATGTAAGAGTGATATCAGCTTCAATCTACGGTTGGATATGTTTTCAATTTAGATTCTCATGAGATAAAAAAAAAAAACATTTCTGAAGATTGTTTTATTCTGAAAGCTCTGGCATAATGTCTCAAGCTCTGCTCTTTGTTAAAGTCTATCTGCTAGTTTGTTAGCACAAAGTACGGTATCTTTCCACTCATTAAAGGCTATACGGAGTTCCTTCAAAGTTCTTTACAAAAATGTCAAAGCATAAAGAGTTTTTGCACAGTCTTTATCATAAATGTCAACTGTTTAATTAATAAACATCAGATCAAAATTAATCAACTGTCTGATTTTCCAAATCTTGAGGCGTCTTCACAATAAATTGCTATTAAACTACGTGTACAAAAGATGTTATTTACTTGTCTACAGATGAACCTAATCTTTTAGTCACAGCAAACAAACAGCATTTTTTTTACAGTATGAAATTGCATTATCTTTGTTTAATGTCAAAAGATTTTAAATATATGTTAGTGATAAATTAGTAAAATAATGACAAAAATAATTTCTTGAGATATATTTAGATATATCTATTTGTCCACAGAGAATAAATAAAAACCTTTACTGCATAAAATTGCATTATATTTATTTAAAGTCAAAAGATTTTGAATATAAAATGTTGTGACAAATGAACTAAAATGATTTATAAAGAACAATGGTATACCTTTTGTGAGAGATTAATATTTCTAACAGTGCAACTACACTAAGTAGTCCAGAACACAGTCTGCAAAATCCATTTTATATTCATTAATCTTATTATACAACAGTTAGTTAATGACACGCAAAGCTTGATTTGCTTCCCTTGGAAATATTTTCATTGGCAGACAAAAGATATACAAACAATCTGGCCAAATTTGGTCTAAAATATTTGATAACAGCTTCTTGTGTGAATCACAGCCAGATTAACCTTTATCATACATTCTAAAGATACTAATTGTCTAAATATATCCTTCTTTTGAGGCATTTAAATGAAATAATGGACAGTAGATTTGATTTACAGGGAAATGTTTTGAGCTCTGATCTAATTATAGCACACAACTGCTTGACCACGACCCTCCGTGTACAAAACTGGAAAGAAAGTTGAGATCTTTGTTCAGCTCAGTGTGCCCACCCTCTGAAACGTGAGATGGGACGGTCTCATTGGGCAGTAGGGGGTCGACCAATACAGCTTGAAAACCCGTCCAAAGACGCCTGAAAACCAGTCCAGACTCCCTCTGATCGGCTCATTCAAGCTAAAATGTCTCGCCCATTTTCTGCACTCACACAATGCTTTTACAGAGGTGCTAATGACAAGCCAGATGCCACCTCTCTGTTTGAGTACAGTACCCGTCCTAGCCTAGTAATTAGGACACACAAAATCACCAAGTTCTTTCGCCTGAGAGAGGCAGTATCTTGTCACGACCCTTATTTTGCTGAATCTTTCAGAGACAGAACTGGAGAAGTTCTGCCCGAGCGAGTCCCGACTAAACGCTAGAGCAGCCCCTGTCTGTTTTTGACATTTATCAGCCTTCTTGCTGCGGAGCAGACGCACACACACTTCTTGCGTTGCTGGCAAATCCCACAGCTTTTGGGGAAAGAGCGGAAATATTTGGCCTCACAAAACCGCCCGAAACCAGTGGTAACGTACAAACGACTCTCTCCTCTCTTTCAGCTCTCACCCTCAGTAATGTCGTAAAACACTTTTTGTAGAACACTAATTGTTTTTCTTCTTCCGTCTGCGGGGTGCATGTCACATTTATATGGGTTTAGAGATGAAAACTTTTCTTTGCATGCGGTTTGGAACATCTCCACTAAACATTGAGATGTTTGAATCTGGAGGGACGACAAACGTCTTGTGAAACAGATCTGTCTCATCGCTGAAGCACAAAGACAGCTGCAGGACTGTAAAAAAACGTATAGCTTTACTGTACCTGGTTTTCATTACAGCGCTGAGAGAGGGGGAACAAGTAACATGCACGCCCCTCTGGGATGTTTTTACTCATGGAAGTATATTTCGCCCCTTTCGTTCTCTGTCTAAGCTGTAGGTTTTATAGATTCTTTCCATCTGAGCCTGGTCATCCTAAAGAGCTTAATTAAAACACTTTTCCCTCTCGTCTACATTTTTTTTTTTTTTCATCTCACCACAGCTCTGATTTAATGCTAACCGTATGACTTTGCCTGAGCGTTGGAGTGACGTTTGTAGACGCCCTCTGCACACATATCAGCAGTGCTCAGCTGTTGATTTTATTCTTGTTTCCCATTACTGTAAGTCTGGGTGATCAGTGTTGTCATCTTTTCCTTTTCTGGCTTGGCTTTTCTTCTGCAAGCACTTCGAACTTTGAGACATGCAAGTGACCGATAAAAAAAAAAAAATCTGTAAAAAAGAAGGTGACTGAATGAACCATAATCACTATTAATAAAATGGTAGTTTTAGTCTTTTGAAATGACGCAACAACTCAATTAATCAATTTTAAACTAATAATTTGTTCGCCATGCCAAAATTGTTAATTGCTACTCGGTTTAAAGTGTAAAGAGTTTCCATTCCTCTAATAATTTAAATTTCAACTTAAATAACCATTCCATTACCATTCTGCTAATAATTTTACATATATACACACACATACATACATTGGACATTTTTTTACTAGTTATATCTTTGTAATTCTTTGTGAAATTTACTAGCAATTGCCCCCTCTCTCTATATAAACGTGTGTGTGTGTGTGTGTGTATTTAATGCGAATCCTATTTAGGTTCTAAAAGACCATTTTTATGAGCTGAATTGAGGCTGCAACAAACTGAACTGATTGAACTGACCATAAAAACTATCAATAAAACTTGAAAATCATAATAAATAGCAATATGTGCGCACATATGGCTTTACTGGAACATTTTAGATAATTTAATATGGCACATTGGACGATCTGGAGCCACTAACGTGATGACATAATTTATAAAAATTTATCGAAAGAACCAATTTGCGTAAACGAGTCGCACTTCCCATAACTACAACCTGAGAGTATGAGTGTCATGATCGAGACCAAGTCTGTTCTTACTTAAAATCTGTGCTATGATTGTTACATTTGAACATAATACTTAAAACCCCTTGCAGTTCTCTAAACACCACTCATCACACACCTAAATAACAGTTTTACTCTTTTACAGTAAAGGTGTTAAAGGCTACTATTCCTTCAAAGCTGTCTGGCTTTCCAGGGTCAAACTTTTAGAGGCTGGATCACCTGTGATGCCGTAACTTATCATTATGGAAATGTGTACGCAGACAGTATACATTAACAGAGTTATATGAGGAACACGTAGGGCTGAGATGCCTCTGTGTTTCATCCCACAGGTTTCAGCTATGAGGCTAAAACTGATTCTGGCACTGTCACTCTTCGTCTGCATGACCTTCAGCCTCGCAAAAGATCAGAGTCATCCCTTGGCACGAGGTAGAAGACGAGGTGTTGGACCAAAACGAGCAAGAAAACAGACGTCTATTACCACCTTGCAGCAGGGAAGATTGCCAGAAAGCAATGGACAAGATGGATCTATTTTTATTGAATCTCACAAGAACACAAAAGAGCCTGCAGGTCAGTGTTGGGAAAGCTACTTTGAGACTGTAGTTTGTCAAGCTATAAACTACTCGCCATTTAAATTAGATAATTAAGACAGTTGTTTTCCTCATATACAGATGTGCTGTATATAACTTAACTTTGACAATAGCTGATGCCAAATTTTACTGTTCATAAACAAACCATAAACTTGGCTAATCATGAATTTGCGGCAAGTTTATGGTAAGCGAATAAAAGTAACCAGATGGCCACGTTAAAACATTGAAATATGGTTATTGTTTGATATAGTTAATGTTGTGAATGTTGTGAGGTTCAAAAAAGCCATAAAAAAAAAAACAAGAATAAAAAAACAGAGTGGTTAGTTTTACATGGTTTAGTACATGACCATTTTGCCCAGGGTGGTAATGGTCAGGACTGAACACTGACCACATGATTATACACTGGCAACACGTGACCGTGTGACCCTGCAATTCGCAAAACACAAACATCCGTTTGCGCCTTAGAAGTAAAAGTGTGGATAATACCACCAACACACATTGTAAGTGCCTTTAGCATTAATCTCAATAACAGATCTGTAAAAAAAAAAAATTTAACAGCGCAAATATGGTCAGTAAGACTCCATTAAAACAAAAGAAAAAACACTACTTCCCAGTAGACACATTTTACTACTGTATTGTTAGCATGTGTGCACCATTTTAAACTGCGAAGATCTCTGTACATGAGAATGTAGATAGCCATTTGCCATGTGGAAAACAGTGTTGCGATAGACTGCTATATATAGCCATTTTACAGCCAGATTATATGCATTGGATGAAAACATTGGGCCAGATGGGCCTCAACAGGCGTGTTAGCATCCAAAATCGTCTAACAGCCCTATACATGCATAATGTGGCTTCTGTTGCCAATCATTTCAAGTGAATTATATTTTTATTAAATCACATTTTAAATAAATAATTAACCAAATCAACATGATAAAAGTGACAGCCTTGAGCATTTTCAAGTTACCCTAGGAAAACCAAAATTAAAATGAATCAGACTGATTCATTAGAGATTCATTGTTCTGAACTGATTCTTTGCAATTATTTCACTGCAACATTTGGCAATCAATCACATTTCTAAGTTTCTTTCTTGTTTGTATAATTATTCCAGGAAAATCCGAGCACTGTGTATTTCGTGGCATCACCATGTATGATAAAACGGTGTGGTCGCCAAAGCCATGCGTGAATTGCCTGTGTTCCAGCGGCGAGGTGGTCTGCGACCAAATACTGTGTCCCGCCCTACGGTGCCAACTCAAATTTCAACGAATCGGAGAGTGCTGCCCAATTTGCATTGACCCAGGTTTGGATAAAGCATGGCATTAGCACTGCCTGCCAGCATATTTGATATATTAATTGTTGTGTTTAATTTTTCCTTGTCTTATAAATGAACTATTGGCATGGTCTCAGTTGTCGACGCCCCGGAGTATTCAGGTGACTCTCCCGTTCCCAACGATCTCGCCGAGCCCTATACCGGAATATCACAAAGCCAGAAAGACAGACAAAAAAAGGATGAACAAGAACGAATTCGCAAAAAAGATGCTGATCGCAAGCAGAGAAAGAAGCAGAAGAAAGAGGAAGCCGAGAGACAGAGAAAGTTAAAAGAAGCCAGAGAAAAAGAGGAGGAGCAAAGGAGGCTACGAGAGGAGGAAGAGGAGAGAGCGGCGGCAGAGGAGAGGAAGAGAAGGATGGAAGAACAGCGGAAGGCCGAGGAGGACAGGGCTCGTAGGCTAGAGATGGAGCAAAAAGAGATGATGAGAGCTCTGGAGGAGGCAGCCGAACGTGCCCAGGAAGGACTCCGTGGGGACGAGGCCACTGAAGACGAGGACGAGGTCTGGCTGAGGGGAGACGTTTTTCAAATGCCACCCGTGCCACCAACGAGAGCAGCAGGTCCTCCTCTCTTAGCTCTCCAAGAGCCAACCGAACCAGACGAGGAGGACACTGAACCAGGCGAAGAGGAACCAGAAGTAGTCGAGGAGGAGTCTGAGATGGTAACCACATCGCTGCCACAAGGTTGTTCGATCTCTGATGTCACTATCTCCTGTGAAAATGCTAAACTGACGGGTATTCCTCCACTATCCATTCCTGAGCTCAAATCACTCAGCCTACAGGGTGAGGAAGGCCACATCTCCGCATAACCTCTGTACAGGTCGTAACGAGATACAGGCACTGAAATTAGGCACTTAGATCATTACCTAAGACACATGCAAGAAATTAAGCCTAAATCAGTACATATGCCAGTGTTTACACAGTCCATGTATACAGATTCCAGTAAGGCTGATTTTGATAACTTGTCATGCATTATGAAATTACAGGCAATGAAATCAAAACCATCCCTGCTGGAGCATTCAATGGCATTCCCAACCTAGAATGGATTGACCTGGGGAAAAACAAGATCTTGTCTTCTGGCATAGACCCACAAGCTTTTAAAGTAAGTTAAAAATAAAAGTTTTCTGCATACTACATCAGCAATAAACACAATCTTTTTCTTTTGGTGAGAAAAACATTTTGATCTCTGAAAAAATCCAACTGCAATTTTCTTGCCTCCTCATATTTGCAATTGTTTGGATGACAAAACGTTCACATGTTAACGACTGAATAGCTGTGGTTCAAAAAATTGTGCAAATATTGTGCATGTTAACGCCATTTAGTTGCATCAGACCAAATAAGCCTTGTCTGTTGCCAATAATGTGATCTTGACATTCTGCAAGGCATTTGACCAAGGCTGCAAAGAAATGGCTAATCTCAAATAATGTTGTTGGAATCTTAAAAGTCTGCTTAATGTAGAGAAAGACAGAAAATAAAAAAGTGTAAATAATTGGACTGTTGACATGAAAACCGACCCATAAGTGTAAATTTGCTGAGTCAGACTGACATGTACATATATCGTTTTTTAGGATCATACAACATTCTGGCAATTGAGATAATGTTCCTTTCCATTGCTGCCTCTTGTTCAGAAATTCCTATGAACATTTCTTCATGTCTTCCAGCTGAACTTCAGTTGAATCAGAGAAGCAAATGTTTCTTCCATAACGGTTTAAAGCCGTGCAAAAACAGTAAAATCTGCAAACCTGACAGTGCTGAACTACACTTTTCTCCAATGTTTTGCTCTGCTCATTACCATATGGCTTTTACAGAAGTTTCACAAATCTTGCTCTTATACAAACACTATACCCACTTTTACTTGACACTTGTAGCCATGCTTTTTTTGCACAGCCTTTCAAATGAAAACAAAATTCCATGGCACATGTTCAAGTGAAACAACAGAGGGTACGCCACGCTAGTCTTTCCTATTTTCACTGGGTTCTAACCAGTAGAAATATCCCCATCATCTGAAACAAATAGTGAAGTTTGCATATACTATATAGTATATATACAGTACCCAGACTGCGTCAATTCATCAGAAAGCTTGGTGTTACAATCAGAAATACAGTATATGATAGCAATATGGCATATGGGGTCCAAACAACTGGTTGTTTAGTTAGCTTAGGGACTGATAACCATGAAAACATATGTGTCAAACAAAAACATACACGTCAGCATAACTAATAAGTATCCAAAGCATTGCGAGAAAACTAAAGTGGAAAACTTTCACTGAAGGATTTCGAAAGTGTATCATATATGACCTTTATTTTTTCGCACCTAAAGATTAATGACGTGATTTTTATGTAACTCTCTAAGGGTCTTAAATTCCTGTCTCGCCTGTACATGGATGGAAACCTTCTGGAAGAAATTCCCTCTGAGCTCCCATCAACACTCCAGGAGCTTAAGATAAATGAGAACAATCTAAAAGAAATTGAGGAAAACAGCTTTGAAGGTAAAACAGTTACGCAGAATTGCCATGTATAAAGGTTAGCATAATTACAACATCTATAAAAAGGCTAACATTTAATCAGCTAATACTAGCATGAAATGTTCCTTACCTAATGTTGTACAAAGAAAACAAAATATTTTCACAAATTGCTTCATAATTCCTGGAAGGTCTCAGCAGTCTGGTTACTTTGGAAATGGAAGGGAACTTGCTCAGTGAAGGTCATGTGAATCCACAGGCCTTTAAGCCCCTCAAAGAGCTGACTTACCTTCGGCTAAGCAGAAACCATTTCCGTACCATTCCTCAGGGCCTACCTGCATCTCTACTGGTAAGTTTTGAAAATGGAGAACTATTCCGCAGTCAAGGAACATCAAAAAATATAGAAACCATGACTTAGTCAAACAATTTTGTTCATTTAATTGCACGCACATTTGTGGGCTACAAATCAGCATTGGTTCTACAGTACCTGTGGGAAACCAGTGGCACTAAAACAGCAATTACGCAAACCAAAACCAACACTTTACCACAGAGTAATTCAAAGCTGCTCAAGTCAAACTTAATGCATTGTCAAGTAACAACTGTTTCTGTTTATTTATTCAATGAAGCAAACTGTACAAGTTACTTCATATTCTCTTTGACGTTTAGGAGTTGTACCTTGAAAACAATCTGATTGAAGACATCTCTGAAACAGCATTCAACCAAACCACAAACATCAACGTCGTTGTGCTACGACATAATAAATTAGATGAGTCAAGCATTGCACCTTTCACCTGGATCAATCACAGGTGTGTGTCTTCAACAAGGTTAACAATCAAACCAATATTTAGGCAAATACTGTTAAAATTTGTTCTATTAATAGCCAAATTTGCATATTAATAACTAATTTGCAGAGTAAATTGAAACTGCAGAAATTTTAGCACATTTAGCCTCTGGTTATACTGGATTGTGGGTGGTTAGTTAATACGCTTTTGCACTATAATATTGCATGCTAAAGTGGCGAAACAGTTTCGTGCAATAATCCTTTGGAAGAACTGAAAAATGGAAAAGTATCTAGAAGTGAAAAACCTTTTCTGGGTTTTTCCTGTTTTTTGTTTTTTTTTAACGCATGAACTCTAATTCTACTTTTCCCGCTGTATCTAAAAGGAACCTGGAATCTATAGATCTCTCGCACAACAACTTCTACCTGGTTCCATCCTTCCTGCCAAAGTCACTAGTTCATCTCGTTTTGGTCGGGAATCAGATTGAACGCATTCCAGGATACGTGTTCGCACACATGGAGCCTGGCCTTGAGTACCTCTACCTCTCTTTCAACAAGCTGGACAGGGACGCCGTGGAGCCAGAGTCATTTTTTGGCACCTTCAACACGATGACTGAACTCTGTCTAGACCATAACCAGCTTACGTCTATTCCAATTGGAATTAATGAGATGACAACGTTACATTTCCTACGACTTAACAACAACAAAATAAGGTAATAGTGCTAGCCTCCTGCAAAGATGAACATGTCTAGTTTGTCATCATTTCCTGGGACACATACATACACAACAAAAACAAGATAAATTTATGTATGAACAAAATATTCGAGACATATTGCCAAAATGATTTTTTGCAACATATGGAGAACTTTGAGATTATGTTAAATTCTTCCTCCAACAGGCATGTTTCAGAAGACGCCATCTGCGACCCCTTGAATGACGATGACTCTCATCTAGTTGCCCTTCGCCTCGAGAACAATTTCCTTGACCCACGGAAAATCCCACCCACGGCTTTCTCCTGCGTCCGCTCCTACTCAAGTGTTGTTTTAAAGCCTCAGAGGATTAAGTAACTGTAATCTTGTCTACTATTATTATAAACCACTAAAGGCTGTAAACATAAAACTAATTTGATTCCTGTGAAACATACAGTTATCATGAAAATATAACTATTTTTTTTTTTTACCCCAAAAATTGCTGACAGAGACAATCTTGCATTGAATCTCTGTTTGGCATGTTTATTTTATGTCTTGTTTCATTCTGGTTTTTTTAAGCTTCCATTTATTAGTCAAGATAAGATGAGACATGTTCACAGCCTCAAGGATCATGGCAGAATGCTGCCGTTGTTCGCGCCTGTCTAGACGTGTCTTTGTAGGATGCATGGATCAACTGTACAATACTTCAAGAGGAAAAAAGTAGCAGAATATAACTTTGTATTCTATGTTGAGATGTATCTTATTCTTGTCATAACAGTATTAAGTTTGTCTGTCGTAGTGAAGAAAAACAGGATGCATGGCTTTTCTTAAGTGTTTATAAAAAAAGGCAGCCAAAATCAACCTGCTTACGTAAATGCATTTTTCTACTAAGACAGGACCAATAAGGACGTTTACTACTGAGAGAACTGTGATGCATAATTGAAAGATATCTACATGATTCAAGTCATTTAAGTGAGCACAGATTTGTATTTGCTTAGTTAAGAAGTCAGTGGCAAAATCAATACAGCTTCAATAAAAACACATTTTCATATGTATTTTACATTCATTTTATCCAAAAGTGTGAGATGAATTAAGCTATCACATAAAAATATTTCCTAAAATGTCTATTGTACTTCTTTCCTAAAATACCTCAGTATGAAACATCTGCAATCTATAAACGTTTGACAGAAGTTCTGCTAATGGAATCACTGCAGACTGAAGCACATTAATGACCCCTGTAAACGATCTGACTATGACATCATAGTCTTCCGCTCCTTCTAAGATTCCTCTAAGGTTCCGAGTTCCCACTACATCATAGCCAGAGAAATGTGGACGATTACTGAAGAAATGCCTCTGAGGTTGAATTGGGGTTTCACTGATTTCAGACTACAACTAAAATGAGAGGAAAGAATAAACAAAAAAAATGCCTGGAAGGGGGATCATCTCAGAAGTTTTCCATGATTCAATGACTCACATACTAGTCACATGGCTTTTACTTACTTTTATTTTGGGGGGTAAATAATCAACAGCTGAACCACATTGTGTCTGGGTACAGTTAAATCTTGCTCTATATTTAGAGGACAAGCAAAGCTGTGCAAAATCGCCAATATATCTCAAGGCTGCGCGAGTGTTTGCAAGGTCGAGACATTTCCAACATGGTTCTGCACGTCACAACATTACATCAAATAAGATTGAGGGAGTGAAATACAAAAGAATTCGAAAATGGTTGAGGGAAATTACTGGTAGTTTCTGAATAATCTAAGCACATCTACACATTTCTACCTTTCCTCAACCATTTCACCCTCATGTTGTGTCTGTAATAGTATCTACATCCTTTTAATTTACGGCACCAACTCGACATACCACAAACCTTTATTGGTTTGAGGTTGGTTATCATTTCGGAAGGAATGCTGGCCAGTGAGACCCAGGAGAATGAACGGAGAAACCATGAGACATAGGAACTTCCATCATCTCAAAACCCCCAGCCAAACCCAAGCATATGTGGCGCCACCAGTACTGCCCTGTGAATAGAGAGGGGTCGCGTTTTGTGCTGCTGTAAGCAAACAGCACTGTAAAGTCTGGAAAAGTTATCATCCAACATTTAGTTTTAGATTAAAGGTCCCCCATGGATTGGGACTTACCTTATTTTGTCCCATGAACATTCATTCGAACAATGATTTATTCACAAAACATGAAACATGCATTTACTTGACTAAAGTCAATGATTTTATTTGTAAATTGATGCCAGTTCTAGCGGATGTCAAGTAAATCATTCTCAATGGTCTGATTTGGGTCAAGCAGAAGGATTTGCAAATGTCTATCAGTTTTTATTTTTATTTATTTTTATTTTCCAATATAAAGTGTATATAAAAGCTATTTTATCTATATCATATCACTATCAGTCAAAATTAGTGTTTGATCTAAAAATAGAAGCCCAGAAATAACCCTGCAAATGATGCAATATGCAATAATTTGTGCACTCTGAAATATTTAAATACGTCAAAAGTCAGATAAGTAGAGACCACCCATTGGCAATGTAAAGAATGAGAGTATCCCAGACTGGCCATTGAAAATTTAGGCACACAAAATTGGCCAAGTTTCAAGTGCTGATGAGAAACATACGGCTGGTAACAATGAGTGTTCAGTGCTAGTTAAGCATCCAGCAGAGCTGCGTGCAGTTCCTACCCCTTATTCAGAATCTGCTCCTTGAACCAGCAGTATCTTTTCCATCCCCATTCATTCAAGGATCTCATGCTTTGACGAGCGTGATCTCCACCTTTCGGGCTTTCGTGCATGCTGCATTTAAGGACCTGTGTCTCAACAAATCCAGACGGCAATATTGATCTCATCCCTGGAGGCTTACTTGAACAAGGATTACACAGATTCATCAGGTATGTTGTCTTCATCTGTCCCTAGACATAATTGATTCCACCATAGTAAGTTTGTGTGAAGCTCTATTTCTTGGAAAAGTAGACCTATGAATTCAAATGAACAGCTAAATAAACCAGACAACATTTCATTATATTAATTGGGAGAGAATAAATTAATTTAAAAGTGCCGGGGTGAAACATTTACAGATAAATTCTTCATCATTTGTGATGCTGAGCAGTCTAATAACAAAGCATATTTCTCTACGCAGGTATTTTAAATTGTTTTAAAGCAGAAATATTAAAGTTGTAATATTTATAACTTACAGCAGGTGAATTCTTAACAGCTCGATTTAAATTGAACGTTTTTGCAAAAATCAAACAAAATACAATCATTCCAAATGAGGATTTAGATTTACCATTAAATGTCATGTGGGTAGCGTCAGAAAAAAAGGGCACCATTAACAACTCTTAAAGGTCTATAAACTGTGAGCCACCTTCTCATATGATGATGACTAAGGCTTCCATAAACAAGATTGCTCCATAAACAATTGCTTAGTACAGCTGGTTCATTTTAACTTCTTACACAAACAATTACAGCAATCATTAACCTTTTCTTCTCACAATTATTTCATTAATGCTACTGAATGGAATAAAAAATGTGTGCAGGTAAAGAAAAGCAAAAACAAAATAAATGCTGTGAAAGTCATTCAATAAGAATGTCTCTTTAACCTGTGACCAGTTCCCATTGGCTCATTTCATTGTGATGCCAACTAATAAACCATTCAGGATTCTTGGGATCCAATTCACACGATTTTCTCTTTCATTCTGTGAAACAATTCTATGTGTTATAACAAAAAGCAATGTAACATGTTCAATTTGACAAAGTACAGGTTAAACAACTGCTTGTGTTCATGTTCACAGGGCTAACCATTCATGACTAAAGATCCAAACAAAAGCTGCACCATGAAGGTACTTTTACTACTCACCCTACTGACGTTATGTCACGCAAAACCATATATGCCTATCAATGTCATGGATTTCGTCAAGCATCATGACATCATGCAACAAGATGCTGGTGATTATGATGATGATGATGACGACGACGACAACGATGACGATTACAACGATTATGATGATAACTTTGTTTCGGACTGTCCCGAAGGGTGTCGGTGCTCAAAGAAAGTTCTCCAGTGCTCAGATCAGGGTAAGCACTGCATTAAACTACTTTAAACAACTATTTCCAGGGCTCGAATTTCGCCGTGGGATTGCGGGAATTGCATATAATATTACTCATTCCCGCAGGTTTCGCACTTATAATGCAGGAAATTCCCACAAACATTTATTCAATTAGCTCGTTGGTTGAATGAGCAAATTAATCCACACAGATTATCAGATCAAATCAGTAACTTTATGTGAGACATCACTTCACAAACAGCGAGAGTGATTCAATGCTACCGCGTCTTCTCTCTCTTTCAAAATGCGTGCATGGCTTCACAGCACCACATCATCTGTACAAGCGAGCTGCACGGTGCGATACAATACTTTACTAAAGTTTTTTATATGCACGACTTGTCAAATTAAACATTCACGTGATTTTAAAGAATTCAGTAGTCCTCGTAGTCCAGGTTTTCTGCCTGTCATTTCTAAAAATGCATCATTCTGTTGTGTTCCATCAAGCGGTTATTGAATGCAAGATCACATCTTAGAAACGCAACTGATCGGGGTAATAATTACATAGGGTTTCTTTAAGACTAATTTGTCAACTAGTCTTTCAAGCAACCCACTAAAATGTGCGGCTTTGAACATCTCTACATTTTAGTCTATAAAATCTCACATCTCTGTTGTCTTCACAGGTCTGACCAAGGTGCCAAAGGACATTCCTAAAAACACGTTGCTCGTCGATCTCCAAAACAATGACATCACGGAAATCAAGGAAGACGATTTCAAAGGCTTGGATAATCTCTATGTAAGTTGTAAACTCTCCCCCTTAAATGCTTTTAGGGCATTTTAAGAGTTGTGTTTTTATACTGGGTTTACACAAGGACATCTGGAGACATGCAGTGGTAGCAGAATTATGTGGAATTCTGGACACATACTTGAGTGTTATTGATATTTGCATCTACTGTGGACAGTTTCATACTTGTGGTAAATATTTGCTCATGATTAGTGGTAAAATGGTTAAAAGTTCCAAGAAAGAAAGGGAATAAACTTGCAAGGGCATTAAAAAAATAGAAACAGCCCAGATCTTGAAAACAACAACACAAAGTTCTATTTAGCTTTCCAAAATTTCACAAAAATGTATGGAAGCTGTAAAATGGCATTTTTAAAAGTAAACTGTGATCAAAAATGGTAATGACTATCTAGAGCCATGGACACTGTACCTTTATTATTTCTCCTTCTGTATTTGCAGGCCCTGTTTCTGCTTAACAACCAGATAACAAAAATTCACCCAAAGGCCTTTCGCAACATGGACAAACTCAAGATTCTCCACCTGTCATACAACTTGCTGACACAAGTCCCAGAGAATCTTCCCAAAAATATTCAGGCATTGCGACTGCATGACAACAAGATCAGCAGACTTCCGAAAGGAGCATTTAGGGGAATGCAAGGCTTAAATGTTTTAGGTAGGTCTCCTACGTTCTTAAATAAACAAGGTCATGCTTAAGCAGTTAGTACACTTGCTTCAACACGTTGAGCTGTATGACTTGTATCTTTTCCCGATTCCATTACCCTGTTCTCTCCATCATGACCTCATTAAACCTGGTTATATAATCAGATACATGATCTTACACTATTTGTATCTGACACAACAAGCTCACTTCAATCAACTGACCTCCATGGTTCTCATGTAATGTTCAGTTAAAAAAAAAACTCTGCCTCCATAGTGTCTACATTAAGATCTGCATTTACAGATTTAATCTCAATAAATTTAGCAGAAACTGAGAATTATGATGATACTGTGGTGTTGTAGTTAAAAATGGGGCTGGCAACCAAAAGGTTGCTGGTTCAAACCCAACAAGGTGTGATCCATGAGTCTTTGTATCACATTTTATGCCAAATGCATTAATGTAAATTAATGCTTATTTAGAAGAAAAAATTACAAGATGTTCCCTTTTCTTGCATCTCTAGAACTGAGTGCAAATCCAATTGCAAACAGCGGGATTGAAGCCGGAGCTTTTGACGACATGGCGACTCTCTACTTGAGAATAGCTGAAGCAAAGCTTACAGCTGTTCCTAAAGGTAAGAATTATATATTTTTTAAAGAAAGTCAAGTGACTATCACACCTGAAAGAAAGTCTAAAAGATGACGTGGGTCTCGAAAGACAGAGTGCTTACAAATTTGACTAAGCACATAAGTCTAATAATATAGATTTTTATTAATGTAAATACCACAGATCTCCCATCTTCCCTTACCGAACTTCACTTGGACTACAACAAGATCGCCAAAGTGGAGTCAGAGGATTTTTTGAGATTAAAAAGTCTACAGAGGTAAGGTAAACCAACTCCCTCGTGTGGATGAAAACAGAACACAACATTAACTTGTCTTTCACAGGTTGTGGCTTGACTTCAATCAAATCAAGTATGTGGAGAACGGAAGTTTCGCTGGCATTCCCAAAGTCAGAGAAATTCATTTGGACAACAATAAACTGAAGAAAGTTCCTCCAGGCTTAAACAACCTGAAATATTTGCAGGTAAAACACAAATACATATGCAATATAAACATGAATAAGACATGATGTGTACAGAGATCTGATCCACTCTGTTTCTTCTTTTAGGTGATGTACTTACACTCCAACAGCATCCCTTACGTTGGAGTAAATGACTTTTGCCCTTCGAAAACCCGGGTTAAGAAAACCCTCTACACTAGGATCAGTTTATATGCAAACCCAGTGAAATACTGGGAGATTCAGCCACCCACTTTTCGGTGCGTATCCAGCCACAACTCGGTGCAACTGGGTAACAACAGAAAGTGAGCGAAACGGTACCAACGCGTACCATCTTGCCACTGGAGGGCAGAATTATAGTCATGAACTTCATTCTAATTTTATAAATTACCATTTCATGTCCTCATGGTGATGTACAGAACATAACTTATCCAAAATCCAAGAGCATCCGCAGAGGCTACAGACTCAGTACTTGAATTTAGAGAGGATTTCGAAGACTTTGAATTCCAGTAAAGATAGAATCAACTACAATGTGTGCAATAGTTACATAGGTTTTCATAGTTAATGTTTACATTTAAATCTTTTCGATTTTATAAAAGCCAGAGAACAGTTTTTTAAGATCAGGTGCTAAGTAAATGTGTCCCTTGTGTATTGAAGGTCAGCAAATAAGTTTTAGCTTAAAAGGAACGACAAAGAAAAAATAATAAAATTCACAAGGCCAGTTCGTTCATTGTTCTACATGTATTTTAGAGAATGGGCATTACTCATTGGTGCTTATTAATCGTTTTAGTGATAACAAAAAATTATACTGCATGCTAAATTTTCATTATATAACGTTTTATTCATTGCCAGTGTTTTCTCCAAAATATTGGACTAGGACATTCTTGTCAGGTCACAGAAATACTGAAAAATTGATCTGTATGGACCACTTGGTTGGTTGCAGTTTACACAACAGTTAACTGTAATTGCAACCAGTGTTTATTTAGTCAGCGGTGCTGTGTTATTCGTTTCCAATTCAGATATTGTTGTTTCTTTAGAAAAATAAAGAAAAATTAAAGAGTAAATCTTGTTGGATTCAGAATGTGTACATCTGTCCTGCAATAAAACAAAATACCAGCAGATGGAGACTTCAGTGTAGGATTGGACCTGTTCTTCAGGACATAAGTACAGTAGTTGCCATCCATGCAGAAAGAGGATTTTGTATTTAATAGGCAATAGTCATGTTTTTTTTTTGTTTTTTTTTAAATCAGGTGAATTCATTATAACAGTATTGTATGCCATTCAAATAAATTTGAACTTTTCAAGTAACAGCCATTCCAAAGCATATTCTTGCACACTGAAAATGTTTTCCCCATTTATGGTGAGCTGAATGCTGCTTTACTGCTATTTTACTACTTTTTGCAAGACATACTCATCCTGTGGGGTAATCGTGGCCTAATGGTCAGAAAGTCAGACTGGTAATCCGAAGGTTGCGGGTTCAATTCTCAATACCGGCAGGAAATGACTGAGGCATCAAAGCAAAAATGGCTGCCCACTGCTCCAGGTGTGTGTGTCCACGGTTTGCAGTGTGTGTGTCTGTTCACTACTCACTACTTCTAATGTCTGTGCACTAACTTGGGTTAAATGCATTCCAAGTATGGGAACCCATACTTGGCCTTCACATGTCACTTTCACTTCACTTTTTCCCCATTTTTGATTGCAGCTTGGCTTCGCATAGAATGTATATACACTTTAATCAGACTACAATTGGACTCTGGTTTGTGCATGGCTCCAAAAGACAGAGAGGATGCGCAGCAAATGCAACCCAAGTGCTAGTATCCTACCACTCCGTATTAGTTATTCTATTCCGCACAGTGAGATTAAAGAGAGATTAAAGCGGTAGCTTAATTACACAGAAATCCACTGTAGCTCAATTGTAAATGTACAACTCACTCATAAAGACAGTCACTTGCTGCCACCTACTGGTGTAACAGTGTAAAAAAAATCCCCACCTCTGATGCACAGACAAGTGGAGCGATAGAGTAATTTTACAAAAGTTATATTATTGAATGTGTATTGTAAAATTTGTGGATAGTGGGTCTCATTGTTTACAACAGCAAAACAGCTAGATTTCGATCAATCAGCTCATTTTGTGTCCCTGTAATATAACTTGGGTCTGAATGGGTTAAATGGGGGAAAAAACAACACAGAGGGGTGGTGGCTAGAGAGAGAGGCTCTGCTCAGGAAACATATGGAACAAATCTTCAGGTTGGCCTGATCTGCTTCTGCCACGTCTTGCATACCGGCGTCTCCAAAAAACTCACAACAGGTTTGGATCATTTAGGATCTTTGAGCCCCAGAAAACACCTGAGGGATTCGGACACAGAAATTAAATTGTTTAAAGATACACCAATACGTTTCCTTCTCATATTGTGTAAACGCTTTTATGTGAACAATCCTGCACAGTATTTTTTTCACTTGTATGACGAATCAATCTTTATTAAATATCTGAAATGATCAGATATTAATGTACCTTTATGCGTCTGGTTAATTTCAGGTTTTTTTTTAGCCATTAAATGGCCTTTGGGTCTCTTGGATCACAAACAGAACATTCGGTTTAACTCTTGCAAATCCAAATAAGTAAACGTGTGTAAAATTTGAGAGCAGAGCTATGAAAAACTGATTCTAGGTCTAGTTTAAATCTTTCTTGCACAGCACACACCTCATAATTTTCCCCATCCAATTTCCCTCCAAAGTAAATGCCTTTGAACTAAGACAGAAAACAACCACCCAGCTTGTTTTTATCAGCTCCTTTCAAGAGAGCCACCAGACCACTTCCCTTCCCGGAACATTTTCAATAAAGTCTCTAAAACACTGTTTTGTTCAGACACACGTTTGTGGATTAATTTTTTTAATTAATTTTTTAAAGATTAAAATTGTAGACCAATGGTGTTTACACCAAGACTTTTGTGTTGGTCAACAGTTAAACCTTTATTTAACTGGAAAAACTATTCCATATTCACAATGTCAAACCTAAGACAATAATAATTGGTCATCTAATTGATCTTTAAGAAGCACTGTACAATAAACTAACTGTCATCATGATAAATGAGTATCGAAGCATATCGCATTCAAAATTCAAAATTCAAATGGGACTACAAACGTCCATTTGTGTTTCCCAGTTGTGAAAGCACAAAGTGTGAGAATTAAAATGCAAAGCATATGGGTATTTGCATGTTCCCCAGAAGCGATGGTCCTCTTAATGTTAATATAATTAAAGAGCATTGCTCATGTGCAGATTGCATGCTCATATACTCAACTGCTCATCTTTCCCAAGCCTAAATATTATTGTAACGTCACAAATCCATCACAAAAAAAGCCAGGCTGAAGTTTATCAAAGACCAAAAAATACGGCTTGCCAAGTTTTCACCCCCTTCCTTACAAAAAAATGCCCCAAAAGAACCTCTTGGGATCACAATCTTGACGTTTTTTTTTTTTCTCAACCCACAGTAGCGTTCATGCTGCGGAGACTTCTCAGCGTCTGCCATGTGGGCAGCAGCAAAAACAAATCTTCCAGTTGACAGAATGAGTGCTGAGGGGTCTGTCTAGCCAACTCTGAAAAAAAAAAAAAAAAAAAAAAAAACGACACTCTGTAGACGGGTCATGAGAGACCGTCTGTGGTTTTACTCTGATACAGTACAAGCACTGGAAAAAGGCCTCCATATAGTGAGCTAGAAATGTCTAAACCAATTAAATTGAACCCACTTAATTGTTGCAATGCATTTTAGGCATTTAAATTTGCCAACTGTAATCTTCCTTCTCACTAAACAAACCTTTGGATGAACACTGGCTGAAGTTTTGTTTTAATTTACTGTACATATATAGAATAGTATACATTTAATTCTGATAAAATATAATATAGGCCTAATAAATATACCAGTAGTGTTTTATTAGTATATAGTGTTAGGGAATTTACAGTTAAAGACCCAAGGACCAGATATGATTAATTAACAACAGGAGTTAGAAGTGCAGTCAATTTAAGACAAGAGTCAGAAGAATTATAATAAATTAAAGAAAAATGTAAGATAGTTTGCGGTTTCATCAGGCAGAAGTCAGCTTCACCAAGGTGTAAGCTACGTCATTACTTCAGGTTGAATGATTCTGATAGGTAAACATAGTAAATGTCCACACATGGACTGATAGGCAGTAGCACATCTCTACGGCTGCCACCAGGACCCTGAGTTAGTTACCAGTGGCCCTCCGAGGTCACAAGACTGTGTGTCTAGTAGGGCTGTCAAAATTGCTCAAAAATGACGTTCGAATATTCCCTCTAAAAAACACACGAATATTCGAACTATTCGAACATCTGGTTGCGCATTTTGTCAATGACGCGCATTACGTCAATAACAGGACAAATTAATACAAAGAGACATACATACATTTGTATAGGTAGTTAATTGAAGTTTAAACATATTTGACAATGTATTACCAACACAAAACCAAGTAAATAAACTAATGGCCAAGACCGCAGACCTCAGTCTCGCTCACTCGCAGGCACTCTTTCTCTCTCTCTCTCGCGCGCGCGCTCACGCTCTCTCTGCGCATAACGGTTTAAATGAACAACAATAAGCACATGTTGAGTGCTGATCAAGAGTTTTGTGCAACCAATTTAAGGTCGCGACTCTTGTCCCAAATATAGCAGGCTTCATTCAGTGATTGAAACAAATTTATTAACATTAATTTAAGTTTTACAGTATAGAACCGACATTGAACGCTCCGAGCGAGCTGTGCTGTGGTAAACATGGAACATTTCTGTTTAACGTTAAATAAAATGAGGCACACAATTCCGAGAAATGTGACAAGTTGACAACAAAGAACTTTTACCCTGAGGTTCATAAAAAATAAAGCGCTATTAAAAAAGAAAAAGGCTATTTATTCCATTGTCTTTTAGTGCACTGTCAACTTTCAGCAGTGACGCTGTGCTAGACAGTGCGACTCGTGTGATCAGGCAGCGCGCGCGCCCACTCGCAAAGCAGACAGCCGCGCACGCCTCTGCTTCCGCGGGCGTGTTTTTCCATATTCGAAATTCACATTCGAATATTAATTTTAACGTTCGAATTTCTGTTTTTTAAAACTATTCGAATATATATTCGAATTTAGAATATTCGTTGACAGCCCTAGTGTCTAGGCGCCAGCATGTCCAAGAAAACAAGTCAGTCAATCTCCAATAATGCCACTTAACCTGTTCCTTAACCTTTAACCAAGAATGCTAACACACACACACAGACACACAGCTTCTTCAAGGTTGGATTTCGTCGGGCTCTGACGATAAACAGGAGACTCTTCCCGAAACATCCAGATAACATGTTCTTTCTCTCAATGAAGAGGACACTGTAATATAGAACAGTAAAGTAAATGCTAAGAACTGGTCACCTAAACTGTTGGTTCCAATGACCCTTGTGACCTATAGTCGTCATGGTGAGCTAGAAGAACAGATATATGTTTTAACATATGTTGAAGACCTTTCTCAAAGAAAACGAGTCCATATTTAATTTTTTTTCTGGAAGCCGGGCTAAAGAATCCACTCCCTTCAATAGCTTTAAATCTTTTTGCATAACATTAGCTGCACTAGTGCAACACCTGTTATGAGTCTGGCCTTAATTTTGTGGGTTAAATTTTTTACTGTCCACATACAATAATGTGGACTGGATACTAGGCCATTCCTTCCAGAACTATGTCTGGAAACTTCAACCTCACCTCAACTCAACAAAAGGGGAAAAGAAGAATCAGATGAGACCACGAGGCTTTACTGAGGTCACCGAACACATGCAACCAAACGCTTCCAGAATCATTTCCACGGAAAAGAGGCAGATCACAATCTCTCCCAAAACGGCTAATGCTGCTGTGGGGGAAACCACAGAAGTAATCTTTCACGCTCGTCCCAGGAGAAAAAACATTTCCCTGCTTTAGGCAACATCGTCCAAGCTGAAGGGGCTGCTGTGTTTCATCTTGGGCACTCGGTGTTCACGATTTCACTCGGCCTCCCACAGAGAGAAAAACGACCCCACAGGTATGATATCATGATTTTAAAGATAGTACAATATATACTGCTTCGTAATGAAATCATTTTGTACTAATTTGTGTGAGATTTTTTGCAAGCATATCCATTATTCACATTGATGTCTCCAAAAAGAACTGCTTTGAGCATGACAATAAAAAGAGGTATATTCCTATTCCTCTTACATTTTAGCAACCCACATGCAAAAGTCAGGTCACAAGACTTAATGGCAATGCTTCTAAAACCTTTTTATATCTAAAATTTAGTATCCGCAGTTAAGGAATTATACACAGAAAAACTGATATTTTCTGAAATTTTAAAATGTGCTTATCAAGACAAACAAGTTAAAGGGCCAATTAAAATTGAAATATTCCTCCACATGCGGTTTGAATCAACTATGAAAAATATTTCTATGATCGATTAATGAAAAAGAGCTTCAAATTTACAGAATAAGTCATTATTTAACTGAGCAACATTAAAATCATAGCCAACATACCAACACGTCAAAGTTCTGCAGGAGACAAGAAAATGACTTGAGAGAGACTGTCGTACTGAGCAGTTACAGTAGTTAAATTAGATTAACTACTCGCTGTATTTTTTGGATCACTTTATCTAGCTGCTTTGCCAGTTCATATTAGTACTATGACCAAACTAGATATTTTTAGTGTAGGAGAATATTACACCAAATATAAACAAAAATCCAAGAAGAGTTCTTTCCTAAATTACAAGGGAGTGTTTGCCTTTCCAAAATGGTTGTGTTTAGAAGTTTTTAAAAAAACAACATAAATACCAATTAATACTAGGTCAGTCAACAACTGAGTCATAGGCTTTACCTTCAACACGCACAGTAAAACCCCTGCTGAGATAATTCATCCCAGACATCACAACAGAAGAGAACACTAAACAAATATCAACATTTACAGAAAAATGTCATATTGCCCAAAGTATGTGCAATTAGGGATGTTTGTTTAGTCTTCTGGAAAAGTACCAAACCGCTTTAAGAAGACCAAAAAAAGTGAATAAAAACCCAGTTCTTGTTTAACTCTGTCTCAAAATCTCATTGTGGTCTATTTTATGTGTCACTTTCTATTCACACTGTTTTTTTGTGGAACCCAGCACACTTAAATATTATTGTATGATATTATTGATGATGATCATTATTATACTGATTATTTCAGTACAATCAAAGTCCTAATAACCTTTTTCTAATTTTCAAAATACACTTCTTTTTTTGTGACGGTTCCAAACAGATAGCAGGGAAAAGCAAACTAAACCATGACATCATCACGGATCTTGAAAATACTATGTCTGCATTTGCTCTCTGGAGCTCTGGTACTTTCTCAAGAGCTTGACTATATCGATTACGACATAGATGACAACTCCTCGCCCGAAGTTCCTCGACAATTTGTAACTCAACAACCGGATTACGATGCCCAAATAATGTATTCGTACGAATGTGCCAGCGAGTGTTTCTGCCCCTCATCCTATCCATTTGCCATGTATTGCGACCACCGAAAACTCAAGGCGATTCCCAACATCCCAAGACACGTCCGCCACTTGTACATTCAGCATAACGACATAGAAGAGATAACTTCAAAGCCTTTTATTAATGCCACATCCCTGAGGGAAATCAACCTCAGCTACAATAAGCTCCAGTCATCTAAGGTGGATAAAGATGTCTTCAGTATACTCAAAGAACTCATTCAGTTACACCTTGAGCATAATAATCTGGAACACGTTCCTTCTCCTTTGCCAAAAGCTCTTAAAAGACTTAATTTGGGCTTCAATAAAATTTCAAAGATACCGGCTGAAGCTACACTTGAGCTTACAAAACTTACAGTGCTGGATTTGTGCAGCAACAGACTAACAGATGCAGGTATTAAAGGAAAGATCCTATCTGGCATGAAGAGCCTCATGCAAATCAACATGTGCAACAATAAGCTCAAGTCCATGCCAACAGACCTTCCAGAATCGATTCAGCAGATATCGCTGGAAAACAACTTAATATCCACCATACCCGAGGGCTACTTTAAGAAGACTCCCAATCTCTTGTCCCTACGCATGTCACACAATAAACTCAAATCCGTTGCATACATTGCCTTCAACTTGTCCAAACTGATGGAGCTCCATTTGGGCCATAACCAGCTCTCCAAACCGTTTTTTTGTTCCCAGGACCTTGGAACATCTGTATCTAAATCACAATGACTTTAAAGGTAGGTTAAAATCTAAAGGTACAAATGTAGAATAAAGCATGATGGTCATACCCTTACTTCATTTAAACAAAGAAATGCTATTCTAAAAACACATTAGAAATTGATTGAACTGTTCCACTGCAGTGTTCTCCAACCCTTTATCAAATATCAATCTAATAACGACATCTCTTTGCAGATCTGAATATCTCTCTAATGTGTCCATCACTGGACCTTGGCAACCCTAACATGCTGACCTTCATTCGGCTTGACAACAATAAGCTAAGAGGACCATTGGACTACTATGCTTACAGATGTTTCCCAAGGCTGATGATATTTTACGGAAACCAAAGGAAGGATGATGAAGATGACTCTGAACCCAAAAAATATGAAAAACCAAAAAGGCCTGGGGCAACAAGGCTATCGACATAGATTTTTGAGATGCGTCATACATAGTTCAACAAACCAAACTATTAACTATTCAAAGTATAAGAATTAATTTATGATTTAAATATTATTAAACATACACATATTAGTAACTTTGAACATTCCATTCCTTGCTGCTTGAACGTTCTATTTGATTTTCTGCATGCATGTGTATGCTTTGATGCATCTTAATCAGCATAAAATGTGTCCAAAATCGTAATTGCTATGTACGGAAAGTTCTGATTCAAAGTTTGCTTTGTTTTGCACAACGTCACTTTTCTCTCCATTAATACAGTAAAAAGCATGTATCTACATTAGTACATTGCGCTGTAATGCATGTAAATATAATAAACAACAAAGCTAGTCTTTTTCTGATGAAATTAATGTTAGATGCTTTTGAAGCTGAAAAGGGTAGGATCCAGCATGAAGGAAAAAGCAACAAAAAAGAAAAACAATACAGATCAGATGCATTTAAAATAATTGTTTATAATTACACAAAATAATTATTACAAAAATAATTATTATAAAAACCCAAATTTAACTGTTTTTCGACCCTGGCACAAAAATGACCAGCACTGACCAAACATAATTTCACTAATCATATCATCAGCTCATGGGAAAGTGTGAACATGAACTAGTCCGGTAAAATCACTCCATCATTCTGACTGGATTATAAGAGCAGACTGAGTGGATTACCATTAGTCAGGATTTGGCCCAGAAGTTGATATCAAGCATGCCCGAGTGAATTGCAGAGGTTATGAAGAAGAAGAGTCAACACTATAAATATTGACTATATGCATATATTTCATGTTTTTGCCAATAAAAGCCTTTAAATTTATGAAATGCTTATCATTGTTTTCCAGTATACCATAAGCTGCGTTTACATGGACCCTAATAATCCGTTTGTTACCGGATTAGTAGCACAGTCGGAATAAAAAAAGTCACATATAACCACGTCAATAGGAATGAATTGGCTAAATCCAATTTAAATGTAATTCGGTTTGAAAGGGGTGGAAACATACTGTAGATTGAAAACTGAAACTGGAAAGTTTGGTGCATGTGCAATGACGTAGAAATGCTGTAATGGCGTATGACGCACAGAACGAGCTGTTGTTGTTGAAGTGTCATGACTGTAGTATCATTTTTAATTCTCCTTTCACTCATCGTCTGTGAAGTGATGCAGGACAATGTTCCACCAGTCCTTGCTTCGGACTCTCACCCACAGATGCCTTGTTTTGGCCGTGGAAACAGGCTTTTTACTGCATGATAAATATAAGCAGCACAGCACAAAGCTTTGTGTACCTGTTGTCTCCAAATCAGGACCCGTAATACATAATTCGTTTTTTAAAGGTACACTGTGTAGTTTTTTAAGTATTTTATTAGCTAAAATCAATGTCTTTATTCATAAATATGTCCTCATTGGTGTAAAATTACCTCTGCCAATGATCTGACTTATCCTTGTAAGTGAAGAATTTCTTATCTTTATTTACATTGGACGGGTAAGTCCAAGGAGGCTTCCATGTCGTTCCGCCATTTTGAAAAACTATAGTAGCAGAGAGAGACAAAAAGCACTAGCCTACCTTAACACGTTTCCACAACGCATTTTCGTTCAGAGCCAGCATCACGTGACTGAAACCAGCTGAAACGGACAAGGAGATCAGTGAGAGGCGCTTGTCACTGCCCCGGCAAATTTGAAAGGCTGCACTGCACGGTACTTCATAATGCAGGATCATACTTATGCCGAGCCACAGGAGAAGGAATCCTCGTCGCCAAAAAAGTGAAACATTTAATTTAAAAGGAAACGTGACCGGCGAAACCTCATCACCCGAAAGAAAACTCGATGAAATGCTATTGGAAGACATGTTGTCATAGCTTCTTGATACATAACGGTTACCGTAGTTGCAACACGCATTTGAAAAAGTGAGGTGCTAGTTCACTATTCGTTTGAATGCAAAATGAAATTTCACCGCTAGATGGGAGAAATTCCTACACAGTGTACCTTTAAAACAAAGAAAATAAGCAATGGTAGGAGGATGCTAGTATGTTCAGACAGCGGGAAACTTGTGTATATTCAAGCAGTGTGTGCATGTCAAAAGATCATTTCCGATTTGAAGTTGGTGACAAAAATGCAAAAATCAACCCGATCACCTCAGCATTCATGTAAACACCGTGTTCAGATTCATTAATCAGAATGATTTCAATTCTGATTGAAACAAAGATTGTCCATGTAAACATAGCTATAGAAGCATGTGAAAAAATAATCTACAAATACTGAAGCAGCAAACTTTCCGAAACACAAAATTTATTTAACTGCCAATACTTTTAGCCCCACCTGTAATGCCATTTTTGGGAGCTATATACTTTAAAGTCTCACCAGATGGTAGCATTTATTGGTAGATGATAGATATAAAAAAAACGAAAACTGATTAAGTGTAAATATCAAAAGTTATTATTAATCAAAATCATTGGTCAAATAAATTATTGGTCAATCTTTACTAATTATTAGGGCTGGGCAAAAAAAATAGATTTTTCGATTTATCGTTTTTTAAAATGTGGTCGATTCAAAATCGATTCTCAAACGCTTATCGATTTTTTCTATTTTTTATTTATGAATAAAGACATTGATTTTAGCTAAAAAAAACACTAATCTTTTTAAATATGGATTTTTTTTCCATATTTATTTATCTATTAAAAGCCAGTATTAGTTTTCCTCCACTGTTCATAGGCTTGCAAACTCCATTTTATAGCTAATGCTGTGAGATTTTATGTTTGTTTTATCTTAATCATAAAATAGCCTCAACTAGTGCTGCACGATTAATCATATCGCAATCGCGATGTCAAGCCTACTCAATTATATGACGCAAAATACTGTGATTTTATATGAAACATCAAATTTGGGCTGTTAACGCAATTAACGCAGCATCTGTTAATTTTTGCCATCCTTTGGCTAGTGTTACATGATCCCGCTCTTATTCATGCAAATGTTTTTAAACCATTCATGCGCGACAAGACAAAAAAGAGCTCGCTGCCTGTGAACGTCCTGACTGTGATACACAGAAAGACTCGCGCTAATATCGTGCGTGCGCACAAGACAGCCCAAAATACAGTTCTCTTTCGCGCTTGAACGAACAATAACACACACAATTATGTCAAAATGTCTTTTTGTCGAGTATCTTTATAACAAAAGAGCAGTCTTATGATGAACGTGAAGAGTTGTGACTCGTGAGAGAATGAGGCGCATGTGAGATCCACGTCTCTGTCAGCAGCGGCTGGTCTTAAAGGGACAGTACACAGTAGCCACTAATTATCTCTGTCGTTAAAGTTAATCAAAGAACAAAGGAAACAGAGAAAAACACTCACTGCTCTTGACTAAAGAACTTTTGTAACTTTAATAAGGATTAGTCTATGTATACTTTGTAATTAATGCATCGCAGACTGTTTGATAATTTTATTCAATTTCTGTATATGTCCTACCTGTTAGACAGGAAGGGCACAGGTTAATATGATATGCAATAGGGCTGCAACTAACGATTATTTTGATCATCGATTAATCGGACGATTATTTTTTCGATTAATCGGATAAAAAGTTTATTTATATTTAATTACTTTTTTTGTTTATTATAACTAAATAAAACCCTAAATCTGGGTATTTATGTGTAAAAGTGTACTTTAAAAAGTGCAAAAGCCACACATTGAGTTTTACTAATATAATCTTTAATTTTGACATAGTGGCAACACTTGTCCATATATCAGTAGTTAAAGCCATTCTGCTGTTGGTGGTCTTTATAGCACTCTTAATTTTTGGGAATTCCTCCTGGTACTTCCTCTCCATTCATTTTGTGAAATATATCATTTAAATTTTATTTAAAATTAAATGAATTATAAGGATATATTGATAAATTAAATATAGAAAGACTGAAAACAAGCATGTGAACGTAGTAGAGCCGCAGTGGATCGCGTTTGAAAAACAATTTTTAGTAGACAAATACTATAAAAAGAGAGCCGAATGGAGGTACGCAGCAAGCTAACAGGCTTGATTAAAAGGACAGGAAAAATTATGCATTAGTGCACAAGCATTTGCTGAAAACCACTGACTACAGTGACTAAAAAACAATATTTTACTGCTGCTGTTATTAACTGCCTTTATATTTAGTGCTTCACTTTGTAAACACCATTTAATTTAACCTATTTCTGCGGTAGCGCTATTTTAATCCATCACTTATGATGCGAGCGAACTGATTGCGCAACCTGACGCTCGAGACAAAATAGATCTAGTGTGACTGTCCCGAAGTTAGTAAACAAAGCTGTTTACACGGTAGCATTGAATTAAACTAGACTATACCATTTTCACATCTTCATATAATGAGGATATACAGTTTTTGCTTAGCGTGCTGATGTTTCACCTTCATCCGTGACACCAACGTGTTTCCTCTTCATGTGTTCGTGCATCACTGTGGTACTTCCATGCCACACAAGCTCAGCGTTGCATAACTTGCAGGTTACAATCTTATTTGCTGCATTTAATGTAAAATTCTCCCATGCCTTAGATGACTTGGGGGCGCAAACTTTTTTTCTGCCGCCGATTGATCTGTACTCTCTGCCATTTCACGTGTGACTGTGTTGTCATGAAAGTGACGTCATCAGTAAACGCTCCCCGTGACGTGAGCAGACCAACTAATCGACAATGACATTCGTTGACAACGATTTTCATAATCGATTATTATCGATTAGTTGTTGCAGCCCTAATATGCAACTTTTTTTTTAATGGGTTTATGTGAGGATTGTTAACCTGTTTGATCAAGGCATGCGACTTTTCTGACTTGTCCAATTTTCAGCATCAATTTTTCATCTTGCATCAAAATCCAGTCTATTCATTGTATGCATTTGAAATATAGAGTTGGGTTCTGTTTTAATGTACCCAAGTGTACCTAAAATAAAAAAAGTTTAATATACAGGTTTGTAGCTCTTAATTTCTTTTTATTAATTAACCACTTGTAAACTTATGTTCACTTATATATCTATATATATATATATATATATATATATATATATATATATATATATAAAGGATTTGTATTAAAATTAGAGTGGAATCGAAATCGAATCGAGAGCTTGCGAATCGAAATCGAATCGAATTGTAAAATCTGAATCGATACCCAGCCCTACTAATTATACAGAGCTTCCATGACCGACTACTGTTCACAACCCACTGACCAATCAATAATGAAAACATGTAGTTTTGCACACTCTTATACTCCAGTTCTTAGTGTGAGGGGGGTTACGTTTAAATAGTTTGAATCATGTGGTGAAAAAACCACCCTGACGGAGAAATGTACCACAGAGGATCAGCACTGTGAAAACATTTCTAAGTATTTGGCCCTTTTTCCCCGTACAGTAAACTTTTACAGGTTGGTATAATTGCTAACACACCTGTCATGTTATTCCTTCTCAATTTCCATCTCTTTCTCTCAATTTCCATATATGTTTATTTCGAAGGGCCAAGGCGCCTTGCGTCTTGTCTTAGGGTGTAAAACAGTCACATGTTTCCTATTAAACATGTTTTTCTTCACCTTGATCTTCAAGTGTCTGTTTTATAGAGGAGCTCTGTTTCTCTAATCTATTTTATGTTTTTAATTAAATGTATTTAGGCAAACGTGTAAACTACACAAAACAGACGTTTAATCACAGTTGAGACGCACAGCAGATCTATCCTAATGTTCCCCTATTGTCTTCTTGCAAATTCCTGCAAATCTAATTAAGCTACTCTTTTTTTTTTCTGACAAATTGACTGTAAAATGCTATCGAAACTAGACAAGTCTTAAGATCCCATATCAAGCAAAATAAAAATGAACAATGTAGCAAAGCTACTGAGAATGCACAACTATATTCAAAGAATTTGGAAATTTAAAACTGATCTTTTTCAGTTTTTGATGAATTCAGACACATTTTTGTGTTACCATTGTCCTCCCATTTTCTTGCTTCTCTGAGAAATGTAAAGATTAATTAGGTACAGAGCTAAGAAGAGCCAAACAAGCCTCAATATTACTAATTACAAAGCAACAAATCTCCAAAGTAAAAACTAACATTCCTTTTCATTGCCTTCTGCGCTCTTTTACAAAGTTTTTTTTTTTCTTTTTTCAGCAGACCACAAACATGGCCAAACCCTGCAGGCGACACAGTGGTCCGATCAGCACAGATGGGAATGCGAAGGGTTAAGGTCTGTTCCATAAACTCCCACTTAAGGATCTCCTCTGGCAGCCTGTGGTGGGGCTTAAAATCCTGATTTGACAGATCACATTTTACTCACAGGCACCAAGAAAATAGCCAAACACTGCCTGCACTGCGCTTCTGCTCTTTAACGTGGCAGAACACATCCCAGTCTTCAGATACAATGGGGACAAGGCTGAGAATGCTCATTTCAGCAGTCATATTGGCATCATGGGTGCTCTCAGCATCTGGTGCACACTACCACAATCACAGGCATCACAGGCTGGAGGATGTAGCACTTACTGAGGGAATCGATATAAGAGCACAGAGGAATAAGGTAAACTGTGTGTTTTTATTTTATGATTTATCATTATGTTCTGCATAGGCTGACAGAACAGAATATTTAGAGATGGGTTTGCTTTTGTCTACTGCTTGTCCACTTTATATATGCATTTTATTTGTTCAGTTTAAATGAGTTTGCTCATTCCCACTGAATCATTATACATTTAAGCCATA
This sequence comes from Leuciscus leuciscus, assembly GCF_965113295.1. Taxonomy (NCBI): domain Eukaryota; kingdom Metazoa; phylum Chordata; class Actinopteri; order Cypriniformes; family Leuciscidae; genus Leuciscus; species Leuciscus leuciscus. Next base: position 22,775,029 of record NC_138739.1, on the reverse strand, counting down.
TAGCACACATTAAATGTAATGCAATATATTAAATATAAACTAGTATAAATTAATAATATAATTAAATATTAGCTACAATAAATGTTTCACCTATAATAAATGTTTTAAGCTGCCCAATATATTTATACAACTGATTAATAGATCACTGTATATATACAGACATTCTTGAGCTATATATGAAAATGATCACATGATATAAATATAAAATTGATACATAATAATTTAAACACTATTTAAATAAACTAACCAATATATTTATACAACAGATCACTAATTAAGATTAATGAATTTACAGCACTTATCAAAAATCAATTATTATTTTTGCTTTAATTAATATTCTACTATGTAACTAACAATTTAAAATGACACTTTTATTCACCTTTCCATTAAGCTAAGTCACTTTTAAAATGTTTTTATTTTATTTAGATTAACTAAATTATACCACACATTTACATGGATTCATCCTTTAAATTTCCATTAAGTCAGATTACTTATAAATACTAAATAAATAACATGATTAGCTGAGAGTTCGCTCCGAGTCAGAGATGGTCTCAACAGCTGCCCGGCACTGTGTGGAAGCTTTCTGATTAGTCAGCAATCTGTTCTGGAGGAGTTCCTTCAGGCTCAAATTCTCCCACCCACAGCTTCACGCTAACTCATGGGGTCAGACACTGTCAGGGTGATTTAACAGGCGCCCGAGGGCAAACAGGTCCAGACAGACACTCGTATCCAAGAGCATCGTCCAAAAAAGCCAAAGGAGACAACAGTTTTGCATGAACAGAATGTAAAAGGAGAGGTTTACCCAAAATGAAGTTGTCATCATTTACTTATCCTCACGTAGAGCTGCACAGTTAATTGTTAAAAGATCGCAATCTCGATTCAAACACCCACGCAATCTTTTTCCTAAATGACAACAATTAGGCTATGTCTATTAAACCTTTGACAAGCACAATCAAATCTGCGTTTCCGCCGACCCAGAGAAAGCAGTTGTCATGTTTAGTTATGAAACAGCTTCATAAACAGTCTTTTCAACCACACAGTATCATTATTTCTGTATTCAAATGATCACAGAAATACTGGGAAAAAAGTTATAGTTCGTATATAAACACTGATGTCAACGGTAGCGATCAAAATAGTGTAACTCATCTTTTGAAAGTATGCCTCAAACAAAGATTGTATAAATTACACCGTTAGATCAATGGGTGGCGACAAGTGCGCTTTAAAAAAATTGCCTAATTTTGTCGAGATTCATTCAAAAACGCTGATTTATCCAATAATGAAACAAGTAAAGTCAAGAGTAAGTCATTGAATCATTCATCAAACCCAATTTTTTTAAAATAATTAATTCAAAATAAATTTTAAAAAAAATAGTCTGCAGCAATTAACAAATTACATGTTATTTTGTTTAGTTGTCTTTTCATAACGGTGGGAGGATTTTGATCTCTATTTTTTTAGCCTACGAAAGACAAAAGATTACTGATTTTCATGCATTCATAAAAAAACAGGGATTAAAGTTTCCACGATTAAAAAAGGATGCGAATGTGCCTTAAAAGGGCTGTAAAAGTTTTCCATTCGTGACGTGCGAATGGAAGACAACATCCCAAGTTTTCTGAAGCTATACAAGAGCTTTCTGTGATGGAAAGGACCAAAATCAAGTAATTTTTCACAAAAAATCTTGATATTTGTCCTAGCTGTCTTTGGCACTTGAAAAAGTATCCACGTTTTCGAGTGCTCATTGACTCAATAATCTGGTTTCAATGGTTAACTGGAGAAGAATATTGTCAGTAAATAACATAAGCTATCAAAAGGGCATCAGAAGACTTGTAATAAAGTCATATGGACTAACTAGTATAGTTACCCTTCATTGTAACTGAATGCACAGGACTTTCTCCTTTTGTGTTCTACAGAAGAAAGATATACAGGTTTGGAATGATATGACAACAAAACTAATTTTTGAGCAAACTTTTCCTTTAAAATCAAACGCAAAGGCTGGGAAGCTCCTAAAAACATGTATTATCTAAAGACATTAATTACTGCTGTTTAACCTCAAAGTGGAATCTGTCAAACAACCAAATGTACCAACCAATAAAGCCCTTTTACAGAGAGCGACAGCCGACAGCCCAGATGACTCCAGTCTCATGCCGCCTGTGGGAGACCCTTCAGGTAATGAGCGACTGAATCCTGGTCAACTGTCTGAAAGGAATGAGTAATGGGCTCTTTTTAAAAAGACCACATGTTGCTCACAAGAGCCCTTAATGTATGTTTATTTGTTCATGAGCTATGTCTGTGTGAGTGGGAAGTGGTAAAGGAAAGAAGCAATGTGTGTTTGCCCATCCAGTTTCATTAACTTGCCTGTTTTGAATAAAAACTTGTACATGTTCCAGACCTTCCGACTTGTCTACTGTGTGTGTGTCTAACTGGATCTGTCTACTGTGAGGAGGTCGACCCAGATATGACATCAGTGCCTGCTCTGCCCAAGGAGACAAATTACCTCTACGCTCGGTACAACAAGATAAAAAAGATAACAGCCAAAGATTTCGGAGATATCGGTGAGTTCTTCCTGACTTGACTTGCTCTGGCATTCTCTTTAAAAGCCTTTTACTAATGGGAGAACAAATACAATTCTTCTGGACAGGATAAGGGATTACTCTCAAGGAGAGCAGGAGACAAACTGCTGCTTTTCAGAAATGAGTCCATTTCATCCAAAAGATTTCCAAAGGGACATGATAAATGAACCGCAATGTGATCGCAAGAGATTGCAAGCTCTTCCGTTGCATAAAGACATCGATCACATTTCTGAACCACAATGTTCTGCAAAGAATGTTTATTGACAAAAACTTGGACATGTGGTAAACTTCTCTGTTTGCAGCAGTGCATCATGGGTATAAAAAAAAGATAGCTAAAGGGAGCAGTCAGTGTTTAAAGCGCTTTGGGGACCCCATGCATAAAAGGCTTTTCAAAACACTATAATATCAGCCCATAAACCAAAATCACCAGAAAACCACCTTTGCTAATCCTGCAATCGTCTATTTCCAAAGTTTTGAAGATAATTTGTTACATATATAGGATAAGAATAGTCGATGCTAATTAAACCCTCATTAATAGGGTGACTTTCCACAAAAAAAAAAAAATGTATTAATAAAAATAAAAAAATTCCAGCAAGTAGGCAAAAAGTCAAATTTCAGAGTCAAAATTTTCAAGGTGTCTAACGTGATGCTTAGCACTCAAGTTATTAATTTAATGCTCTTCTTTCCATTTCCATTCATCTACTGTAGTGACTCTAAAGAGAATCGACTTCACTGGAAACATCATTTCTGAGATTGAAGATGGTGCGTTTGCTAAGCTCACCATGCTAGAAGAACTCTCGCTAGGTGAAAACCAGCTGGTCAAGCTACCAATGCTACCAACAAAATTAATCTCATTTAACGCTAATCACAACAAGCTGAGAACCAAAGGAATCAAGGCAAATGCTTTCAAGGTAAAGAGCCACGAATTACATAAGCCTATTTCAATTACATGTTAAACATTGTTCCAAACTATCCAGTAAACAACCTGTTTGAAAACTACCAACATACAACCTTTTGTTTTTGTGTTTGCCACTTTTCTAAATATTCTGAAATGTCTTCCTTAAAGGGATAAACTAATTTCAACAAAAAAAACCCAACCAAGTTACTTGGAGCAAAACAAAAACAGCCATATCTGTTAGTTTTACCATTTTGCACTCAACTTCTAAACAAAACATTTGATCTTCTTTGCTTCCAGAAATTAAACAAATTAATAAATCTGTATCTTGCTCACAATGAACTGGAGGCCGTTCCTCTCGTTCCAGAGACTGTCCGCACACTTCACCTTCAGGTAAAAAAGTTTAACATGCTTTGCATGCTAACAAGTCTTCTGCACACAAATCATAAACACACTTTTTTTTTTGTTCAAAAATTACAAAACGTAAATATAAAATAAAAAACACAATGTCTTGAAAGAACTGTTGCCTTTTCTGTTGCTTTGTTTACAGAACAATAACATTACATCTGTGACTGTGGACACCTTCTGCAAAGCTAACGACACTTACTACATCCGCCCCAACATGAACGAGATCCGTATGGATGGAAATCCTGTCATCCTCAGCCAGTACCCCAACAGTTTCATATGCCTGCAGTCTCTGCCAATTGGGCGATACCAATGAAAACCGAATCAAAGGTACAACGCTGCGAGAAGTCCTTGGATAGCCAATGATGATGACTAAAACCGAGAAGGAAAAGTCATTCAATCTCCTGGTGCCTGTGCACAATTGAGTGTTCAAACGGTTAATACCATGAGAATCTGTACTATATATCTAATTATGTAACAGCTGCCCAAACACTTAGATTTCCTCTTGATATTGACTTTGTAGATGAACCTGAAACTCATGTCTTTGAAAGAATAACTTTATATCCCTTGTAAATAACCACTGGAGGCTACTGCTTGGTAAAATGTGAGATCATGAAAAGCAGCAGTCAAGCTTCTAGTATTCCTCAGAACTCTGTGAATTTCTGACACTTTCTAGTACTGTTAAAAAGTCTTACTTTGGCTGAAATTAAGATGCCTGCTAAGTTAATTAGGGGGCGAGGAACCCATACCAAGTTCCAAGACGCTGGTCTTTCTCAACTGACCTTTTCATTTATTGTTTGAATATTATTTATATGCTAAATTTGTAATTACTACCTATGTGTGAATTAAACATGAATAGACTGTACAGTAAAACATTGTATGAAATCAACATATGTTCACTTTAGTTGTTCAAATACACTTTTTTCTAAAAACTTGTGACTAGTTCGCGTTAATCTTTTATAACAGATATGCCAGACTGCAGTTAAAGCAAAAAAATGTGCAGCTCAAAAAAACTGTCTGCGAACTTCAAACCAATCAAACCCAAAGATTGTGCACACAGAAAGCTCTGGAAAAAGTGGGGTAATATTGTTCCATTTTACTTGCCAAATTGGCAGCCATTATAGCACAATGGTCCCAGCAAATAATGGAATGTTTTTCATACTGCCTCAGAGGCTTCATTCCCAAACTTTCACTGCCATCGAGTCTTGGAATTTGTTCCCAATCTGGCATTCAGCAATCTCAGCGATCTTTATCATTAAGAAAGTCTTATGAGATATACCTGTACACATTAGAGACAGCAGGGTACAAAAGAAAGCATCACAAGAAGAGTAATAAAAGTGGAGAACTTTGTAATTCCAGGTACAATCTTTGATATATTTTCCTCAAAGGAGGTAAATAAATCTAAGAAATTAGGTAATTGTATTGTACAGATATTGATGCAAATAATCATATTCTTTCTATAACTTAATATAATGTTATTATTATTTATACCCAGGGTTCCTATACATTTTCCATTATATTTGGTATATAGAACAGTAAATCTGTAAATATTATTTCCCCCCCCCCGTTTTTTTCATTGGTTTTCTCAAAGTGATAACATGCGCTTACATAATGAAAAAAAAGAAACCTAAAACACTTTATAACCTGCATATAATAACCTCTGATACATCGGTTTGATACTTTAAATGTGGTTTGATGTTACACATTCTTTTAGAGAAGTTTAAAAGAGACCTGCTTATGGTAAAGACAAACAGTTTTGCGCAATGAAAATGTGTGCCTTGAATTCATTCAGTCGTGTTTGACAATCACTAAAGGATTGCTCAACTTTTGCTGTGAAAACACTCTACTTGTATGATACATTTATTTTTTGAAATTTTAATTTTATATTTTTTGGGGGAAAAAGAACAGGGGCTATAGTTGAAACACAACTATTTTTCTATACTGTTTTCTTTTTTCCATATTTATCCAGACCTTGAAATTACTCAAATCAAATTCCATACTTTTCCAAACTGCGTAGGAACCCTGTCTGCAATTACAGTGTAGTCCAAAAAATGTTAAATGCTTCAATTTAATACAAACTCTTATTAATACAAATTTTTATTTCCTGCATAACACCAAAAGTCTGAATACTATGCCGCAATCAATCGGAAAATTGACCCCACAACCAGATACATTTAAATTGAGTTTCCTTTCGACAAGTTTGTGTAGCAGTCACTGGAGTTTTTAATTACTTTCATGATCAAACATTCATTTGCGGTCATTTCTCAGTACTCAAGTATTAGGAGTCTATCCCTAGTTGAGTGAGCAACTTATTCACTGCTTCTATTGCTGGTTACCTGAAAGTGCTGAAACGTTTGACGCCTTTCCCCACATCTCTCAGAGAACGTCCTCAAGGTCCTGAAGAACAAGAGAAGATCTTTTGTGTCCTCCACTCTGCAAACAAGACAGTATTATAACATTAATACCCCAGAATGCCCAACATTGTAATGCTCACTGTGGTAAATTATACATCCTAATTAAAGATTCAAACTATTTGATGAACAACTTGACAGGAAAAAGACCTCCTTGATGTAAAGTTCAGCACACAATATAGAAGGATAAACTGTATATTTGTGTTTAATCCCCTTCACAGGATGACGTTACGAGACATTTTGAGATTTTCCATAGATTTACCAGGGGCCCAAAAACTGTGGCACAGGACACAACTTTCCATGACTCTCGAGTCTTGTCTGTGAAAAGCTGATGTTGTAATAAGTGATGGAAAAATGGTAAGTCTCTCAAAACTAAATGGATCCACTCCAAGAGTAAAAGACAGCAGCTTAATGGCAAGAGTTAGAGAAAAAGCTCCCTGAGAATATCTAAAAACCAGACAAATAATGTACGCCTTACACTTTTTGGATCTGGGTGAGCTAAAAGTTTATAAACATTAATCAGACAACTGGTTTGATTGACATCTAACACTGGTCAAAAGAAACCACAGACGAATCACCCTCGCCAGCAGATCTCATTTTGTACCATGGCCAATTTTCATCAAATGCGATTTCAGATTTGTTGATTGGGGACCTTGAATCTGAAAAAGTAATTTTTAAGCTTTCCTAGAATGCTAACCTTTTAAGTTCGACAGACTAAACATACTGAATGCCAGAATCACTCTACAGACCAATTAACGGCAAATCAATGTTTGGCTCCTTTGGATAATTTTGTCCCTTTAGTTTTTCTCATTTTCCTGCCAAGGCCCTTTGCCATGAAATCTTGTACTAAGTACAATAATAGGTAATACATTAGTTGTATAGGTTCCAAATTAGCAAATTTGTAATGTTTATCAGTGAGGTCGTGCTTCATTTCAAACTTCACACTTAACACAGTTGTCAAAAATCAAAACATCAACAATGGAATAAACAACAATAGCAAACACAGCTATAGTGGAGACAGTAATGATAATACATTTTTTTTTAAGTTTAAGCGCTCTCAAGCTCTCTCCACAGACATGCCTGAATCCACTTATGTACCTGACCACAAGAGTGCTCAAAAATTCTTCTTTAGTTTACATGGGCCATAATGGTTATAAAATGCGTCTTCCTGAGACGCACAGACAGCTCAGACTTATGCGAGAATCATTATCTCCAGTATTTTTCCGACTCTTTCATGCCAGGACAGACTCTCAGACCAGACAATATGATCCAGATGTCCATTCAGCGACCAGGAGGCTGGCTGCTCTTTAGAAAAGGACCCAAACAAACCGCCGCCAAAACAGCAGCATTACTTCAAACTGTAATTTGTCATCTCAGCCAAAAAAAATTTATAATAATAATAAATAAATAAATCCTGTGACCAAGTGGAACAACTATAGAAGATCCTATAGTCATGTCTTTAGAAAACAAAACTCTGAAATGGAACCAAATTCATTGGTAATTCAAATGTTTAAGTGTAATGCATTTTTATCAAATAATATTATGAAGATAAAGGAATCTACAGTTGTAACCAGAGGGTTGTTGGTTTAAAAAAAAGGGTTTGAATTAACAACTACCAAGTAGCATGAAGCTACAGATAAGACATGAAAGGATAAACTTGTTATTAAAATTGACCACAACCATAAATGTTCCCTGCAGGTTCAAACCTCAGCTCTCTTTTCAAGTATTTTGTAAGTATGCTGTACAACACATAATCTAAATAACTTAACCTTTTAATTATGCCAGCTGTATTCTCTGTGAAAGGCTGGATACATCAACATCAAAAGGTGTTACTTTAATGGCAAGTGTTGTGCTGTAATCGTCCAAGTAATAATAGAAGACAGGACTGTACTTCAGACCACAGTGATGTTTAACACTAAAAAACCAACAACGGATAAACCAACTAAATTTACCAAGGACATCAATTACTCTCAGGTCTTTGGTGGAGTTGTCTGTACAGACTGTCCTGCCTCACACAGTCCAGAGGTGGTCCACATGTTCACTTTTTACAGTACACACACTGTGGGGTGCTGCTGGCTGCCATTGACTTGCTGGTGCCATTTGCTGACAGTTTAATGAGTGGGACATGTTACGGACCGTCAACACAGCACTTTTAAACATTAAATCCACACATCATTATGTTGGGTGCAGCGTTCCTCTGAACTCAAATGACTGAACCTCATTATAGCACCAGCAGAGTAGCCGATTACAGTTTAGAAAGAGAGATTACTCCATCAACATAAAAACTAATCCTGCCTTGAAGCTGCCCTGTAGGAGCTTTACCACAAAAATAGAACAACAAAACAAATGAAAAAGAACAGAAAAGAAGGGAATGGAACAGAACAGAAAATATAATACAGAACGGAATTCAGCAGAGCATAAGAGAAAAGAACATAAAAGAATACAGCAACATATGACTATAGATTAGACAATAGAATAGAACAAAGCAGGACAGGAAAAATAAAATAGAATGGAACTGAAAAGAGCAGAACAGATCATAAAGAGAATAGAACACAACATAATGCAATAGAACAAAGCAGAAAAGACCAGAACACATCAGAATAGAAAAAAATAGAATTTAGAAGAATAGAACACAAAGGAATCAGCAGAACACAACAGTACAGAATAGAATGGATTAGAACAGAACAAAGAAGAAAGTTCAACAGAACAGAATACAATAAAACAGAACAGAATAAAATTAAATCTTCCATAATGGAAGAAAGATGCAGCTATCACACATACGGACCACATGCCTAATGACCTGGCCTGGACCACGTATAAACAAATCCTTCAGCTGATCCTTCAGGGGTTTATAACAAAAACCCCTCAAACACATAAACAATGCCCTTATTTGTCTAACAATGGAATATCTTTGTGGTTATGTGGCATTTTGCTCGAATGCTGCCTCATATGTAAGATTCTCAAGAGTACATCGCCGTCAGTCAATCTGCCGGAGGCGGGACCAAACCTGATCTTGCAACACTTGTCAATCAGTCCTAAATGAGAAAATCAGATCTCTGCGGACCCGTAACTGTCCCGCATTGTGTTAACAACAGCTGGTCAGTGTTCACTCAGCATCCAGCTAATGAGCCACCTGGATACATTTATTTCCCTTGTATGGAGTTTTGTTTGGATTTGTATCTTTTTACAAGACTAACATGAAGCAGAACGCTCTTCTATGATGTCTGGGAATTCACTTGTCTGATGTTTACTTACACTGTAGGTTTTATGTTGTGTAACCTATTATGCAACTTGGATTTTCTCCAAATGGGATTTCTGTTGATTCAATCATGCAAACAAGCAAGATCCAACATTGTGTGAAGGGTAAAAATTATCCATGGAATCCGCTTACCTTTAAAAACAAATGTTAAAAATGATTACATTAAGAAAAATACAAACACACCAAAGATATTAAAGGCACAATATGTAGGTTTCGCCGCTAGAGGTTTGCTTATTAAAAGCAATAACAAAGGCGTAGCTTGATGACACAATGAATGAGCGTGGAATCATGGCGTTGTCATCATCACCTAAAAAGCCGCTGTAAACCAATCCGAGTAAAGTTTTATTAATGTTACAAAGGTATGAAGCAGGGCGGGGCAGAGATACGTGGGAGCGAAACGAATGCTAATGAGACACCAGAGCGACACACTGGTGGGACCAATGGGACCATGGAGGAGCTCTGGAGCTTTAATTATGCTTATATGCTGCTGCCGCTCCTTTCGTTTAGTTGTTTATGTTTATTTTACAATTAAAGTTAAGTTTAACGTTTGCCGGGTTCCCGTTTCCTTCTTCCCTGAACTTGAAATTCACATTATTTTTTTTCACTCTAATAAAACTGACACAAGTGCTGAATTTCTACTCATGCAGTCACTTTATTTGACGAATAAGGTATGGAATGAGGTAACGCAGCGCTGTTTTACTTGGTCAAAACAATCATACTAAAAATGTATTTGAGTGTGTTGACAGTTGTTATGTTATGTTACTCACACACTGCAGTAATCTAGATCGATATGACGTCACTGACAGGTGAAGCAATTACAAAGGCCGTTACACTGGTTAAAACTGCGGATATTTTAATCCAAAATCGTACATACATATTGTGTCTTTAAGCATTTCATAATCATCGCTTTACCTGGACACAAACGCAGAGAAATCTTTAAATTCAACACCATCCACAACAATATTGAGCTCTGTAACTCTCCTGAGAAGAGCATCATCCTTCTGTAAAAAGATACTGAGAGTTAAACAAGATCATAAATAATCTCTTTAGCCTTCACTTGGTCTGCATTTACACATTTATTCATTTACCTGTCATGAGACTGAGGGCTATTGGGATTTCCGTGACTCTCTCCCGGAAAAATCTTTTTTGTTGTGAATACTGTAACGCGAATCTGCTCTCACATCTTTTAATGCTTTAAACAACGGGTCAAGTTTATTCTCATGGTAAGGATGAGATTTAAATAAAACTTAAATTTTACTGAGACTCATATTTAGTTCTAACTCAAATAAAACCACCATCTTCAGAGACACATCTCGATCTTGATCTTCCCACAGGCTGCCAGTTTAAAATCACAATTTTTAAGAGTGCCATCAATCACCAACCAACAATTCTGTTCTAAATGATTTAATGCGCCAGTGTAAATGTTTGCTGTGCCTCAAAGAGATGTACTTATGATTTCAGCGAAGCAAGCAAGAAGAACTACTAAAACTTTAAATGCTGAGTCTAATCCATGAGAGACATTTTAAGACCTACTGCATAAATCTCTGATGTTGAAATAAAGCCATGGTCAAAATGGAGGCAAGCTGCCCTCTAGTGTTCAGTAAAAGAGAATATAAAGGTACAGACTTCATCACTGGTTGTAATAATCTAACCATGAAGTGGATGGAGTTTAAATGTTTGTAGGTGTTATGTGAGAATCTCAGTATTTAACCACGTTTTCTGAAGAAAAATGTAATGGTGCTTGCCAATACAAAACGTTATGATGCTGATCACTTACCTCACTTTTTAACAAGCAACATGATTTGAGGCATCATACAGACGTGTGAAATACTTATGATTAGGGGTTTGTTTAAATCTTTAACCATAAGTATGAGCTTTAGGAAGCACCATTAATAATTAGAGAATAATACCAAATAGTAACTGATCTACAGCATTTTAAAATGTACTTTGTAAGTGTTATGGCCAGAGCCTTGTGGCAAAAAACAAAACAAAAATATTAAACAAATTATCACTAACGATTTTCAAACGGATGCAGGGCTGTGCATGTCTCAAGTCCTAAAGTATGCAATCATTATACACTCATCTGACCGGAGGATTTCAAATACCCTGCTTTGTGAAGAGTTATTAATTTTGCGTGCATTTTGAAAGGGTATATTAATTTTAATAAATAATACTTGTGTTAAAGTGCAGGCATAAATACTTAGTGATTTCTTTGTACCTGAATCTCAGTCACAGCTAATTCGACCTGGAACAACAGTACGCTGCAGTGACCTGCAAGTCTGAGCTGCTGTACAAGTTTTCTTTCACCTGAAGAGACAACAGAAGTTAATAACACTGAATTGCTTTTTTATAAATGAAAATGATACAATTTTAATAAATTATTTTGTATTTAAGAGCAAAATTTCTAAAAATGCCTGCAGGTCTGACAAGTTAATCTCACTTTTGTGTAACGTCTTCACAAAACACTCATTGAGAGCAATCCCGTTTATTTCCGTCTGTCGTCTGAGGTCTTTCTCCAGTTCTCTGACTTTCGTTTGGAGTTTTGAAAGAGCGCGTTTATGTGCTCCTCCACCTCTTCTTTCCTCACTGACTGACTTTCTGAAAGAGAAAAACAAAAAAGTGTTGAAACTTCAGTGTAATTAATTTAGTCCAATCCTCAAGTTAACTTTTCATTGAGGTTCTCCTACAAAGATTTCACACCACAGGCAGACAGGGTGTTTATTTTTTTGTCCATTTTACAGTTTACGCTGCTATATGACACTAAACAAAATCCAAAGAAGATGCTAACAGTTCCTCTTGTAGTCGATCTCCATGCTGTATGAAAATGGACCGTAAAGTCTCCTCCTGTTCAGCCTCCAGCATTTCAATTTCCTGCTGTAGCATCTGGATCTCTTCCTCATATTTCTGCTCCATGATCTCCCTCAATCTACTAAAAAGCAATTTATGAAAATACATAGAGAGAAAGAGAGAGTAATTACATGATATATACACTATAACGTCATCATTTATAGAATAACATTATGTAAACATTTGCATGCCAGTATTTTTAATATAATGCAAAGGTTATAATTAATCAGCTCAAGACACGAACCTTGGAATTTAATTTATCTAATTAATTTTAATAACATATTTCAACAAAATACATAAAATACGGAAAGTAATTTCACAGCAGTTCAAGTCAAAAACGCTTTTATTTAATTACAAACGGACAAATAATCCTACAGCTATCTATATGTTAATTATAAACATTTATATAGTTTAATAACGATGTTTTGTTGTAAATCAGATGACAGGAGCTCGATTTGACAATAAAGCATAACCATCGTTCAATACGAAGAGATTTCCCTGACGTAAGTTACGTTAAAAATAATAATAATAAAATAAAAAGTTATGGTACAAATCTGTTTGTTATGCCTTATATGGACTTAATGCCTCATGTAGAACTTATATCAATCTTAAAACCGAATGTTTAAAGGAATAAACTTACTTTAATATACTCCTGAAGGTAAACAGCTCGACTTTATGATTCTGACGGATTCAACTATATCCCGCGTCAACGCGGAACATACCAAATGAGAACTGGATGGGTAAACCTTGTCCAAAAACAGCCTCAAACATTTGCATGTTCATCTAAATAGCATTATTATGAGGTTAATTTGTTAAAAACCGATTTATTACTGCGTGTAATTCATTTTTTATAGGAGAAATTGGACATTTGTGTAATACTGATAATCTTTACTCGGTGAGTATATTTTGCAAATGGAACTTTCCATAACGTTGCGTTACATTCCCAAACGGAACCAAAGAAACGTCCATGGTGTCACAGCGGAACAGTTACAGTGTAACATCAAAATGTACATGTGAATATTTGACATGATCGTAAGTGTGTTTTGAGTTTACATTAATACTATATTCTACCTCGGGGAATATTTTGGGAACTCTTTAACTATGTATGCTAAAGTGTGACATTGTGGAAATTAAGATCATACAGTTTGTACATCTGTATTAATCATATGTCCATGTGTCTCGTGTTTTTAAACATCATTTACATAATTTGAAATTTGTTGTAACGTTAGTTGTATTTTTTTGCAATGCAGTTAAAATATTTTCTTTTTATTGAAATAGATTCTGCTTACGTTTGTGTCAAGGAAAATAGTAAATTTTATACTGATATACATTTAGTTATATTCCTAAGTTATTCCCTTGCATTGTGGATATTATATAAAAAATTATATATTGAATAATGTATTCATAATATTGAATAATTGTAATTATAGAATCTTTAAAGTGGGAATGAGTTTTGTGATGCCTCCTTGAGCAACAATTATTATTTGTAACATTTTGTGATAATTGTAATTGTGTGCAGTAAAGCTGTTCTGCCTGGGACGGAGACTTCTGTATGTTTAGTTATGTGTGTTTTGATGATATTCAGAAGGGTTTGGTTGCGTGACATCTGGCCATGAAGCGATTGTACATCGGAGGTCTTGGCCACACAGTGTCTGAGAAGGACCTCAAAGACAGATTTGGGAAATTTGGGGATGTGTCAGATGTGGAAATTATCAGAAGGAAAGATGAGCAAGGTAGGAATTCTGATGAAAACCAAATTAACTGATTCTGAATTTTTTTTTTTTTTTTTTTTTTTACATTCACTGGGTACCCGTTCAATATTATTCAGGATTTGTGCATTATCTTTGTGATCTGTTTGCAGGATCTCCTCTGAAGACATTTGGCTACATCAACATAAACATCACAGATGCTGAATACAAAAGATGTACATGCATTTATTTAACATTCAATTTTACTTAAAGAGCGTTGCTGTGTCATGCAGTAATTCAATCTGTGCATTTGTTTTTTATACAGGTATAGGTGTCTTAAATAAATCCACATGGAAAGGTGGAACTTTGCTCATTCAGCTGGCAAAGGAAAGTTTTCTACATACGTAAGTATGCGTGTGTGTGTGTGTAAGTTTTCTATATTATATATTTGTGAATTGCTAAACACTGTCCGGCTGTTTGGATTTAAATAGGCAGATGCTTAAGAGTCTATGATTGGATCATTATTGTAGTTTCTGGCATGTTATATGTTTGGCAACAGCTTTTCTAAATATAATTGATGGAGTGTGTAGCTTTTCATTTCTTAAACAACCATGTTAGAAGACACATAATGGCCATATTCCAGGATGACAATGTCAAGATGCATCAGGCTCAATTTGTGAAAGAATGGTTGGGAGGGAGCATGAAGAATCCCTTTCACACATGAATTGAGTCTAGACCTTAAATTCATTGAAAGTCTTTGGTATGTGCTGGAGGAGACTTTACAGAGTGCTGGACTCTTGCATTGTAAATACAAGATCTTTACCAAAAACTGATGCACCTCTTGATGGAAACAACATCACAACATTTAAGGTCTGGACTCAGAGGTGCCATTTCAAATGTTAAAATTATTCTTCATGCTCCCTTCAAACCATTCTTTCACAATTTGAGCCTGATGAATGCAATAATGATCCAATCATAGACTTTAAATCTACTTTTCTTTTGTCAGACTTGCTGAAGAACGACAGCAAATGGTTGAAAAGACCAATACCCCAAAGATCATCCCTCAGGATAAATTAGTAGACTCACTTAAAGCAGCCGGTGTTGAAAATTTCCACATGAAAGCTGCTGTTCCAGGGACAGAAATTCCTGGGCATAAGGTCTGTGTCCATAATTTTCTTTAGCTAGGAACATTCGTCAAGTTGTAAAAATGTCCTGATGCTGATTTAACATTGGTTTTGTGTTTCTCCACTCTTCCAGGATTGGGTTGTGAGTAAATTTGGAAGGGTCCTTCCTGTCCTGAATCTCAAATGTAAAGGAAAAAGCAAAATATCCTTTGTGTTACTATTCTATTGGTCTTAAAGAAGATTTACTTAAAAACTGCAGATATGCTTGCATGTGTAGAAGTGCCCTTTTGCTTGTTGCTTGTTGCTTGTTTTGGTTACTAATTCCTTATTTTGAAGTCCATAATATATAAACAGCTGCTGCAATTTCCAAGCTACATTTTTGCATTGAAAATAGAATTTCTTTTTTCTTTTTTTGTGTCATCTTCACTTTTTCTTGTCTGCGCATATTGTTTTTTTTAGTGCAGTGTCATCTTTTTTCAAAGTTGCAGATCTGGGATCATAATACAGAACAAAAATTGTCATGGTTTCCGAATAGTTCATAATCTTCCCTTAACTCTTGGGTACATCTTCAAGTATGATCCATCCAAACACTGCCATAACATCAAGAGACTGGAGACTGCGGACGACGTCACATCAGTGTCCAAGCTGACATGGGAGATGGAAGGTGGAGATGATGAAATCAGTAAGAAAAGGAGAGGAGAGTTTCCAAAGCAGAAACCGTGTCCCAAAAGATCTAAAGTGGACTTGAGTTCATTTCTTAGCAATGTGGCTCAGAGCAATAGAATTAATGCGGCTGCCATTGGAAACGAGAACAAAACAGTGATCCAACAAAACGGACTCTCAGGAAAACAAAGACTTGTTGTTAAAAAGCCAGTTTGTGTTTTGAACAGTGATGCTGACTCTGAAGACGAAATCAGGATGTTGGTTTCTCAAGAACATTCGAGTAACCCAAAACAAACCTCTGCAGAGGATGACGATGACAACCTGGAGGTGGTGGGAGATGATTTTGTTGTTAAATCTAGTGCTTTCTGGGGCACAGCGGAACAAGATGGCGAAAAATCTCTACTAACTACTTCAAAAGAGGATGAGGATTACGATTCAGCGGACACCGATGAAATACTAACCCAGAGAAAGACCCAAAAAACACAAGTTGACCAAGATTCCCCAACAAAATCCAGTAAAAATAAATCTGAATCTGAATCTGATTGTGGTAGCGACGAGGTATCTGATGATGATGTTAGCATAGATTCTGAATATGAAGCCATGATGGGGAAATGCTGCCGCTTAGAGCTCTCCCTAGCAGACTTGGAGCAGCTAGCTAAAAACACAGAGGTGATTTCAGATAACGAAAGTGTAGAAGAACCCAAAGAAGAAATCAAAACCCCAAGTGCACCACTCAAAAGAAGAGGTATTAACCCTGAAGATATTCTAGCTTCACTTTTTAAAGGCTACACCCCTGACAAAGAAAGTAAGAATCCGGTGACCAAAGTATCTCTTCCAGCTTTCATTGGAACAAAGGATCTCTTTGGAGGTCCAGAGCCCATCTTGAAAAGAGTCGCTCAGAGTTTTGACTGTGAATCTCCTAAAAGACTCAAACAAGACCTGAATTTGAAAGAACGGAGCGTTTCAGAAGATGCGAGTCAACCACAGTCTTCAACCCGTCCATCTCAACAGAAGCAGTCCAATTTAAAGGTACAATCAACCTCAAAGAAACTTGAGAATCAATCATCAGAAGATGATTCTTCTAGTGAAGAATCGGAAACCAGCGAAGAAGACGGCGAAAGTGCTGAAGTCGTCACCTTTAAATCTCCAGCAACACAGTCGGTAGGTACCATCCCTGAAACTAAACTGAAGACTGTTAGCTCTAACAACTCAAACACCCCAGTCAAACCCAAGCAGACTAAGATCTCCAGATCTTCCAGTAGTGACTCAGAGAGCAGCGAGGAGGAAGATAATGAAGATAGGTCTGAAGTCATCACTTCTAAAACGTCCTCAGCGACACCATCTATAAGAACTAAACCTGAAACCAAACTGAAGACGGTTAACTCAAACACCCCAATCAAACCCAAGAAGACGAATCCCTCCAGATCCTGCAGTAGTGACTCTTCTAATGGGGAATCGGAGACTAGTGATGATGAGGAGAAGTCCAGACCTCAGCCAAAGGATTCCAAACCAGTCGATTCAAAGAAAGTTCAGGAGAAAGTTGAGTCGCATCCAACAGTTCTTCACTCAACTGTCATAGACGCTCAGAAACAACAGAAGGACAACCAGAAACGTCTTGCGGCGCTGGAGCAACGGCAGAAAGAGACCGAACAGCAGAAGAAACTCATTCAGGGGGCTCTTTCCAGCGTGGTGAGTAGAACTATTGTATAAAACTAGTCCATACAGCTTGTACTCTGTACTCTACATCGTCTTAATATGGTTTATATGAGGAAAAGGTTGAATATTAAGGGATTCACTATTCACTAATAATTGAAAAAAAATGAAAGATTTTTCGATCACATGACATTCATCAGCTTACAAACATTGTTTGACTGGAAAGTTGTGTGACGGAAACATAATAAATAGATCATTTTAATTGTGTTTTTCAAGCTTCAGCAGTGTGCAGATTTTTTTAATTTTGTTTTTAGCTTTTGTTCTCTTTTGTTAATTGATTTTTTGGACTGGCCTGAATATTAATATCATTGCATCCCTAATTTTAAAGTAATTTTCTTTGAAAACTTGTATTTTAGTGCCACTTACTCTAACATGATCTTTTTCAGGACAAGGTGGAAGTGAACAAAGGCAAACACATCGTGTTTGATTCTGATGAAGAGGAGGACAAAACCACAAACAAACCCGAAGAGCAACCAACAAGCCAGAAAAAAAGCCTTTTTGAGGAAGATTCTGAACCCGATGATCAACAAGCGTCCACATCAAAAGAAAAGGCAAATATGGACCAAGATTGGAATTAGAAATTGAACTCTTTGAGTTGTTCTTCATGCTCTTTGTGTTTATTTTCATCATAATTCTTCAGGAGAACAAAAAGCCAGGTTCCAACAAGCTGTTCAACAGTGAAGATGAGGATGATGGTGCTGAGGATGATCGTTTCCAGATAAAGCCTCAGTTTGAGGGCAAAGCTGGACAGAAGGTTTGGATTAAGACTCTCTTTCAGGATAGAGAGATTTTGTTTAGTTCGTTTGAATTCTCATTCATCTTTCTTCATTTGTTTTCAGCTCATGAAGCTGCAGGCTAGATTCGGAACAGATTCGAGATTCCAGATCAATTCGAGATTTCTGGAAAGCGACGATGAGACTGAAGAAAAAGGTAACTTGTGATTTGTGATTTATTTGAGTCTGTTCTTGGACCTAAATGTGGTTGAAAGAATTATTCAACGGTTTCAATCTTTTTAACTTCAGATGCCGTGGCTCCAGAAAAAGATGAAGAAAAACAACTTCTTGAAGAGAAAAAGAAAAGTCTAGACATCCTCCAGAGCATTTTAAACACCAGCATTCAGCCGCAAAACACCAAAAAGACCAAGACATTCAAGTATGACTTTGTATTCAGATGTTCTTTCCGCACACATCTTTTTTTCTTCAAATGTTTTTAGAAAAAGTACCTTGTTCGTCTTTGCAGAGATGTTTCGACCCTGCATTACGACCCAACACAAGAGGAACACGCCGCTTTTGAGTCCAAGATCGAGCAGCCAAAGAAAGAAAGGTATTATATTATGAATACTATTTTAGTTTCCTTTGCTCCTCATGGCGTCATGTAACATTTACGTTTTTGGGGTCGTACAGCAAAGCGGCAAGACGAAAGAAACGTGAAGAGGCTGAAAAACTCCCTGAGGTGTCTAAGGACATTTACTTTGAGGTGGCGGCGGATTTGAAGGAGGTCTTCGGGATGTCCAAAGAAAACCTGGAGGAGAAGGAGATGGTTTCATGGGACAAAGAGGCAGAAGAGACTGAAGATATAATGACGCCAATGGAAGTTTCCTTCACTTCTAATGTAGAAGCCTATGAAGAAACATCAGGCGGATTCAAGTTCTCCTTCTTTGGCGAGAACGCCGCTGCGGGGACGACGACTAAGACAGGTGCATTGATCACTTACATCGAATTCATCTAGTTTTATTATCGCTAGATTATTGTATATTGCGAAAACATTGGTTTATCAATCGTTTTCGTTCAGGATTGCGGTTTGTGTTTATTTATGCAGCTTCTTTTTATTTTGTTGTTCTGGAATCACTTTTACATTATACAACATTTAACATGTAAAAATTTTCAAGTATAGAATGACTGTATTTTTTGGCCAATCAGATGAGTACAAAATCGAGAAGTTAAAAGGAGCCAAGTTCTCTTGGCAAGTGGACCCTCGTTTCCAGGACAGCAGTTCAGACGAGGAAGGCATGGACGAGGTTGAGGAGGACCAATCCGCTTCCAGCAAAATCACTGAGTAATTATATTATGATTAAAATTTTTATCTATTTGTTAATCTTTTCAAATATTTGCCTTGTATAACTGCAACATCAAATACTTAAACATTAAATGAAGTACAAATATAGAAGATCTCGCTCTCTTTCAAGGTCTCTAATCAAACAAGAAAAAAGCTAAGGTTTTCATACAGTATATTTATATAACAAAATATCGATATTTTTGATTAAAGTTTTGAACTCTCATTTATATTTTTTGCAGGGAACCAACACCAACAAAAAAGAGGTTTTTCTTTTTCTATCAAGATGACGAACGGTTAAAAGGTGAGAATTAAACTGTTTTTCTTTATTAAAGGGTTCATTTATAATCCTGACAACTTAAGATGTTCATGATCAATAACTTTTGCTATAACAACAGCATATTTGATGGATTGTTCATGCCTGTGTGTGTATAGGTCAATTAAAATGGGGTTTTATGTGTTTTTTTAAATCGATGTACCTTTAAAAGGATCTGCATATGAAACTTTTTTTATTTTTATTTTTTATCAGAGGGGCCGGGAATGTTCTGTAGAAGCGGAAAACTTGGAGACCAGAGGGAAGCCTGGGAAGAGAAGAGGACGTCACTCAGAGATGTACTTGATTTGTATAAGTGATTCATATGGAAAAAATTTATAATATAAAAAATGTATTTCACTTCAAACAAAGCTAAATGCATCCTTGTCCCTCCCACATTAAACTGTTAAGTAAAATGTAAATGCACATGTAAATGACATTAAAATGCATTAGAATATAGTATGTACATATTGTTATTATTAATAATATGTGCATATTATTAAAATGCAACATTTTATGCGCAGTCTCTTAGCTTGAAAAAGATTGTGGACTCCTAGTTTACCATATTTTAAAATGGTTGTTTGACATTTGAAAGTACTGATATTTTGTTGAGCGGTTTTTATTTATGACATGAAGTTACAGCTGTTTTTCCCCCCCAACAGGAGTGTCGCAAGAAACACAGAGATGCCAAGAGACGGCAGAGGCCGTCGCTGAAGACCTGAACAATTCTTACGGAAAACAGGTTTTCAGAGACGTTGTTGATCCCCTTCATATTCTGTTTAAAAGCTGTAATTTATTCTTCAAATTAACAGCATCTAATGCATATTCCCTTTGTATGATTGAAACATGTTTTGATTGAATAAATGTTGGTTTGCACCACTAGAGGGTGGTGTGATGATACTTTCATGAAGCAGGCTTCAGTGTTTGTTTTCATTCCTCACTCACTTTCTCCAAACCGCAGAATCAGCCCACAGAGTTGTTTTGTCAAAAACCAACTTTTGTGCTTTTCATGTTTGCTCGTGCCGCAAGATCATTTAGTACGCTCTGCTCTGAAGATCATACAAATGTTTAATGAAATGATAGGAAACTTTTTTGTGGTTCAAGGCATTCTTTCTTGCATCTAGTTTCTCAGGAAGTATTGTTCATTAGCTGCATTTTACATGTGCGGAAAAGGTTGTGTTTGTATGTGTGAAGGTGATTGAGAAAACTCTTCGGCCTTGTCTTAGTTACTATTTTGGCTAATGATAGTGATATTTGACCCCTAGTGTTTATTCTTACCCTTATCTGCAGACTCAAGCAGTTTCCACTAACTTGTGCAAAAGGGCCTTTAAGATTTCTTATTTGATTAAAGGATTCTTTAATCGTAATAATTTGGGTTAAACTTTGCATATGTGTACAAGTTTTATATATATATATATATATATATATATATATAACTATAAGTGTTGTAAACGGTCACTTTTTCCCGTTTTTTCCATTTGTAATCACTTATTTTTTTAAGTGTTCATTTAAATTAGAATAGTGTTTGAGGGTGAATTATAGCATGTCACACTCTTTAGTTACACAAGTTCAGGTCAGTTGGCACTGGAAGGTGTTTAACGTCAGTCTGTGCGAAGGCCAAGAATGAAACGTTGAAGTGCAAACATCTCACACTGTTATTTTCGTCTGCTGATGAAACCCTTAATAAATCTAGAGAAACCGTTTGGCTCTGTCCTGCTAGTGAGTGTGTTTTCACGAATATCATTGTTCCGTTGACTTTGTGTTTGATTGACAGTGGTTTTGATCTCTATAGGAATTGCGGCACATCCGTAGGTCTGAACTATAGTCATGAACACTGTGTTCAGTGCATAAACAGGACGCTGCGGTTTCCAATTTCACTGTGACATCACAGCTGGTGTCTATAGCTCATGAAGGAATGGAGCAGCTGTTCTGCAGTGACATAAGTCCCCTGAAACTGCCATTTTGTTTTGCTTAAGAACTTATATGTCCTTTTTTTGGCCATCAATCTTTATAACACGTATTAACTTGGGGACTTTCTAGAGGAAATATAGTGGTACTGTCATGACGCCAAGATGTTTTGGTAAAACTTTACAAAAAGATTTCATGTTGTTATTATCATTAGTTAAATAAACTAAGAAAAATTAGCTGTGGTTTTATTGTAGTAACAATGTTTTTTTGGCAGACTGTTTACCATTTGTTTATCCACAGTTTTACTACAAATACCATGGTTAAACTATGGTTAGTGAAGCAAAACCACGGTTAATTTGTCGTTACCAGGTTTAACTACAATAATCATGTTTCTTTTGGTTTTATTTGTGGTTAAACCATGGTTAATTCTTTTATTATTAATCTTAGTTAATGGTAGTCTCAATTTACTAACACTTTAATCCAGAGTTTATTACCTATTATTAACAAAGGTTAATAAAATTCTAAAAATATACTGCTCATTGTTATTTTATATTAGTTAATGCATTAACTAATGCTAGCAAATGGGACCTGTGTAAAGCATTACTGATGTTTGAGTGATTTTTAGCATGTTGTTAATGCTAAGATGTTGAATGTGCTAGTTAGCATGATGTCACCTGTGTGTTTCAAAAGAGCCCACAAAACGTCTGTGATTTTCTGGTGTCTTATTTTTGCTTGATTTCATCCTTCAATGTATGTTCGTTGGAATATTTTTTAACCCGTTATAAAGTAGCACATCTGTCAACAAAACACATGATCTGAAAAATCATTCATGACTGTATGAAAATATAAGGTTCTTGAGTTGCTATATGATTCTGTGGAGATTGTCAAGTTCTTGATGTCACATACAGGTTCCTCTGATTAGCATTTTGGTTTCTGTGTCCTTTTATAGCAGCAGTAGCCTAATAAATGGTTTTCTAAAGAGCTAGCAAATACAGTTCTTTGTGTAAGTTAAAATCATTCTCCAATGACATCGGGCTATAAAACTATTTTTTTGTTCTATATTTTTAAGATCTGATCTCGCATTTATAGTCCCAGGCACTTAGGGTTGCTAACTGTAAATGCTAATATGTGAATGAAGGGGTGGTAAACCAACAACTGTTAGCCTATTCATTCTCCATTTAAACATTAATTCAACACAGTCAAGTTCATTTTAAAGTATCTTTCTTGTTTTCACACCAGTTAACTTCTGTTAGAAAAGATTAGCAAGCTGTTTGACTGAGATGAATGAATACTGGAGGTTTTTATTACAAAGGGAGGCTTATTTCTGAGTGGGAAGGAACCAGAATGCTCGATGGTTTGAAATATTTACACTTTACTTTGTAAATTCCAATCATAGTGCGAATAACTTCCACGGTTACAGTGCGCTAGCCAGCTCAAAAAGACAGTCACGTGACTAGCCTGCGCCTGACTAGAATAACAGCCCTTCCCCCAAATGACACACAGACACACATGCCTGCAAGTGTAAACTGAGAGGTTTTACACATACATTGAGCTGCTTTGGACTTTGTTTTATATAAACTTGTAATTAAGTAGATGTCTGAATTTCTTATAGGTAAAACCCCTAAAATGTTAGCTTTAGCCTTGCTGGAATGAAAGTATTGATGTTAGCCTGCAGCAACAGATGCTATTGCGCAAGACTTTGCAATGATCCCCCATGCATTTACTCTGAGAAAAAACTCTCAAAAGTCTGTACTTTTCCATATTTTAAGGTCTTGTGTGTTTTCCCCCAAAACACTCCTCCCTCTGTTCCTCAAATCCCACCCTGTCCTGCCCACCAACTTCTCAAAGAGGACTTGTTTGGATCTATAACTATTACTGTTCACAACCAGCGTAGGGGCTCAGATAACATCAGCGTCTTCCATGATAGGATGGGGCTAATATCTTCAACGGCCATTTCAAAGGCTACTTGCTCTCTGATTGGCTGTTGCTGTAGCTAATCATGTTAGTGTGTGAAAGCAAGAATGTACACAGAGTCTGTTTATGCACTGAGAGAAATCAAAATCTCTCTCTCAACCCTCTTAGTTTTACACAAACCGTTTTGGCACAAAAATTAAATATGGGGGGGAAATGTATAAAAAGAGGGAAAGTGGGTGGTGTCGACTGGCACTAAAATTAGCAGCATTCCAATATGCTTGTTGCAGCAAGCTGAGGTTTATTTACTCAAGGGCTTATAGTTAGTTAAGGGGTGTGTCGCTGTGCTGGAACTTGTTGCACACTAACAGAAAAGCTGAAAATGTTACTTAAAAGCTTCAGTCTTTGGTTATGTGTTGGTTGTAAACTTTTACTGTACACGTTCTAAGCAGCTGGTTTGTGAGCATTTAAAATGCACTTAAATGTATGCCAATTTACTGTGCAAACACCATCCAAATTTTACTCTTTTGACTGACTTTAAATAATTACGATGATCATCATAAAGCATCTGTTCTCTGTGGAAGAAATTACAGATGAGTCATTTAGAAAATGCCTAATATATCCAGGAACCACACAAACACCTATAGTGAAACTATTCACATTAAAACCAGTTAGTGAGCAGTAATGTGCACTATAATTATATCTAGATATGGTTTAGAGTAAATCAAACTAAATATGAGAACCAGTGATGCTTCATTTAACACTGTCTATAGGAAAACACCTGAAAATATTGAGGATTCACCTAAGATTCCGTTCATGCCGTCAGATTGTTTCCTAAGAATCATAATGGTTCATTTATAGAAGTGAGAATCACAATATCCATAAAATGACGTCAACTGCAACTGCAGCTGGGAAGAAAATCACTGAGGGAGAATCCAAAAATGGCAGCGTTGCCTTCAGGGCATTGTTACTGATTGTTAAAGTAATTGTTTCGGTGACTGAAATGAAAATAAAAATTCTATTTAAATAAAATTTTATAAAATAAAATAATGGAAAAGGAAAAACTTGAACTTAAAGAAAATTAGAAATGTTGCCTTGGCAACTAACTGAAATAAATTAGAAGTTTAGTTAATATTACTAAAACTGAAATAAAAAAGTAATAAAATGACAAACACATTTAATAACAATTAAAATGAAAACTGAAAATATAAAAGTAAAAGCTAACTCAAATTTTTTTAAAAATACTATAAAAAATGTTCGTAAAAAATACAACCCAGGTACAGTTATAATGAAAGAATTTTCCGTATTGATTTTTTTCACAGGTGTTTTATCGGTATATTGATTTGCGCATTGCCACTGGGTTTTAAGGTTGAAGGAAATGTCCATAAAAGACTAGATGGTCATTTTCTGACAGGACGTTTTTTCCACAGATTTTTTTCTTGGAGTGTATAAATAATAATGAATCAGGAAAACCAGTCCTGATGTAATATATAAAGGATATGTTCTTGGATACATGTTTTATCAGAAGTCGTATATTTCTTAATCAGTATTCATCCTAAACCATTACTCTAATATTTAAGAGAGGATGCCCAAAGGTCAACAATTTCTTCATCTTTGACAATGAAAAACCACATTTTGCTTTCAAAAGCTGCTGCATTTTGACAAAAACAGGTTGATCAAACAAACCCCAGTGCTCAAACCACTTCAGGCTGACATAGACAGATCATCTGCATGAAACAGGGCTGTTAGTGGTGCATGCTTTGCTCTATATTAGATGTAGGAGGCCCTTTATTGTTAGAGACGTCTGTGAAGGAGAGGAGAGGATATAGAGGGAAAGGGAGGGGGCGTAAAACATGAAGTGCAGCCTTTGGGCCTGTTAGGAGATTAAGCTACGTGTGAGAGGAAGAGAGCTAGTCAGCGGGAGGGAGAGAGTCGATTGGGATTGAGTGCTCTCTTATATAATTATCTCGCTGAATAATCCTGCTCGCAGCCTCTTTTGCAGCGGGGGAAGGGAACGGACTCGCATTCACAGTCTGTGGGTCGTGCCTTCACCTTATCTGCTGTTTGCTCAATACTGCATTTGTTGCTATTTTAGAAAATCAGATCTTGGTTTGCGCTGCGTGGACGTTGTTGAGCTAAAATAATCCACATTTACAACTACATACATGTATTTGACAGACACTTCTATCTTAGTGTGACCACGGTGCATTCGAGATACATTTTTTAGCAGTTAGCACTATAGCATTTGAGGCTATGCTATATTGTGAGCATAATCACAGATAAAAGAGTTGCTAGCTACACTCTTTATCCATAAATATGTACCTTGTTGTTTAAATCAAGAACTTTTCATCTCTACACAACCATATAATCATTTACTCTAGAAAATAAGTCTAGCTACTGTAGCTAAACTTGCTAACCTTCTTGCTAAAGTGCTTTGTGCACACAGGATGTTTCAGGCTGACAACTTTTGGTGTGGTTAAAACACTCCACAACCTGACAATATGCTAGTTGTGTGAAGTATTGATAACTTGCTGAGCAGGTCAAACAGTTGTGAGTCAAGCTGACATGCCTTTTGGTCTTGCATGTCATGACATGTCATAAGAAAAGGACACTGCAAAAAAGGATTTTCTAACTTTTTTCATACATTTTTCAGAAAACGAGACTTTTTTCTTAAGTAATGTTTCTTCTCAAGACATATATTTTTTTAGATAAGTGCAATAGAAAAACAAGACAAAATAGTAAATAAGAACATAGTTTTTTACAGTGGGCATTATTGTGCGCCACTTGCACCTTAAGTTTTCAACATGGGTCACAGATTTGTTTCTATAGCAAAGGCCTTTGAGAGGAACCCATCCCCCACAAAACACACACATCCACACCAGCCCTCAACTGTTATAGGGCTCTTGGACATTTAAAGGTATAACACATATTTATTTTGGATGTAAGAATCCATGTAAAGTTTTTCAGTTTTCACTGTAGTATTTGCCTGTACAGATTTTTTTGCATTCCCCTGTCCAAACCAATGATGGAAGGATCTTTAACATTAGCAACTAAAGTACAATTAATAAGGATTTACTTGGCATCATTCTCTACAGTGGCTTCTTTTGCTTTTAATGTTTTTTGCCCCAATGATTTTAAACACAAACGATATATTTTGCCAGTGACAAATTTCAGATAAACTTAGGCTATATAGATTTCAATGAGACATGCCAAGTGCAGTAAAACTGTTTGCACTTCAAACCAGTGTGTTTATAATTACGACAATGGATTAAATAATATGATTACAAATACCATTTTGCAATATCGAGCAGCATAAAGGACTGTTTTTGCATAGCTAACAGAACTGGAGGCGAATGATGCAGTGTGTAAAGCTGTTTGTGAATATAAAAGTTCTGCAAAGTTTTAAAGATCAAAGACAAGTTATTGTCTTCTAAAAAAAAAAGAATCGATTCTGAACTGCCGAAATGATTCATCAGCAGTTCCAGTCTCAGTTCCTGTTACATACCTATTATGTACATAATAATATAACCATTTTTATATTATTACGTACGTAATAATGTACGTAATAATATATATATTTTTTAATAATGCCAGCCTTTGGTTTTCATTTGCTTGCCCATGAACAACATCTACTTAGACCCGTCCTCAAACTCTGTAGTTGTAGCTGAGGCCGGGAAGAGATTGATTTGTGTTGTCATTTGTCAACATGTCGAGAAGACGCTGTTTTCAGTGCTGCGAATCCACTTTGCTGCACTTCAAAATTAGGAGAATTTAAGCTGTAATTGATACGGAAAGAACGATGCCATCGTTACTGTTCACTGTGTACAATTGCTGAGGAAGATCCGGAGCTGAAATTCAGATATATAATGGCGTTTAGTTTCCGACACCTGTTGCAAGAGGTCGACCAATCACAACAGACTGGGCCGTCTGACCAATCAGAGCAGAGTAGACCAATCACTACAGACTGGGCCATCTGACCAATCAGAGAAGAGTAGACCAATCACAACAGACTGGGCCATCTGACCAATCAGAGAAGAGTAGACCAATCACAACAGACTGGGCCATCTGACCAATCAGAGCAGAGTAGACCAATCACAACAAACTGGGCCATCTGACCAATCAGAGAAGAGTAGACCAATCACAACAGACTGGGCCATCTGACCAATCAGAGCAGAGTAGGTTTTTCGGGAGGAGTGGTTTAGAGACGTGAGGTGCATTCTGCAATGTATATTATGAGAAAATTAAAGTGTTTTTTTTACCTTTGATGCATGTAAACCTTGGAGACCATAAAAACAAAATTAGAAACCTTTCAAATAGCATAATAATGGCACTTTAAAAATAAAGTGGATAAAAGATTTTTTACAAAGTTTCCTAAGTTTACAAAGGCTTGTCAGAATGTGAGAAATCTTGCACAATAGCAGGTATTATGGTAAGGGTAATTTTTTTACTTTATTAGGTATTTCACTATATGAATATTAAATACTTTTATGAAAGATAAAGAAAAGGAGAACAAGGCATGCATGGAGGGTCAGGTTTGACTGTATGTTTACTAAAGTTCTAGCTCTCCTTGACTGTTAGCAGTCGTCATCCTGTCTTTCCCCTCCTCCTACCTCATTATCACATGATCAGGATCTTCTGAATCACATCAGAATCTTCCTTATTTCAGAGTTTCAATTTGATTTCAATATCAGAATTCTATACTTCCTTTTCAGAACGGTTATCTAAAATGGCATTGACAGAATGTTTATGGCCTGAAAGAATTATCTTTTTTCATTAACTTTTAAAAGTATTCCATGTAGTTTCTGAATCAGTATGAGGTCATAAAACCAATATGAGGTCATAACAATTATACACAAATTATAAAGATTATGCAAGACACTGCCGAGGCATGTAACCTGTCCGTTTACAGTGTGGCAGCGTCCTTTCTAACACTTATCTAAATGTTATATCATATTTATTTGGCAAAATGAGTTGGATGTTAAACCACTTTGTTTACTGATTAACTCCTCAGTCAACCTTGATGAACCTTGATGAACCACAAAACACATTTGATCTGAACACCTTAAGCTCTGGTCAAAGGGCGCAGCTTTACCTCATTCAACACATGTACGCCCCTGAAATCTTGTTCCTGGCATAAGGCATTTTTAATCTCGAACTAGTTGGTTAATGTGCGTGTGTTTGAATAGAACAATAGATTTAAACGTTTTATTTAATGCTCTGAGAAAGTTTTCTTTCATCAAGGTTTAGATTCAAATTGATAATAATGTTTAAGAGTGCATTTTTAGAAGCTGCAACTGGTCACCAAATTTCCATTTTTAGTAATTTGACATTGGATACCTGTCAAAAACATGCTCATGCCACATTTCGTTACAAAAACAAAGTTATATTTCGCTTCTCTATTTTGCTTAAGGAAAATGCAGCTTGTTTTAGGACCGAGTATTTTTAATATTTCTTTGCATTATTTTCATGACAGTTAAACACATTTCCTCAAATTTTCATTACTGTAATGGATAAAGTAATGGATACTAGTGAAGCATAAAAATATTTATACATATTTTGATATAATATTTGTTATACTGTCTTTTATTTATGCAAATTGAAATAAAACCATTGTCGGCATATTTATTTTTCATTTAAATTAAATAAATAAAAAAAGCAAAATTACAACATCCAAAATGCGATAATGAGATAAAAATTTGTTTGTCATGAAAATAATAACAAAATATAAAAAAAAAACCTCTTCATGATCCTCAATTTCCTTTATGCCAAATTTACATTATATTTTTTAAGAAATATTATGTATAAATGATGAGGTCATAAAAATTGCAGGTAAAAAAATTTATTTAAACATGGTTTTAGATTCAAGACACTCCTGCCATGTCAACTTCCCGAAACACTCCTAAAATCC
This sequence comes from Leuciscus leuciscus, assembly GCF_965113295.1. Classification (NCBI taxonomy): domain Eukaryota; kingdom Metazoa; phylum Chordata; class Actinopteri; order Cypriniformes; family Leuciscidae; genus Leuciscus; species Leuciscus leuciscus. The sequence goes on along the minus strand of NC_138739.1, from coordinate 22,745,365 downwards.
ATTTGAAAGTCTCTTTTTCCATCTCAGTGAAGCGTTTATTTCTTTTATCGGCAGTTAATGGGCTAGAAATGGAGTCGGGGGATTGAACACACAATCCTGTAGGTTTGGCTGGAAGAAGTTGCACCACAATTATCTGACATGCATTTGGCAAGCTGTGCAGGAAAGGGGCTGAACCGCTGTTGATCAAAACACTCGGGATCTATTCATGAGAAAGATTTCATCTGAGCCTTTTTATTGAACCTTTTTGCATTTTTATTGACTAGCAAGGCTTTAAATTTCCTTATTAACACATACACAAGACTAAAGATGATAATAGGTCTCATTGCGTGCTCCAGGACGGAAACCCAATTAGTGACGCAGATTATACGGTTATATAGAGGCTCTTTTGCACACACACCTTGTCTCATGAGCATTGCTATTGTTCTTGTGTCAGATCTTCAAGAGCCAGTACTGATGTACAGAAGGGTGTGTATGTGTGTGTGCTGGAAAGAAGAAAAGGTGCTTCTTAAATGTTAAGCAGGCATCGTATTTCTGTCACGCGTCTCCTTTCATGACCCCAAAATATTTGGATAATGCCATTCTGTAAAATGTTGTTCGGTTTCAACAATGCAACTGTAAACGATGCATATTGTGAATAATCATCTTTGACAAGTCATTCTCATATTTGCAGGTTATTATTCATTGAGCAAAACGTATCCAAAATGTAAACAGTGAATAAAAAAATATAGACAATGTGTAGCAAAATGACGATTTATTATGAAAAAAACATTCACATAAGGTTTAGTTTTGCAGTACAAACCGCTGCTATGTTTGTCATGAGTGATCAAATGATCTTGATGGTGATTGGCTGGCTGGTCTCACTCCTACTTTGGACCCTTTTCTCCCCCCCAAAACAGACCAGTCGTAATACATCACAGAACAAACAAACAAAACAATGTCTTGTCACATTGCAATCGACAGATTAAGTTGTGAAAAACAGTTCAGAAACCACCGTAGTGATGATGTAAACGTGTTACCTGTGGCAGGTGTCTAAATACATGGTGCCACAGTGTCACAGAATTCTTTGAAGTCCCTTTGCATGAAGCCTTCGCTTTGCATCACGTCGTCTTCTGATGGGAAATACTGCATGCTATCCTCTTGATCGAAGCCGAAGAAGGGAAACGGCTGGCATTGCTTCATCTGACGTGCGTAAAATGTGGGTGGTGAAGGCAGATCTGGACTGTCCAACAGTGCGCCTCTAGCGTTTTCCAGCACACCAAGGTACGAGTCCATATCCGCAAAGTCCATTTCGCAGTCGGACCCGCTGTCTGTGCCAACTGAGTCCGATCGCATATGCATCATCTGATATTTCTCATGCATGAGGAACTGGTTGGTGTTCCTTGGCGCCCTCATGCCAGGTGCTCGGTTGCCTTGAACATTGGCAGGACGCAATGAGACCACAGTGGTAGACCACCGAGACGGTCTCGCACGATTTCTGCGCATTTCTGGACAGTGCGCCTTTCTTCCTGGCCTCCTTCCCCATTTGTGCCACTTGTGTTTACCACCGCCATTGCTTCTCCTCAACTCGCTCTTGTGCTTTTCCGTCTCCTTGATGGAAGGTCTGTTGCCATAGACCTCCAATTGGCATATCATGCCCCTTCCACACATTTTCTCAGTGTCTAGCATCAGCTGTAGGACGCTCTCACATAATCTGGAGGGCAACAAAGGCTGTTTCTTCTCCTTGATTAGGGGTTTTGGTTACTCGTGCCTTTCTACACGAATCACCCCCTCAGTCGTCTACCTTTTTACTTTCTTTTCCGATTTTTTCTTTGTCACTGGCTTTAGATGGCACATAGCCTGGCGCAGTGCCCTCTGTATAGGCAGCTTGACTCGCGTGTGGCTCTGATCTGAGATCAGTCACACCCCTCCTCAGCTTTTCCGAGTAACCAGTGTCTTTTTTGCCTCAGATTAAAAGCAAATTCGTTATTTAAATGTCTAAAGAGTGTAAAAAATATGTTTGTAGTTTGTTTTACTTTTGGTTAAATGCCAACAAACTACGTTTTCTGCCCGTACCTGACTAGCGCTTGTCTCGAAATGACAGTTGACATCTACAGAAATCAGCGTCTGGTGTGATATTTATAGTGTTGGGACGCTTCAAACCCCATCGAAGGCATAGGGGCGTTTCATTCTTTCTTGAGGTAAAGTATTATAAATATGCCTATAATTTGATCTAACAACATCATATATATGCTAAGTCATTCTTATATTATCAATATTTTAAAACAACATCTATTTTTACGCGAAGAGTGCCGACAACGCCGTCATTTTGGATTTCGCAAATTTTCCCCCTCCGCGATCGGAATGGTTTGTTCCTTCTCTGGGCGTCTTCGCAGCTGCTGTTCCAGGATCAGTTTTTGCTGTCAATCCGCGTCTTTTTCATATATGGACAAGACCGCTAATCTGCCCCTAGATCAGTTGAGAAACGTCATAACGACAAAGAGAACGTATACGTGATGTATGTGAAAGATGTGAGGACAACAAACTAATGGCTGTCGTATGAACGAGTAGTTCTCTTTTTAGTCGTTATGTTTGTTTCTCGGTTCTCTTTTAGGCTATTTACGAAAACGCACTCTCGTTTTCCTTATTAGGATAAGAAATGCACTATATGTATGCATATGAACACATTTTCTGTTTATTTATCCATATGACTAAGATTTTCCATCGATGTGACATTTATTGTTTAATCGAGAATCTAAAATGAGTGAACCGCCTGAACAATTACTTACTATTTTGTATCAGGGACAATCACTAAAATGCTTAGTTTATGACCTAACGGCGCATACAAACACACACTTTTCTTCTTCCATTCGACCAGCCTCGACAAACCTTTGAATAACAAAGAGGAGGAAAAGGCACTTCCTTCAACGTTAGAGGATTAAAGCACTGATTTTCTGTATTAAAGCCACATCGAGCTAGACGAACCGAGAAAAAGATGGTTGCCTTCAGCCTGACATGAATAAATAAATAAATGAACGAGTGAATGCATTCAATGCATCAGTGATTACACGAGTGAGTGAGTGAACTTCAGGATGAAAAGACAGACAGACAGCCGGATGGAGGAATGAAACGGAGATAGGAGTATAATATAGTTTGTTTTAAATAGATAGATAGATTGATCGATAGATAGAACAAATAAGAACGTTCTGGGAACTAAAAATGTTTGGGATCTCAGTAAACTTAGCCTTACCAGTCCTTCTTTGTTGCTGGATTTCCATATATGAGCTGAATACCTTTAAGAAGTAAATAAAATGTATTTATATAGGCCTATGTCATAATACGTTTTATTAATAAAAAATACTTTGTGTAACAGTGATTGTGTTAGTTTTCTTTCTTGAAATAATGGTAGCTAAACTATTAATAGCTATTATATTATAAATTGTTATATTATTAAAAAATAATACTTTACCATTTTGTTAATAAATTAATTTATATACACAAATATAAAGAATCAATCAAATTATTCGATTAACAGAATTGTAACAGAGTTCTTATAATTCATACTATATGAGTTCTTTATGATTATTTATTTAGATTTTATGTATTTTCTTTAATGTATTATTGGTTACAACCTATTCCTTGTCTCTGAAACCCCTAGGGGTTCATAATGAAATTGCAGGGTTTTAGGGTTTGTTATTGAAACCGTATGACCGTATGTTTTATGTACAGTGTTTGATATTAATATATCTACCATACTATTACTTTACGCTGATATAAAATAAGCTACAAAGAAACATACATGTATTGTTCATTATATGTATTAAATATTAGCCCATTACTTTATATGTTAGTGGGTACATCGTGAAGCAAATAGGGGAATCTTATTGAATTCACCCTGAAGATCACTGGAGTCGTCATATTGATATTGATATTTATGATTTGAGTTCTGCTGACGATGTAATGCATAATTTTAGTAGTAACAGCCTCATGCGATAGGGGGCGATAAAGCTCTCTCTGTGTGTGAGCGCCGCGGCCTGTGAGAAATACGAGTAGGAGGAGCTTTGTTTCGGGTTAAACCACAACAAAGATGGAGGCGCTACATGACAGCTAGGCTTGCATTTTTCATCGCGCCGCGCTCAAACTCGGGCTGAAGTAAAGATGGACGCGCCGCATCTGTCAGAGCAAAGCCCGGAGAAACGCGTCCGCATCGTGGGATCCGAGCTGGTGGACAATTACACGGTCAGTCTGACGGGTTTTATTTGGGTCGGCTGTTCAGTGCATGTTCATGTTTATGATGACGATTTGCGAATAAAATAAGTGAAAATGATTTATATTTTTTGTTTTGTTGGATATAAGTATATTTAGATTAGATTAAAATAGGATTTGTGTAACGTATAAAATACAACAGGCGTTTAAGAAAACAATGTGTGTTGCGTAAGAGCGGATGTTATTTATAATTAACATTTGATGATTTGCATAAGATGTCATTATAGGATTAAAGGAGTAATGTATCAATGTTTAGTGGAATCCTGTGTTTAATTGTTAATAGGAATGTTGATAGTTAATAAAAATAGCGGTTCATACAGTGTCAAAGGCCACTTTAAGGATTTGCATGCTCATTTGCATAAAATACAATATGAGTTATTATGAATCTTTGACAAACTGGAGAGGCGTTGGTTGGTTTGCAGTGTTTAAAACGCATGAATGAGCAATATTAATGAACAATTTCATTTTATGTCAAACAAATACTAATGTATTTTCTAAACCCCCTCAGGTTTACATTATAGAGGTGAATGTTGGAGATCACAGTTGGACTGTCAAACATCGTTACAGCGACTTTCACGATTTGCACGAAAAAGTGAGTTACGCAGGCACGTTCCTAAAACAATAGATCAGACCTCAGATATTGACATTGTGTTCATAGTTCACAGGGAGTGACTGATAAAACTGATTAAATGTTGTTGACCTCAGCTCACTGTGGAGAAGAAGATCGATAAACATCTGCTGCCGCCCAAGAAGATCATCGGCAAAAACTCCAAAAGCCTCGTTGAGAAGCGACAAAAGGAGCTGGAAGTTTATCTCCAAACACTCCTCAGCAGATTCCCTGCGGCAACTCCCAAAGTCCTGTCTAACTTCTTGCATTTTCACTTATATGTAAGTTTTTTTATGTGCTTTGTGTTTGATAAGAAGCGAGAGATTGCGCTAATGTGATTACAAGACTGTAAACCGAAGATTCCTGTGCTTCATATCTGTCACATGCCAGTTAAATATTAACTGGAGTTTGTGTGTAATCCATCCGAAACAATTGCATGCAACTGTTGCTCTGTTGCCTTCACATCCAGTAAAGATCAATCTCTGCATTCTCTCATCTCAGCCGTATAAATGGTTCTCAGAACAGCAGGGCCTGTTATCTGGCCGTAAGCGATGTTTTCCCGCTGACAGTAGTGGTATTGATATTGATCTCTGAGCGGCTTTTGTCTGGGAGAGGCATATGACCGGACTGAGTTGTTTTGCAGAGGAGAAATGCATTTGTTCTCGATTGGCACTTTTGTTGGATTTGTGCCTGAGTTATTTTAGCATCGTTCTATGGAAGCTTGTTTTCCTTTATGGAATGAAAAAAAATAAAAAATAATATCTCACAATTTATTTTCCCCCCCCGCACGATTGCATGTTGATATCTCACAATTCTGAGAGAAAAAAGTCAGAATTGCGGGATATAAACTGTCAGTTCTGAAACATCTTGCAGTTCTGAGTTTATATCTCATTATTTTGACTTTTGTCTCAGAATTGTGAGATATAAACAGATTATTAAAAGGGTAATTGCAGCTTATCTCACAACTATGACTTTTTTTCTTATAATTGTGTTTATATCTAACAATTCTGAGAAAAAAAGCCATAATTGCTGCATAAAAACTAGCAGTTCTGAAAAAGTCAGAATTGCACCATATAAACTCGCAATTGCGAGAAAAAAGTCAGAATTATCTTTTTTCTTGACTTTTTTCAGATTTGCCAGTTTATATCCCGCAAATTATTACTTAAAAAAAATTTTTTTTTGATTCTGTGACGGAAACAAGCTTCCATACTGTTGTGTTCAGATAATATTATCGTTATTCATATTTTTTTAAATAGGTTTTATTTTTATATTTTTTTGTTTTTGTTTTCATTTTAGTTGAAGTTTTAGTAATCTTGTGGTGTTTTGTCATTTTTATTAATGCCTTTATAGCCTTTTATTTAATTTTAATTTCAGTTTTATATTGTTGTTTTAGTATATTAACTTAGAATATCAAACTAAATTAAAACTAAAAATGTTGACTTGGTAAATAGCCTAGCTGAAATAAAGTAAGTTTAAGGTTTTTTAAAATTTTAATTTCAGATAACGTTCATTTAATTTAATGTAATATATTTTTTTAAATTATTTTTTAGTTAACTATAATAACCCTTATTTATGCACACAAAAGTGTTTCAAGGCATTTTCTCAGAATATTTAGAAGAAGAAAAAACCAAGTTGTAAGGAGGAAATTGAAGTGGTTTCTGCATTCCTCCGGCGAGATCTTTCAGGAAATGAGTTGGAGAAGCACATGCTGGTCATTAAAGCTCAACGACGTGACATTAGATTTCTAGTTTTGACAAAAACGTCCTTATTTTCAGGAAATCAATGGAATCGCTGCTGCCTTGGCTGAAGAGCTCTTTCATAACGGTCTGTTACTTTATTTCAATGAATGCTTGAAATGAAAAAATGCTTTTTAATTGGAAAAAATAAAACCTTATTATCATATTACACATTTTCTACCGATGATGATGAAATGCAAAAAAAGAGACTATATTGGCGCATAGTAGCTGATAAATGACTAAAATATTTTTGCATGTTCAACAAATCCCATTTTAAAATATTTATTTCCACATAATATGATCAGTTTTATCATCATGTATGCATTCCAGTATTCTCTGAAATATGGTGGTTGTGTCTCTTCTCCCAGGTGAGCAGTTGTTGGCAGCGGGCCAGGTGTTTTTTCTCAGACCCCTCCAGCTGTACGCCGTCACGCAGCAGCTGAAACTCGCCAAGCCCACCTGTGCCAACGGAGACGCCAAGGCCGACCTCGGGCACATCCTGGACTTCACCTGCCGCCTCAAGTACCTCAAGGTCTGAGTCTGTCACTTTACTGAAAGTATGATACATTGGTACCCGATATGTCAGTATCGATTCGCTGATAAATTTATATACAAGTATACACACATTTATTATTATTATTGATTACATTTTATACATGCGCATATATATGTATGTATGTATGTATGTATGTATGTATGCGTGTATATATGTATGTGTGTGTGTCTGTCTGTATATATATATGTATGTGTATATATATGTATATATATGTATAAAAGAAGTACACTATATATTATACAAACACACACACACACACACACACACACACACATATATATATATATATATATATATATATATATATATATATATATGTGTGTGCGTGTGTTTGTATAATATATAGTGTACTTCTTTTATTATTATTTAAAAATGTTATTAAATCTCCAATATAGATAATTATTGTGTTTATGCTTATACTTAAATGATTGTCCATATTTTTTGTTTACTCTTTGATTGTATCAGGTTTAAATATAAAAATTATTTTTATGAACATGTATTTTACGTACATTATAACGTTTCAGTGCTTTGTTGACTTATTCATTTATTATTTACTTTTATATATATATATATATATATATATATATATATATATAAATATATAAATGATTTAAAATGATAAAATAATATAAATAATAATATATATACATTTCTGACTTACTTGAACTGTTGCACCACTGCAGTTTGGGTTATTTTATCCCTTTCAATTAGGAAAAGTGAGGAAAATAGCTTTTATTTTATGTATTTTATTAGACAATTTTTAATTTTACAGTGTTTCTGAAATAACAGGAATTCCATATTATTTTGAGGCCTTCGTGTTCCTGTGTGTGCTGAATCTTCCCTAACAGCGTGTCCTAATCATGCATGACCATAGACTGTAAAAACAGACCGTCTTCTGCTTCCTTCCACTCTAGAAAAATGAAGCCAAAATATCCCAGAAATGGTCATTGCCGATTATGTCATTCAGAGCCCTGCGGTATTAAGGTCCCGCCCACACTGCATTTTTATAGCTTCAAATAACTTACTAAAACCAAACTTATTGGAAAAACAAACAGAACTACCTAAAATGAGAGAAAAAATTTATTTGAAGTGTAATGGGATTTTTTAGTGTGGCTTGTGTCCCATTTGAACACATGGAGAGGAAAATGAACAGACTTATGACCAGCCACCAGAGGGCGATCGAAAGGGTTTGGCTTCACTTTTCAGGAGGTGTGCGCACACTTGGGCATGTCATTTTGAGCATCAAGCAAAGAAATGTTACGTTAAATGAACTAACTGTATAAATGTATCAAATCGCCGTATTGGTTTTTGCACATTACAAGAATAACTAAAAGCTATACATAAAATCTTCAAACGCAGGTCCCTGGAATGAAAAAAGCGGTGGGGACGAGTAACATCGAGGAGCAGAGCCTTCCGTTTGACCTGTCCATCTTTAAAGCGCTGCTCCAGATCGAGGTGAAGACACTCACGTTTGCGTTTTGTCTTAAATCGAGGGTCTGCGATGGACAATGTTTCTAACACTTTTTGTTTTTTTTCTATTTTATTTTCAGATCAGTGATTGCGATGCCGGACAGTTAAAAGGTCTGCCTTCCCTCAAGCCCACGCTGGCCACGCTCAGCATACACCTCTCAGCCAGCAGTATGACGGTACTTTAGAGGCTTCTGTCGTTGCATTAGATTATAAAATGGATGGTTTTAGGGTCCGATAAAATAGGGCTGGGCGGTATGGCGATATACATATTGCTTCCATGGTATATAATGTCTATCGTTAGAGATTTTGTTATATTGTGTATATCGCGGTATGCAAATACATAGCACTACTGGCACTTCAGAGCGATGAAAAGCATGAATGAGAATATAAAAAGCAGGTCGTGCTTGATGTTAAAAAGAGTTATAAGCGCAGTATATCCTGAAAAGGAACTTTGTGCGGTGCGCGCACAGAAAGCTGCCTCTTTTCAAAGGCGATCGTGAACTTGGGACGTGCTCGATGTTAAAAAGTGTTATAAAGCACAATAAGTAGTGAAAAAGAACTCGATGCACAGAAACCCCCGTCTCTCAGCATGCGATCGGTAATTCAGTTCTCTTTCACATCTTATTGCACTTGATTGGTCGAATACACACGCAATTATGTCATGTAAACACAGGCGTTAAAGGGATAGTTCACCCAAAAATTTAAATTAGCCTATGATTTACTCACCCTGAAGCCATCCTAGGTGTATCCTTCTGAAGTTCATGTTCGTGTATACACCTAGGATGGGTTCAGGGTGAGTAAATCATGGGCTATTTTTATATTTTTGGGTGAACTATCCCTTTAAGTGAAAGTAAACTGTTGGGTGTAAACTGGATGTGTATCAGTATAATGAAGCATGCGTTTGGTCTTAAAGTGACAGCAGCCTAATATATTAATGTCCTAATATACCTGCTGCTCTGTGTCATTAATGTCAATCAAACAAAAGAAAGAAAAAACTTACTGCTCTTGATACAAATTTTTTTTTTTTTTTGCTTTAATAAGAATACATTTATTTTTAATTCATACAGTAATGACATTTTTTTTCACATTTGTTTATTACATTTATGTTCTAATTCTATCTATATGTTAAACCTATTGTACCTGAAAAACTTTAGAAATTAGATTTTTTTTATTTTTTATATTGTAGGCCCTATTTGTCCTGTTGTTTGTAATTTTCTGTAAAACAGAAATGAGATAAAATATCATTATATATGTCGTTATCATCAAATAAAATGTCACATATCTTGAAAAAAAGAATTCGCCCACCCCTATGTTAAAAGGTTGCAACGTTTTTAGTTTTTGCCTTAATTGTTTTGCTTTTGTAAAAGACCAAAAAATGTCTTAAAACCAACAAGCTTCTCAACCTTTTCACTGCCACTGAAAGTTGTGCGAATGACAATGTACGCTCCTCCTCCGACAGGAAATCTTAGTTCCTGAAGCGTCTGAATTTGCGCAGTGGGAACCTGAGGGTGTGGATACGGACTGTCCCGTGACGGCGATCATTCCCACGTGGAAGATGCTCACCACTCTGGACATGAGCCGAAACTTCATACGCTGCATCGACGAGTCTGTGGTGAGCTGGCTTACCTTATATGAAATAAATACCAGTTATTTCCTTGTTGATTATAAAAGTTGTGCTTTTCCTGGTCTTTTTTGTGGTTGTAGAAACTGATTCCTGAAGTGGAATTTCTTGACCTCAGCCATAATGAGCTGTCTCTCGTGGAAAACCTCCAGGTGTGTTGTCTCAAAATAATGTCTTAATATGCAAAGATAGTGAGGTTTAAATGAGCCAATGTATTTATTTCGAAATTTTTCAATGCAGCATTTGTACAATCTGGTTCACCTGGATCTGTCCTTCAACAAACTCACCGTCCTGGAGTGCATTCACACTAAACTCGGGAATGTCAAGACTTTGAATCTGGCTGGGAATCAGCTGGAGACGCTCTCCGGTCTCAGTAAACTTTACTCCTTGGTTAACTTGGACTTAAGCAAGAACAAATTAGCACAGGTAGTTCATTATTTGCACTGACTGTTGCGAAGTAATTTTGTTGAGGCAATTATTTGCTCTATATAATTCTCTCTTTCTTCTGTTTTGCGTAGCTGGATGAAATTAAACACATCAGCACTCTTCCCTGTCTGGAGAAACTGACTCTGGCTGAAAACCCCATGTGCATCATCCCAGATTACAGGACTAAAGTTCTGGCCCAGTTCTGCGACAGGGCCTCTGAGGTATGGAGCTCCTCATCATTGTTACGCTTTGAAGGAAGAGTGTCATATTACATAAATGAGGTGGTTTTCAGGACATTTTTCTGAATTTGTTTTTAAAGGATAGAGAAATGTAATTCACGTTTGTCACGCAGGTGTGTTTGGACGGTACGACCACCACAGAGAAAGAGCTCGACACCGTGGAGGTGCTGAAAGCCATTCAGAAAGCCAAAGTGGCCAAAGACCGAATGGCAAACAATGACAAAAAGGTATTTTATACTTGTTTTGTATGCAAATATAAATTAAACAGATTATTATTATCACCATTATAATTATTATTTACTTTTAAAGTTAATTATTATTAAATGTTTTGCTTTTTAGTAGGAAAAGCACTATTTCATAATCAATAATAATAATTATAATTATAATTATTTATTATGATTATTATAACATTTATATTTATTTAACATTATTATTATTATTATTATTATTATTAACATATATTATTAGACTGTTTTGCTCTACTCATTGTCTTATACATTATTATTTAACATTAATATTATTTTAACATTTATTATTAGACTGTTTTGCTTTGGTTTAATAGGGAAATTAATTTGAATACTATTTCATGATGATAATAATTATTTATTGTTCATTTTATTATATTACATTATTATTATTTTAACATTTATTAGACTGTTTTGATTTTGTTTAGTAGTAATATTCCTTTTAGTACTTTTTTTCATTATAATATAATACAAATACAAATTCTAATTATAACATTCTAATTTATTACTGTTTACCTTATTATTATTTTGATGTTTTATTATTAGACTGTTTTGCTTTAGTTTTGTTTAGTAGGAAAATTCCTTTTTTAGTACTTTTTAATAATAATAATAATAAATAATGTTATTGTTATTATCCTCATTATAATTATACAATTATTATAATTACTATTGGCCTTTATTATTAATAGATGGTTTTGATGTTGTTCAGTAGGAAAATTTAAAAAAGCATAAAAAAACATCGAAAGATGGTTAAAAAGGGAAACTAAAAGCTTTCCTAAATAAAACGGTTATGTAAAAGGCTCTTATGCAAACCACTGTTTCATCTGCCAGATTAAGGGTTCTCTGATGTAATTACTGTTTAAGGCGTGTGCTGATGGCTTTCTTTCAACTGAGTGTGACACATTATTATTCTCAAACAATCTTTTTAGGTGTGAATCGGGCTAAACCTTGATATCCACTCATGAGAATTCAAGAAAAAGATGATTCAGTGTCTGGCTTTATATGCTCACATTGATGCATTTTTGTGTCAGCATCTGTTACATAACACAAATTATCCAGTGATGAGAAAGACACGAGTTGTGGCGCCTCCGCCTGGCCAGACTCTGATAGTGACTGGATATCATCTCCACTAGACTTGACTGCAGTCCTGCTATATTATAAAGACATGAAATAAATGTGGTTATTGTCAATGCATCTACTTTTGCATATGCTATTGTAATATTATGTTGCGCTCATGTCTCGGAATTACCGTAATTTTAATGACATTAAAATTACATTAGAGCTGTTCAGTTTGTAAAGAATTGGCAGTTCTGTGTCTCAGGATTTATTTTATTTGTTTAAAATAATTTAATTTAAACAATTTTAAAATAATTTTAAATAATTGTAATAATTTAAATATTGTTTTAAACAATTTAAATATTGTTTTAAACAATTTAAATATTACATTTGTTTTCTTTAAATTTAAGAACTTAAAGTACATCAGGGAATTTTGTCTATAATAAAATAGCATGTAAAATGTGAACCCTCTGACTATCTTTTTCTGTTGAACGGCTGCAGTTTTGGTTGTTTCTATATGTCGTCACAAAAAAGCGGTATTTTTTTACGGTATTTCCGAAATACCATGAACTCAGTGCTATTCTGAGGCCTTAATGTTTCGCGATCAGAAGATATTTGATGTTTGATATGGACCAGGATTTGGACCAGTGAGATTTCTGTGTGGGTGGAGATACTCAAAAACTCTAATTAACATGAATGCGATATATCGCTTGTCGTTCTGGTTTGGACATGTTGTAAAACGTTAAGACGTTTATGATTGCTCGCACCCTTTACATTGGTGTTGGTTGTGCTTTTCGCTAAAGAGAAGCCTGATGTTATTGTTGTCAGGTGAGTGACGTCCCGGGGCAGGCCGCCGGCGGGCCGCAGTCCTCCTCGTCCTCTCTCGTCGCGCCACCCTCCTCTTCCTCCCCCTCTCTGTCCCGTTCCACCTGCTCCAGTCAAGGTAATCATGTATGTATCGCGCTGCTGGGACGAGGGGGGGGGAAACACAAACATAGAGTTAAAAGTGAAGTGTGTCATTTCAAACTGGTTTTTCAAACACTCCCATCTGTTATTGGTCGGATTAACAAGTAGTCCCGTCCCAAACTTGTTTTGAATGCGTATAAAAATGTGATAGGAGATAGTAGTGACATTAAAAAATTACACACTTCACCTTTAAAACTAAAAAAACGTCCCTCTGATTGCATGACATAATGTAAAACTGACGTTGAACATCATGAGACATTATTTCTGTTTTGGCATCACACATTTCCTACAACATTACTATACTTTTTAATATTTCAGCTGTTTGTTATTAATCTCCATTTACATGGTTTCTTCATTACGTAATGATTGTAAATGATCAATCTGAAACTACTAAATTGTTATTTTTAACAAAAGCCCAGTTTTATTTGCACAAGTGATCTAAATCTTATTTCATTTACATTTCTGTTCAGTTACTCCTGCATACTGACTTGCATACGGCTCTGCCGGTCATAATTATGTTTTGGAGATTTGGTGTGCCAATTTCTGCACTGCAGAAAAAATGAATCTAATTTCATCAGCATTCCTCCCAGATTTTTCTCATAACTTTGGTTTAAATCAATAAAATGGGCATCCATTTTCTTTGCTCTGCAGTGTCAAACTAGCCTAATCGTTGATTTTGTGGTGGTTAATTTGCAGTTGTTGCTCTAATACCGATTGGGCCTGATTGATAAAGCATATGATCTCCATATTTGTCTCTGGAGTGTTAGTTACTAAGCAACAGCCTCGGGTGGTTTTGATACCTTCCATTTCTGCCGACGACTTCTAAATATTCAGTGTTATGCACTCCTATAAAATATGATTTAAACGTGTGTATATATATATTAATGGAACAAAATTGTAGTCTAGAATAAGTTTTCTTTGTGTGTGATTACATTTTTTTACTTAATATTTTGTTTGATGACACTTGCATCATTACCGTATCAACCAGTGATGATACACCATATATTGACTGAACAAACAAATCAAATCATCACTATCCATTTTCATCATCACCACATCGAATTTGTTTGCTGTGTGAATAAAACTTACGTGACAAGAATAACTTTTTGCTTTCCATCTCCCTTTCAGATATAACTATAGAAAAAGCTTTTATTACCAAAGAGATATTAACTCCTGTGGATTCTACACTACACACCCAGAGATGCTATGATGTTTACAGCTCAGCCTGTGAGGTCATCCCGCAGGTGGGTTTGTGTTATAGCTCAATTCATTAATTAATTAATATTGTGGTGCCAGCAAAAACAAGTCCTTTTTTGCAGGTGAAAACTCAAGTTGATTCCAGTTTTTCTTCGGAGGTCACCTTTGAGAGCTGGTCAGTTCTTATAAACTTCTGTTTTGTTCCTGCTATGCCCGAAACATACTCTACGCAAACGCAAGCTAGATTTCAAGCTTAATTGCATCCCGAAATGTTTCAGAGTGCAATTCATAATGCAAGTAGTTGTTGCATTCTCATTGTTGCCACAAGGGGCGCTATATCAAAAGGCTACAGTCCATTTTTTTCCTTTTGGTGCCCAATTCAGAGGCTGCATCCTTCGAAGGCCGCATTCGAAGGCTGATTGCATCACCATGGCGCGCCAAAGGCTGTCCCAATTCGAAGGCTCCTTCAAATGCGGCCTCCAAATGCGGCCTTTGTTTCCCGTGAAATTAAGGATAATATCAGATGGATCCTTTATGGCCTTGCCTACCCCACAATTCATTACGAGCCGGTGACGGCAGGATTTTTTTTATTTTTTTTGAGAAATTGCCGAATTACACTTTTAAACGTGTGTATTGGGTTTCAACTTACTCAAATATCTAATAACCTAAATAATCTAAAACCTTTAAAGCGGGTCAAATGTTAACTTATCTTACTAAGATACGATTATGTGTAGTTTATACTCTATTATAAACAGAAATGGACCGTGGTGAAAATATTTAGAAAATTTTTGAGCCCTGTTTTGTTTTCAGACAGTTTAATATAACTTTCAAAGAAGTCTTGTACAAACGTTAGTCATTCATCAACGACAGCTGTCATCGTAGGTTAGACAGTCCCATTTAACAAAGCTCAGTCCGACCTTCATGGCCTTAGAAGTCTGATGTTTTGTTTGTGCACTTGCTTAGAGTGTGTTTCTGGGCTTATTACTTTTGATTGAGTGTAGGAGTAAAAGTGTTACCTGATATATCTGCATATGGAAGTTCCGAAAAGTAAAAGTACAGGTTGTTACGTGGTCCAGATTTTGCTTTGTTCCTGGGTCATATTTTGTTGATCCTGGAACAACATTACTGTCAGAAAATTTTGTCCTAACCATATTCCTACCCCTAAACCTAACCCTACCCATAAGTTATCCCTAAAATCAGAGGGAAATGATAGGTGAATAACACTGATGTAGAAGCACCTAACCCTGGTTGTAAGCCTAAACTTGACTTGAACTGTAAACTTGTCCCTCAAATCTGATTGATTGATTGGAATGTTGTTCGGGGATCTGCTTTGAAATCCTTAAAGGTGGAGTGGTTATGGTTGTACATTGAAGATTTCAAAACCAAACTAAACCAAAACTAAAACAAGTTGTTTAATTTCTCTTTAGCCCCTGTTGTTGTGAAGAGGAGTGGAAACCTTGGACCACAAGTCTTTTGAATCTCTTTGTGCCTCCTACTTTACTGTCCTACACTACCACCAACCAGGAGTTTACCAACCAACTTTCTGCTCACATCAGCCAGGCTAATAGAATCGAATCAACCCCGATACCTTGCAAAACCACTTCTCTGGAGGGCACGGACCAAGGCAGCCCTCACTCTGGGGATGGGTACTTTGAGATGACTCTAGATGATACCAACAAGATCATGGGTTGTTCCTCCTCATCTACTGTTCAGGAAAAGGGATCAGATGATGTGAACCGAGAATCTGCAGATGATCATGTAAAAATGGTGGCTTGGTCTCTTTGCATCAGTGTTGGAGAAGGTTTGAGTCGGTGCCCATGTTGTTTGGTGGCAACGGACAGCTCGCTTGTGGTTTTCCACACACGGTCAGAAGAAACTGCGAGTAGCTTGGAGGAACTAGCGGAGAACCTTGAGATAGACTTGGTTGTGCCGTACACGAATATTGAGACCTTTCAGTTTGATATTCCAGAGGTTTGTGTCTCTTTGAAGGTGAAGTCAAGCAATACGAGAAGGTTCTTTTTCTCAGATGCCCAAAGTCTGAAGGAGGTGCATTCTTGCGTTAGTCCTCATGTGGACCAAACTAAAGAGCAAATTTTGAACTCCTCTAACTCTCAGGTGTTCATCCGACAGTTTCTGAACTCTTGGGACTTTGAGGAAAGCGATGACAGCGTAAAAGGTGGACACTTGATCCATTTCCTTAATCTAGATCCATCTACCTCCGACAAAAATGTCACAAACAACCCACAATTTCCAAAGAACTCAGTACCCTCAGACTTTTTATCCCAAATCAGCCTGTTTGAAAGTGATCAGGACCAAACCTCCAATCCCATGATCCTCTTCCTTACTTCTCGGCACCTCTGCATTCTCAAGGTAGACTTTGTCGCTCTGTCGTCCCGGGACTCTTCGGAAGCGAGTGTGATGCGGAGCTGCTCCAAAGTAACCCGTATCCCGCTCTCGTTCACGCTACTTGACCCAAAGCAGAGCTGTTGTTCGTGTAGGGCTGTCTCAAACTCTCGCCGTTTCTATGATAACCATGTTGTAGAACTGATGGCGGGTCACGAGCGTCTGACTGTTGTTTTTGCCCTTCCACAAGACAAGTTCACCTTTCTGAGAGAGTTCATGCAGCTTCGATCCAATCTGCGGGAAATTAAGACCATCGCCCTGCAGCGCACCAAGAAAGGACACTTGAGAGTGCACAGTTATCCTGCTCCGGCTACAACCACCAAAAGAATACCTACCAGCAGGTAAAGGAGCTCATTTGTTACTAGTATATCTAAAGCTATGTTAGCATGGATGTCATTTTAGCCCCAGACCTAAGCTGTAGCCTGGAATGTAACTGAAAGGGTGTAGGCTCAAACTCTGCAAAGGTTTTCAACGTTTGTGCCTTTTGGCAAGATGCTTTCAGCAAGAATATTTCTAGGGTTGGGAATCAATAATCGATTCCAATTCTGGAATCTGTTACTTAAGGCGAGACACTACAGGTGAATAGGATAAAATTTTTAAATAATAGATATCACCATGAAACTTCCTCAGTTCATTACTTACACAAGTTCATACAAAAAATGTTTTACAAGTTTTTGAAATTTTTATGTTTAATTATGCAAATTAGGTATTATCTCATTAAATATGTGCAATTTTACATATTTTTTCAGTAGATATATCTGAAAATATGATAAAGCCAGAAGCAAAATAATTTTTTCATTTTGATTACACACAAGATGACAAAAGATGTTCAGAGGGATTTCAAGATATATGCTTTCATTACCTAGGAAATCAAAATATACTGTCCATAGCCTTAAAATATAGATTTTCGAAAAAAATTTTTTATTAAAATGTCACATAAATCAGGCCAGGAATGATTTATTAACAAATCCCTCTGAACAGATCTTCAGAATACTGCTAAGTGTATAACTGGAAAGTTTGGTGTACATAGGTGCTACATAGGCTGAGATGTTTCTACTGGAGAATGACAAAAAAAATATTTTGAGAAAACGGCAGTTAAAGATTTAAATAGCTCTAAATGAGATTTCGTCGTTAGCTTTAAATCCCCCTTTGGACATTCACGATTGGTTACTGATAGAAAGGAAATGCCCATATTTGGTTTACATAGCGTTGTGCAGGAGACTCAGAGCTTTACAATGATCCCGGACATGACAGACTTCAGTGAACAGACGGAGCTCGGCATGTCGCGATGGAATACTAACTTCCTGGTAAATTCGGGAGAAACTTACTGCCGCAAGTAAACAAAATGTAATAAAATAAACATTGTAATGTATATTTTCAGCGTTTTCTTTATAGCAGCTTGAAATAATACATATTGAAGGAGTAAACTCGGCCAAAATCTCAAAACTGACCACTGCATGAAAAATCGATGTTTTTGCCTTCCGTGTCTCGCCTTAAGATCAGGAATCATAGCCTAGAAATCTAGACGCACCCTCGCGGCAGCAAATGTATTTTGCAGCCAAGGTTGTCTAGCAACTCTCCATTGACTTGCGAGCTGGAAAAACCAAACTCTAGTCAGGCCAATCACATTGTGTATAGAGTCGGTGGGCGGGCTTAACATAGGCTACGTTCACACTGTAGGGCTTAATGCTCAATTCTGATTTTTTTGAAAAAAAAAATTTTTTTTGCAAGGTCGTTCACATTTCCAATTAAATGCGACCTTTTGTGATCTCCTGTGTGAACGTGAAATGACCCAGAAGTGACCCGCATGCACAGAAGAGTACTCAACGGTCAACGACGTCACTTGTTGTTTGCGGAAGTAGGCAAGTAGCTAAACTTTAACTGTGATTCTCTCTCACACACACACGAGCGCGCGCAGCGACCGTTACACAAGAGCCAGACAGCAGCCGCTGACCTATCTAATATCAGATTCAGCACAAATAAGTTAACATAACGTATATATAATGGCCGTGGGCTTTTAAAAAAATTTTTTTTATTAACGGGCTCGTCGAGGTCGACCTGTTCGGCAGATTTACCTCAGCTCGACGAATATGCAGTCCGTTTTCAAACCGACGACTACTTCAACGCAGAATTATGACGTTTTCCGCGTATCAATGACGTGCGGGTCGGATACATGCGACCTGGCCGTTCAGACTGAAGTCGCATTTCAAAAGATCGGATATGTATCGGATTTGGGACCACATACCCAAGTGGCCTGGGTCGCATTTGAAAAGATCGGATCTGTGTCGTTCAGACTGTCATGAAAAGATCAGATACAGGTCGCATAGGGGCAAAAAAATCGGAATTGGGTCGTTTCAGCCTGCAGTGTGAACGTAGTCATAATGACGGCAGAGTTGCAACGGTTCCGCGTGAATTCCCTGCTACTTGAAAACGAAGAAGAGCTGCTGCTGCTGGCGAACAGCGGTCTTTCGAATCGGCTTTGGCCGCGACTCTGGAAGACTTGGAGTTAAGCTTTTCTTTGAGAAAAGAACAAAGAACGGCACTGATGTCATTCTTAAAAAAGGCAGATGTGTTAGGAGTTTTGCCGACCGGATACGGCAAAAGTTTAATCAGAGAATGTCTAATATGGCGAGAAGTTTCACTCTCACTACACTTCCGGCTTCTGAACTGGTTGCAGTTCCACTCTGATTCCATATGAGGGCGCTCACAGGACGAGTGCAGAATGAATGGAGGTCAATGGCGGTATACCCCTCAAAATCCACTTTTCTCAGGATATAATTTTTTGTCTAGTAATTTGAATGTTGTATTCGAAAGGAGATGCAAAGAAATTACACATTGCTGGGTGTTCGATTTTTTAGAGTCACTTATTTGATTTAAAAAAGTCTTTCAGAATGTCAATGACGTCAGAATGCTGACGTCATTAGCAGAATGCTAGCGTGTTATGGGCAACAACAACTCAACCTGTAAGAAATCAAAACGACATAAGTACTCGTTCATTCAACTTTCGACCTAAAACCCATGTTGAACTTGCAAAATCTACAATCACATCTGAGATTTCTCAACGGCAATCGGGTGAAAGAGACAAATTTAGCCGTCTAGCCCCATTGACTCCCATTCATTTTGCACTCATGGCGAGCGCCCCCAGTGGAACTCTGGTGGTACTACAACCAAAATTCGGTACAATAGGGCTTAATAGGGAGTGGACAGGCTCTCCGTAGACGGGCTCTGGTTTAATCTATCAACTAGCTCTGCTGGTGGGAAAACGCTCTGGTTGGTTGTAGCGCTATCCTATTGCGTGCAGAGGGAATTTGAAAGACAACCGTTTATCCCGCCCCTCGGATTGAGCCCTGCCAATGGTGTGTTCCCAGACCCGACATCTTGATGTGGGTCTGGCTTGTCAGGCTACAGGAATCAGATACTTGCTATAAAATTAAAAAGGCAATTCCTCTTATCGATTCCTTTGTGTGCATTTAATATGACTTTAAACCATTCAAGAGCAAGAAGACTTGTGCACTGTTTTCTGTGCTGCACACACATTCAAAACGAGCACAAAAAAACCCACCTCTCATACTAAATAGTGGGCGATACTGAACTGAGTTCTCTTCCGCGTCTTTTTGAAAATCTTAAAACACTGTTTATTTAAATCGTATCTTTGTTCAGTTGTATTTATTTGTGCGATTGCTCATTTGTTTATTTGTGTATTATATCCATAGCTCTTAGCATAAGAATTATGTTGGTAACTCTTAAAAATAAGTTTCTAGAAAAGAAAGGACAATAACTCTAACCTTATACCTATCTCTAAACCCTAATCCTAACTTTACAGGTGAAATGGGTTGGGAAATGGAATTTCATAATGTTTTGAAATCATAGCCATAGCGGTTAGCATGAGGTTAGTGTGATAAACTTGTTTTCTAACCAACTTATGTCATGACCAAGCCTAAATTGCCAAAAGTGCAAGTAACATAATTTTTTCACAAAGAATTATGTAACTCTAAACCAGATGTTCTTTGGGCTAGAAAAGTAATCCCAGCTCAATCATATCTCTAATCCTAACATTACAGATGAAATGCTTTTTAATGGATAACAGAAATGCAGAAGAGGTGATAAAACACATCTGCTAAATGACTACTCACTTTTCCTAAGGCAGCATTTGTTAATTAGTAAAACTTAAATGGTTCTTCTTAGCTGTTTTCACAGTAGATATACTGCACTGCTTTTTTCACAGCGTCCCTCAGGAAGTTCCAAGGCCCCATCTGACCCTGTCTCTGCTGTATCCAGCCAAATCTCTCATTCAGCAGCTGATGGAGGACAACCTATGTCCCTCGCACCTCTCACTCTCCTCTTCATTACTCCTCATCTCATCTCTCAAGGGGGACCAGCTTGTTCACTTCTTCCACGACAATATTGCCGAGGCAAGTCATTCGCTCATTTCACACTTACAGATCTAATATGAGGAAATTTCCTGGATGTTTTGTCGTAGAATTTTCCCAATGGAAGTTTCCTTTGCAATCCCTTGGGTTTATTGTCGTCCCTACACTGTATATTCCTCGTTTTGTACTCCCTGTCAACCCCTCTCTTCCTGTGTGCGCTCTTGGCTCCCGTGAATTTGTTTATTTACTTTGACTCTGTTACATTTGGCCAGCTGCCCTTGTTTTCAAAAGGCGACTATCTGAACTATTTTCCACTCATTCTCAAATGTCCTATGCAATCAGTGCACTGTTTGTACAGGATATTCCAGACTGAATTTAAACCGTAAACAAACATGCCTAACATTTGAACTTTGCGACATGATTAGCTACCCTCACTAGAACTATTTATGCCCTACACTTAATTTGAAGTGTTTCTTCAAAATCAAATGAAAACTAGCATGGTTCAAGGTATCATTCATGTTAGTTTGCAGAAACTGAATGGAAGAAACAAAACTCAGACCATAAGTTTGAGCAGTAATGCTTGTCTAAGCAAACGCCACTAAATAAACTGCTGTATTATGAGACAAAGAGGTGTTTATCTTGCTGATGGCATGCAGGTGGAGAATGAGGAGCTGAAACACATCTTGTGGACGTCGGTGCTCTTCTACAGATCTCCTGATGTGGAGACAACAGCCTGTGTCCTGCTGTCCACCAAAGCCATCTACTTCATCCTGGACGACACGGCGTCCTCGCTCACCAACCAATCAAGTGAGCAAAACCTTACTTTACATTTACAATGACAATTCTATTATAATCTGATCTTCAAGTATATTCAGTTCTATTGTTCATCTGATAAATTCAGTTTGATTATATTCTGCTCTTCTGATTTATTCAGTTCTATTGTTCTTTTCTATTCAGTTTTATTTAGTTTAATAATTTTTTTTCTGTTATGCAAATGCATTTCATTCTGTTTTGTGCTACTTCGTTCTTTTTATTCCAATCTGTTTTCATATATAGTTGTTCTGATATATTGTTTTAATGTAATGATTTTTTTCTGTGCTATTCTGTTCAGTTCTATTGTTTTCTGTTCTTCAGATATTCTGTTATTTTATTCTATTCAGTTCTATTGTATTCTGTTTTTCAGATATTCTGTTATTTTATTCTATTCAGTTCTGTTGTATTCTGTTTTTCAGGGTATATTACTGGCTATTTTATTCTATTCAGTTCAATTGTATTCTGTTCATCAGATATTCTATTCTAGTCAGTTGTGTTGTATTCAGTTTTTTTGGGTATATTCTTGGCTATATTATTCTGTTCGGTTCTATTTTATTCTGTTCTTCAGGTATATTCTCGGCTATTTTATTCTATTCAGTTCTATTTTATTCTGACCTCTAGATATTCTGTGCTTTTTTATTCTAATTAGTTTTATTGTATTCTGTTCTTCAGATGTATTCTGTTATTATATTCTATTTAGCTGTTGTATTCCGTTCTTCAGATATATTCTGTTATTATATTCTATTTAGCTGTTGTATTCCGTTCTTCAGATATGTTCTCTGCTATTTTATTCTATTCTAATGTGTTCCGTTCTTTAGATATTCTGTGATATTTTATTCTATTCAGTTATTCTTCTGATACGTTCTGTTTTATTATATTGTATTATCTTTTCACAGATGTATTCTATCTTATGTAAGCATTCTGTTCTGTTGTATTTTATTTTCACACACTATTCAATTTGGTTCTTAACATATATGTTTTTGTATTCTGTTCTAGTAATCAGTCTAGAACATTAAAATTGATTCATTACATTGATCTTGCAGTGATGTGGACCTGGCAACCATCCGAGCATAAGGACACAGATTTCCTCATCTCCTTCTGCTTCACCCTCAAACTGAAGGACCTGCAGAGCGTCAACGTGGGCTTGTTTGATCAGTACTTCCGAGTCGTCGGTGAGTTTGTTGTGACCGAGATCACTACTCGTACAATTTTCTGTAGAAATGCACGTGATTAGATGACATATTTATCAAGCCGACACCGATTGTAATAATCAGCTTAATCAAAAGATGCACCAATAAATATAAATGCATGCTGTGTTTTCATTCCATTTGGTTCATTTGTGCAACAAGGAACTGCTAATATAGCATTTCACATTGCTGTTTATCTCTAGGGAAAATGCCTTTGGCAAGAAGCTCACATTCTATGTATTTTTTATACGGCAGACAGGTGCAAGTGCCATTATGTGTGTGTTACAATTAAAAATGTGTGTACAACAGTTTTGCAAGCAACACTATTTATTTGATATATTTAGCATCTCCTCTAACTGTGCGATGAAACAGAGTAAAAACAGTTAAGTAAGTTTAAAGAGTTTAATCTTTCCTTCTTCAAAGGGCCCTCGGCTGATCACATCATTTCCTGTCTGACTCGTGATGGTTACGGCACGCATCGCTTCCTGCAGCAGCTAATGATGGTTTTGTCCCTGCTGGAGAAAGTTCCCTCTCCTGAACCTTCTGAGCTGGATTTCTACTCGCAGTTTGGAAACAAAAGCACAGGTTTGACTGCTTGGATGTCTAGAATAAAAATCCAATATATCGCTCATCCTTTTGACTGAATGTTTACCAATGATATTTTATTCCCTCATAAATCAGGTAAAATGGAGAACTATGAGCTGGTCCACTCCAGCAAGGTGAAGTTTGTATTCCCAAATGAGGAAGAAATCGGAGACCTCACCTTCATCGTGGCGGAGAGAAAGACCCCGCAGGCGCAGTCTCACTCCTTCAACATCCTTTTGTACGTACTGGTGTTCCAGGTCCACGTCATTCCAGGCCAAACCAGCCAGAACCAGACTGTCCTACAACCCAAGACTCTTATACTCACCAGCACGGACGTCTTCCTCCTGGACGAAGACCACATCAGTTACCCGCTACCCGAATTCGCGAAAGAGCCGCCGCAAAGAGACAAGTACCGCCTCACGGACGCCCGGCGGATTCGCGACTTGGACCGCGTGCTAATGGGCTACCAGACTTACCCGCAAGCCCTCACGCTGGTGTTCGACGACATTCCCGGGCCGGATCTTTTGTGCCACCTTACCATGGACCATTTTGCTGACGCCGACGGGAAGGGCGACCGGACGCAGGGGGTCGGAGGAGCCGAGGGCGAGGTGCAGTGGTGTATTTTCGTACCAGGGGCGGACAGCAGAGAACGGTTGATATCGATCCTGGCCCGCCAGTGGGAGGCGCTGTGTAGCCGAGAGCTGCCGGTGGAGCTGACGGGATAAAGCTCGGAAAATGCGCAGTATTTACCTACACATAGTATGAAGAACATTTGTTTTTACGAACCTTTTTTTTTTTTTTACTGTTTTGACACAATGCATCCTGGGAAGCTGTATTGTAGAGTCCACACGAGTGTAATATTTATCATCTCAGGCTTCAAACTTTGCTTTGCTTTTTAGCCATATTTATCTGCTGCTGTGTACAATCGGCCATGCATCATAAAATGTGAAATGTCTGTTATACAGTTTTGTGCTACAGTGTTATTTAGATTTTTCAAGTTAATTTGTTGTTCCATGGCAACAAAATGATTTTCCAATAGATGGCTCTTAATGAACGAAAAGATGTATATAGTCTTTCGTTTTTTACAGAAATGCAATTTTAAAGTGTTATTCCTTTTTTAGAAAGTATTCCCGAGGTGAATCTGCAGATTTATTTGTACAAATATTCAAACGGAAAACCACTTAGCACGTTTGAGCTTCATGAGATTATTGACCATGGGATTTCTGACTGATCGTGCACTTTTAATTTTTTAAAATAAATGTGAGTAAATGTAAACGGCTTTTCTTTTTATTCTTGATTAAATATCCAAATATTTTATTTCATCCACAAAATGAAATGCTTAAATGAAATGCATGGCCCAAAAAAGAGAAAAACCGAACAGAAAGTTAAATCTGGAAAAATCTCCAAAAACATCTGGGGAGATGTATTCAGGCTTTGAAGAATTTATAAAATAATAATTAATATAATATTTTTTATACAGTATAACATTTTATTTATATATTTTTTAATACTGTGTATTTGATATATTATACATAATAGTACTATTTAAAGTTATATGTCATACGTATGAGTGATGAAACATGCATGAATGAGAAAATAAAGAGTGGGACGTACTTGATGTTTAAAGTTATTCAAGTTTTTAAGCGCCATAAGCTGTGAAAAAGAACTCAAAGCGGTTGGTGCACGCGCTGACTGACACGCACATGAAGCGCGCACAGAAAGCCACCTCTGAGATAGCATGTGATCTTGAATTCAGTCCTCTTTCACGTCTTATTGCACTTGAATGGTCAGATTTGACGCACAATAATGTAAAAATGCACGTAAACTAGTCGGTTATGTCTTAAATTAGCGTAAAGAGCTGGGTGAAAACCGATGCGTGTCAGTAAATTGGATCCGTGCATTCGGTCTTAAAGGGAAAGCAGTATAATAAACTGCTGTCTGTCTCATTAATGTTAATCAAACAACAAAAGACAAAGAGAAAACCACTCACTCCTCTTGACTGAATCACTTGTATTTTTAATAAGAATCAGTTCATATTTCTTTCATACAGTGAAGACTATGCACTGCTTTAGTTATACACTTGATTATTCAGTTTCTGTAGTATTTCTTACTACATGTTAAATAAACCTACTGTAGCTGAAAAAAGTTGATTTAATTTGTATCTTTGCTCTATTGTATTTGTCCTATTGTTTGTAAGTTGCTTCGTTGTTCTTATTTGTAATAATAAAAATAAAATAAAAATAGCTATATCGAGATATATATTGTTATCATGAAATAAAATTTCTCATACCATGCAGTAAGAGTTTGGTCAAATCGCCCACCCCCATATAATTATACATATATTATTACCCTAGAGTATGTAACTTTGCATATTTTTTTATTTTTATGTTTTTGTCTGGTTTTTATTTTAGCTGCAGTCTACACTCTATGAAGGAATATGTCCAAATTTTGTTCAGATATATTTAATGCTGTTTTTTTTAAATTGGTTTTATATTAAGAAAAGAAGCAATTAATAATAAATTCTTTAAAATGCTAGGTAAACGTGCCTGTAAACTTTCACATCTTTAAGGCTATATCTGTATGAATAACAGAAAGATATGGACAAGCGAAAACTAAAGTGTGTCGCGTGACTAACCAAAGGCCTGGTTGAGCAAAAAGAAAAAACCTCTTCTCCTCTCTCCAGCCCGTTGTTCCCTCGAAGACTGAGAGTCAGCGATATTAGATCCTGCTTTGAAACCCTGTGGCACGGGGCCTGTTGCTGAAACATTCACGGCCTGCTTGACCACTACCGACACGCACACAGGGTCACGCACAAAACCACGCTTCGGGGAAACTGACGCAGCTTGTCAGCGCTGTAATTTACAACCCTGCGTTGTCATTAAAGAGAGAGGAAAGGGCAGGAAACATTTGCTCTGTGCTGCTGAGGTGTCCAGTGCTGGGCATTGTCGCTCTCACCCCAGCACTTCCTGTTATTCCTTTGGCCCGGGGTGAAGGTCATGCTGGACTCACTGTAAACTTTGTTTCTGTGAAATGCTGGATGTTCAGGTTATTAAATATGGGCCATTGAGTTTGTGGCACTTGCTTTGTGGCAGTTTGAACTAGCCTTGCAACTTCAATAACATTGTAATGTTTTCTGCATGTTATGTTTGTTGTTGCTGTGGAGCTGAATGATTTTTTACTTCCCAAACAATCATGAGTGAAGCGTCTCTAATGAGCTGAGAATTCATTGAAAATGGTTTCGGATTTCATATCTTTTTATAAATATGACACTAAGATACATTTTAATTACCCATATGGTTGCTTAGAGGTTGCCAGGGCATTGCTATGCGGTTGCTAGGATGTATTGGGTTGCATTACGGCTGCTGAGGGATTGTTAGTGGTTGCCATAGTGGTGTTCAAGGATCTGCTAGTGTCTTTTATTTTATGCGCATTGCTGTGCAGTTGGTGGGTGGTTGTCAGGGCAGTGCTTTATGGTTGCTAAGGTGGTCTGTGCTTTGCTATGTAGCTGGTTAGGCATTGTAGGCGGTTGTGGTTTCCAGGGTGACTACATGGTTTTTCAAGCATTGCTAAACGATCTCTCAGATATTCTCTAAAGCTATATTTTAGAATATTGCTATGTAGCTGCTAAGGTGTTGTGCGTGGTTGCTATGGTTGTATGTTGTATGATTTGTTGGAGTGTGGTAAGTGGCTTTTAGTATGCTACTGCCAAGATAGTGTTAGTTAGATAGTGTATAGCTGGTTGCCAGGGCGTTGCTATGTGGTTGCAAGTCTATTCACAGGAGTTTTTAGCGCATTTCTATGGGTTACTAGGTGTTGCTATGCGGTTGCTAAGGTATTCTGAGTGATTTATCATAGAGTGCTATGCAGTTGGTAACGTTTTTAGGCTGAGTTGCTGAGTAACTAAGGCATTGTGTGTTCTCAGTAGTTTTAGCGCATTTATATGCAGTTGATAGGGTATTGCTATCCAGTTACTAACTAAGGTGTTGCTATGCAGTAGGGCTGGGTAAAAATATTGATTTCTCTATTTTAATCTATCTGTTTCTATGCAGTTACTAGGGTATTGCTATGCGGTTGCTATAGGTCAGTTGATAAATGAAGACATTGTAGAGCACCTGCCGGCATACAATAAATCGCAATATGATATGAAACAAAGTCTCAGATTTCACATTCTGTACATTTTATTACGAAATTAAAAAAACAAATACCGTTTTGGCGCTCTTTAATCTGGCGCGAAAACTTGGTGTTGCAGCATCACATCCAGCAAAGGCAAAGCACACGTGAGTGACGTGAACTGATCATCTCTTTACTATTTACACGAAATATGAATGAACATTAGAGGTATGTTGAAAGATACAGTAAAACCTACCGAATTCCGTAACAGATTAACAATATGTTATTCTACCTCAGAAAAGTCATTCAGTGACCAAAAACTCGTTAGTCAGCTAGAAAAAGCAACTTGCTAAATATAAACCATATTACATAGGCCTATTCATTATATAATTTTACTGTTCTTCACAATTTAAATGTTAATATTGCAAAAACCGAATTGAAGTAGAAACGGTTATTATAAAGTTAGTATTATAACTTTATTATTATAGCATAGTTTTCAGCATTAGTTGAGAATTTTTCTTGAGAAAATTTGCCATCTGATTTAGCCTACCGTATGCAAATGAATCGATATCGATATGGCACAAATTTGTGTCAATACCCAGCCCTACTATGCAGTTGCCAAGGTGTTCTGAGTGTTTTTACATGCGCATTGCTATTCAGTTAGGCTACTAATTTCGTTGTGGTTTTCAGTTCATTGCTGAGCACTTGTAGGTGGTTTTAAGGGTGGATTTTAATGCACATGGTTAGGGTGTTACCCAGCTAACAATTTAACGTTCTGGGAACGTTAGTTTTTGGTTCCCAAGAACGTTCCCTATTGGTTAGCCAGGCAAGTTTTCTTTACGTTAATAGAACGTTCCCTATAGGTTAGGGGAACGTTCCCGGAAGGTTCTCGGAACGTTCCCGGAAGGCTCTCCTAGCGTCTACACATCCTGATATGCCTGTACACAAATTATAGGTCTACAAAAAACATATTCTACATTGTTTATTGTTCAAACACTTAAGAATCCTATGAATATATTATTATTACAATAAATTGAATTTACAGAAACTATCATTAATAAGTAAATCAATCAGTTTGTATTAAATAAATAAATCAGCACACAATCCATGTTTTTGTTGATTCTTTGTTTAATTATCAACCTAAAATAAGTCATCAAAAACAGCGTTAGCAAAATGTATTCAGGAACAGTAATTTACATTTAATATTTCAAACATGAAAATATTTCAATAAAAAAAACTGCACAAACATTTTAATTAAAACTATCTTTTTGCAAACTGTAGCCTATAACTTACAACAAAATTGAAAAAGTCTTAATTTATATACAATATACATGAATGTGCCAATCTTCACTCCGCTCAAAACATTTAAACTCCCAAAACCATCTGCAAATTTAACAAGAAAATAAAAAGACAACGCGTTACATGGACACACAATCCCATGCCAAAATTCAAGCCCTGTAATGGCATTAATATTCATCCGGAGCAAATGAAAAGAGTGAGGTGGGATTGTGTGTCACAAGCTGTAGGAGATATGAGAGCACGAGCACTGCTGGTATCGTGTATTTATTCAGATATTTCAGCATCAATGTGTATAGAAAAATGTATATATTTGAAAACACTACATTGCATTTATTTATATTGCACTATTTATTATTTCAGACTACAAATCAAAAAAGGAATGTTTTATATAGGGGTAAGGATACCCATTAAGCCTATGTACCCTTTAAGCCCACTTTCGACTCTGAAGTCAAATAAAAAACAGAGAAAATAATATTCAAATCTAGTGAACTCTGACCTGCGAATTTGCTCTACATATAACGTATAAGTCTCACCTCCAATGAAGAATTTGAAAACCTGTAACTGCTGTGTTGTTTATGAGAGAGAAAGAGAAAAAAGTTTGAAACTATATCAATTTTTTTTTTTTTTTTTTTTTTGTGACTTTACACCTACAAATTCCACTGTCACAGGTGCTCAGTTTTGCTATAATGATGCCCTCACAGAACATGGTAATAATCAGCCATCCATGCAAAAGCAAAGGTCGGTGTAGTTTACAGGAACATCTGTCCAGGCCAACATCTGATGCCTTGATGCCTTCCGCTGGGATCCCAGAAAACCTGAAATAAAAAAAATAGTACAGTTCAAAATCTATCATACATACATCTCATCTGGTATCACAAATTATCATTCCAGGTTCACTTTAAGATATTGAATTGCACGATATTGAAAAATTTAGAGTTTATTTAGAGATATCAGCCGTATGGCTAAGTGCAGGCGCTAACGGCTCCGGGTTTGTATCTGGTAAATTACCCCACTAATAATGCCCAGAATGGTACCAAACTTCTACAGTAGTACAATTAGGTTCTGTACTCATTAAAAGAGGCATTGGAAAGTTTGTAAGTACATCAGGAGTTTATTGAAAGCAGTGAAACCAACAGCGAGAGATGGGAGTTTTGTTGTTTGTCAGTTGTTGATGACGTTTCTGGTTTCCATCTGCTCTCGCGCAACACACGTGCGCGCTCCAGTGTTTGATCACGCGCATGCGCATTAAAACACTTCAAAGTCACGCAGCATTTAAATAAACATATAGAATTAAAATATATAACATAATTTAAAATATCATTAATAAAAAGTTATTGCGAATAGATCTGAACGTTGTTGGTTATCTTATAACCTTAGGGGACCGTACTGACGACGTTGTCAGTTGGTAATCTGCCTGTTAATAGTAAGTGATATTAAAATAATAACCTGCAGAGAACGTTCCCAGAACGTCCTCTTTAGGTTATAAAAATAAAAACTAAAATAACCTGCAGGAAACGTTCTAGGAAGGTTCTCTTTAGGTTATAAAACTAAAAACTAAAATAACCTGCAGGAAACGTTCTAGGAAGGTTCTCTTTAGGTTATAAAACTAAAAACTAAAATAACCTGCAGGAAACGTTCTAGGAAGGTTCTCTTTAGGTTATAAAACTAAAAACTAAAATAACCTGCAGGAAACGTTCTGGGAAGGTTCTCTTTAGGTTATAAAAATAAAAAAATAAAATAACCTGCAGGGAACGTTCTGGGAGGTTCTCTTTAGGTTATAAAAATAAAACCTAAAATAACCTGCAGGAAACGTTCTGGGAAGGTTCTCTTTAGGTTATAAAAATTAAACCTAAAAATAACCTACAGAGAACGTTCCTAGAACGTTCTTATTTGGTTCCCAAAAAAAGAACCAAATGAGAACCATATGGGAACGTTAGGGGAACGTTCTGTGTTTGCTGGGTTGCTATGCAGTGTTTAATGTCTCGTTTCCACCAAGCGGTACAGTACGGTACAGTACAGTACGATTCGGGACGGTAAATCCTGATCCGTCTTGCGTTTCCACCGCCAACAGTGCCATAGCCTACTTAATAGGCGTGGTGTAGCCTGTGCCGGAAAGAAGTGATCGACGTCATTTTCGCGCGAAGAAGAAAGCAACATAGTAAACAACAATGGATGACATACAGTAGATCTAGTTCTTGCTTCTCGGCATGTGGCTGTTTATCACAAGAAGCCACGTTGCCAAGTCCGGACTTGCCAGGTCCGACTCAGGAGAATGACTCCCGAGGACGCGGGAACAGCGCGTTCTTGAAAGCGTCACTCAGCTCTCTCTGCTCCTCCGGGTATCTCTGTGTACATTTTAGGCAATAATAAAAGGAAATATGTTATAAAACACCACTCTGCCTCTTTTCGTTTTCATTTAAAGCCACACAAATGTGGTTCAGGCAACACATTGATATATTCACTGCATGTATAACGTTTGCCTATTTATAACAAAACAAAATATAAAACAACCCTGCCTCTTTTCGTTAAATTTTTTTAAATATTAAACATATTACTATGATCCAGGCAATATGTGCATTTGTACTCTGATCATCTTCACGGTAATAAAATGAATGACAAAACTCAACCCTGTCTCTTTTTGTTAAATTTCAGTTTTATCAATAATAGTCATTATATAAGTAAAAAGGTAGAAGCTATACAATAAGAAATAAAGCAAACAAATCAGTCAAACATACAAAGTCAGTGCTCTACTCTAACGTTCCAACGGTAAAGTTAAATAGCCCAAATATATATAAAGTTATGAAACTTCACTTAGCCCTCAGCCAAAACGATTGGCCAGGGAACAAATTATAGATTCACGAGACCAAATATCCCCCGCTAGGTAAACAGAATTATATCTCACGTTATAACCACTACAGACGTCAGAGTCAGCGGCAAACGTCAGAACGACTAGCCGAGGAAAGGCTGTTCCAGGGGGGGTACATGAGCGCCGAGCGCCCGGTGATCGCCTGGATCTCACAACCTGGATCTCACAACCTGGATCTCACAACGTGGATCTCACAACCTGGATCAAATTTTCATAAATCTTTACACATAAACCACAGATTTGAGCTTTAAACAACTACATTCTCGCCTGAAAAACTGAATAACAATAACAGTAGTATTATATATCAACTGTTATGTCTTCTTATGTTGTC
Source organism: Leuciscus leuciscus (assembly GCF_965113295.1). Classification (NCBI taxonomy): domain Eukaryota; kingdom Metazoa; phylum Chordata; class Actinopteri; order Cypriniformes; family Leuciscidae; genus Leuciscus; species Leuciscus leuciscus. The sequence goes on along the minus strand of NC_138739.1, from coordinate 22,713,040 downwards.
ATTCCCCTTGTAGCACGCGCAAGTGACGATTCTCTGTCAATCAATCAACGTTCTGCAGTGAGTCTAGCTCCACCCTTTAGGTACTGTGCTAGGTCCCCCAACGGAAGGGTACAGAAAAAGTGGTACGGTACGGTTCGGCATTTTGGTACCATTCACACATTTTGACAGTGGAAACGGAAATAATTACGTACCATACCATACTGGGTACTGTACCGTACCATACCTTAGGTGAAAACGTGCCATAAAGTTTTCTCTGTGGTTTTTAGTGAATTGCTGAGCATTTGCTAAGGCAATGTAGCAAATGTGCAGGGTGTTACTACTGTATGTTGTAGCAAGTGTGTTTTTACTAGTTTTAGTGCATGTGCAGCTGTTAAAGTATTCTGAGTGGTTTTTCATGCAATGCTTTTCAGTTCCTAATTTCATTGTGGTTTTTAGTTCATTGCTGAGCTCTTGGTTTTCAGGGTGTTCAGAGTTGATTTTAGTGCATTGTTATATGGTTACTAGGGTGTTGCTATGCAGTTGCCAATGTGTTCTGACTCCTGAATGTTTTTTCATGAATTGTTATGCGGTTGCTAAGGCTTTCTCTGTGGTTTTCAGTGCAATGCTAAGCAGTTGCTAAGCCATTGTAGGTGGTTGCCAGGGCGTTACTATGTGGTTGCAAAAGTGTTCTTAGTAGTTTTTAGTGGTTTTCTATTAATTTCTTAGTTGTTTTGACTGCAATTAGCACAGTAATATGCATTTGCTAGAGTGTTCTGGGTGGTTGCATACTGACAAAGAGCCCAACCTCAAGTCTTCATAATATTCCGGTCTGTAGCAGATATGGCTCAAGTCCCTCTTTTAAGGACCTTGTTTATCATCTGCTGTACAAAAACTGTCCAATCACTTAGAAAAGTAATAGCACACCTCTTCTCAAAAAGACGAGTCAATGCATGATGCGTTACATGACAAAGTTTAATATTTAGCAAACACTCTTAATTATTATGTGGCACAAAAACCCTCAAGAGAATTGGGTCGACAAACTTTAAAAAATAAATTAAAAAAATAAATAATGACCACTTTTAACCTGACATGCACATAATTTTGTTTTCTTTTCAAAGTGAACATTTTTATCTCTGTCAATAGTTTCACTATTCAGCAGACAGACACAATAGCAGGAACTCTCAAAGTCTCAAACTGATGACACAGCAGAACCGCAGAGTGAACACTGCTGTTTTTAACTTTATTGAATGTCTGCTTTCCAATTTCAATCTACTGCAATCTAATAATCTAATAATACTTTTTAAATTACACTTTTATTCTTTTTTCAACAAGTGCACTTAAATAAAAGTCTAAAAAGACTCTTGAAGGGAAATAGAATAAAAGGTATAAAAGTTTTTGATTGTTCAAATAATATTTTATCAATCCAGTAGGTCAAATGGTAGAGCAATGCGCTAAGGACTCCAAGGTCACGGGTTGAATTCCCACAGAAAACAGCAACTGATAAAATATTTTAGATAAACGTGCTGCTAAAGGCACAAATGTTGCTGTTTAAATATCTTGTTTTCTCACAGGTTTCTCACTTTAAATAACAAGGCGACCTTAACTCTAACCCTAACTCTGCTGGCACTAAATGTCTGTGTGACCCTGTGAGATAAAGAAAAATGTGCTAATGCTCAATGTACCGTTTTCAAATTCTGCTGAACCCAGCAATCTTGTCAGCTGACAAACATGGACTTCCCAAACCAACATGGAAGCGATGCAGTGGAGGAAATCCGGTGATTTTCCTGTCAGGAAAAGATGTTTTTCTCACCCTTACTCTTGCTTGAAGCCGCTGTGTGGTCATATCAAACCTCTCTCGCTCTGTGTCAAGCTGCTCAACATGCAAATCCTTGAAAGCACATGAGCAAAAAGGTCTGAAGAGGTTTTTCTGGAGATGTTTGAAGTCGAGATATCCAGTTGTGTCCTGTGACTGGAGATTGTGGCCGGTCTCGGGAGATGCTTTTTTGTTTGTGTTACATGTTTATCTGACTACTTTTCAGGAGTTTTTCTGGCTTTGAGGAATTAGACATGTCTTATCTTTTCATTTTGGGACTCACGGTACTGTGGACTATACAGATTCAAGTAAGTTGCTTTTTTTTTGTAATTGATCAGTGTACTGGTACTGAACCATTATACATTTGTATGGGTGGTATAATTTATAATACTTTTTAGACATGTACAGTTCTGTGCTGATGCTGTGGTATTCTTTGAAATAATATGTAAACGCCTTGTAAAAAGTGGCAATACCATGGTACTTTGCTGATGCCAGATGATAAATACTATGATACTTTGATTACTATGATAGATAGTATGATAGACCCCAAAGCTGTCCATCATACTATCTATAATAGTATAAATCAAAGTACCATATATTATCGTAAGGTGTTGAAAGTGAAGTCTATGTCTTTAAGTAACTATTTAAATGATTTGTTAAAAGCTGTACCATGGTATTCTTTGAATGATCATGTAAATACTACACTATATGAATATGCACTTTTAAAATAGTACTATGGTATTTTTGTTTTTGGATCATGGTAGTACCAAGTGTTATAGTATTTACATGGTACTCCACGCCACGGCACTTCCTTGAATACCATGGTACATCCACTAAAAAAGTTATATTGTCATAGTACCAGGTTCACTTTTTTTTTTTTTTTTTACTGATCACTGTAACATGTTACTGACCCATTAATTTTGTAAGGGTGGTATAATTAAATTTATAATACTTTTTTGGACATGTATTACCATAGTATTGCAAAAAGTGGGGGTACCCTGGTACAGTACTTTGCTGATATCTGATGATAATGCCATGGTACTTTGATTTATACTTTGTTATACTCATACTATGTTATACCAATATTTTGGGCCAAAAATCCCATGGTATTTGTCCAAAGGAAAATTATAGTGTCATGGTAATTTTAGTACAAGTATAACACATAGTCCATGTTATATATGTAAATGGTTTGTGAATATGGATATGGTACCATCATAATGAATAATACATATTTGGACCTGAACCATGATAATTCCATGGTATTTTTATATAGATACTATGGTATATGAATATCCTAAACATGTGAACTCAACATACCCAGATAGTATCCAGATGTGGGCCACATGTTAAAATTAATGTGAGCCTGAAGTGGCCCACATGTAAAATAGGAAATATGGTCGAACTATCCTAAGCTACATGTGGGCCTTTTTAGGCAAAGCACCACGGCTTATGGCAAACTGGATGGGACCCTAAAGTGGCCCATGTGGTAAATGGAGAATATTTCCCAAATATCACAAAACAAATGTGGGCTACCGTTTGAAAAAATGTGGCACACTCGGAAAAAGTCTAATCTGGGTGTAAACCAAAAGTGGCCAACATACATTGTAGAAAATGTGTCCCAATTATATTTAAAAATATATAATATATATCAGGGCCAGTTTTGACAAAGACATGGGACAGTAATCGCTGGTGAATATACAAAAGTACAAATGTATTATTAAAAACAATGCTAATGAAGGCGTAAAACGTAAAAAATCTTAAGTAATATTTTTCACATTCTGAGATGTGACCCACATTAGGGGCAGGATTGGTATATTTGCTTCATTCATTCATAGCTGACATGTAGCTATGCTGTGACTTACATGTGGCCCAGATCTGGCAAACAGGACCATCATTCCACGCGGTATGTGGGCCGGATCTGGGCCATAGCAGTTTTGCTATCTGGCGGGGTATCAAAGTTTCGTACTATTATCATCACTAAAACATGGTACTTTGTACCACACTGTGAAGATTTACATTGAAAGATTTGATTTTCTCGTAAAACTCTTTAATTCATTTTTCGTGTTGAGTCTCATTGGGTTTCTGTCGTTCCAGGCCACCCCTAATCGCTGCGATTCGCCCGTTACAATCCTGAACAAAACTCCCTGCACATCCTGCGCTGTCGCCGCTGCCGTCGTCTGCCCGAGAGGGTTCAGGAAGATCACCAAGAGCCCCGAATTCTGCAGGTGTGTCATTATCCAGCCCTTTCCTTTCCGTTCGCTCAGTATGTTTGTGTCTAATGTGTTATTGTCCTGTTTCAGTTATGTGGTGGAAATCGGGGATCGTCAGGTAGAGCAGCAAGGGTGCGCTCATACCTGTCAGGGGGTTACGACAGTCCAACAGTGCTGTCCGGGCTTCTGGGGGCCCCTGTGCTTGCGTGAGTTACAATGACCCCAAAAAACACTTAAGATACACAAAAAAATTCATGAATGTCGTTGCTTTATATGAAATATACAAGTATATGTAATATATACCGTAGATAAGTCCTTACATTTTTTAGGGCCACCATTTATCAGTTTTTCCTGAACTCTACTAGTCAAGTACAGTGATATCACTTAATGGTTAAATGTCTGAGCTGGTAACACAAAGAACTGCAGGTTGAAAGTTACTGTAAGTTGCTTTGGGTATAAGAAAGTATCTACTATGTGATGAATTTCCTAACCAGTCCTGTGTGTTTCTCCAGCTTGCCCTAGCTGGTCAGAACAGACGTGTAATGGTCATGGTACATGTAATTCTGGAAAATCAGGAAATGGCACCTGTGTTTGTGATGTAAGTGCATCTGAGTTTTAATTTTAATGTCAAACAAATTTATGTTAAAATAGATGCTTTATTTATTTATTTCAATTTTATTTAAATAAGTCTTGCTAGGGTAAGTAATAACAAACGTAATAATAATATAAATTTATAGAAAATTAGAGTTACTTTTTTAATTCGCAACACAGTTATGTTATATGAATTGTTATATTAATTCACCAGTTTCTTTGTTGGTATATTTATTTATTTACTTTAATTAACTAAGTTGCTAGTTCAATTAATATAATTAATAAATAATAATAATAATATAACAATACAAATAATAATATAATAATATTTTCAAATATGTTCAAATACTTACATTTTATATTAATTGTAGCTTAAAATTCGGTTGAAATATATAAATAAACAAATAAATAAATAAACAAGCACTTATGTGTTTGTTTATTAGTAGAGGCCAAAAGTGATATCCAGCCTAGAAAAATGGACATCTTCACCCTTATTATTAATATGAATTAATGCATGCATAATATGCATTTTATTTAATTTTATAAAAAAAATTATTAAATAAAAAGAATAATATCTTTTCCTGTGAGATTTTAGTTTTTATCTTGAATAGTAAAATAAAACCTGTAGCTGTAATTTGCCAAATATTTTTGTCAAATAAATACCTTAATTACATTTAGTGTTTTGTTCTTCCCTCATATTTATAATATTTTAAAAATATAAACATTTTCCACATGCTTTGATGGTTCATTTGAACTTGTAGGGTTGTTAAAAACAAATATCCCCTCCGGACATCACTTTTGGCGACTACTGTGTGTAAGCCTTGTTGGGGCAAGACAAGTAAATGTTCACTAAATAACTAAACAAACAATTTATAATATATTAGAGGGACGCTTTTAAATGTTAGGCTCTTCTATTTCAGTTTTATGTTAATTCAGTAATAACATGTTTTTTGCTGAAATTTATTTAAATATGTCTTGTTCAGGGGTATTTGTAACTTATAATAATAATAATCATCATCATCATCAACACTTTTACAGGAGGGATATACAGGTTTTGCGTGCCAGAACTGTTTGAATAAGAATGCCTATGGAGACCACTGCCGTTCAGGTCTGTTATTTGTACGACAGTAACTTCTGATCGCAATAAGTTAATAATAACCATTTTTGAAGATAAAACGGTCTAACTGTAAAACTATTGTAGAGTGCAGCTGCTTGAATGGAAAGTGTGACTCAGGACCCGAAGGAAATGGCGAATGTTACTGTCAGCCGCCATATATAGGACCAAAGTGCGATAAAGGTAATTTAAGTTAATCCACCCATTTCTCATTGAATATACAATTGCTTATCATTAAATATCATTATAAGTTAAATATCATTATGTTGATTTTGCTCTGCAGTTTCTTCATATTGTCCAAGCTGCCCTCCATACTCATATTGTAAGGGAGACGACACAGGCGCCGTGTGTGAATGTCTGAAGGGATACAAAAAGATCGGACAAGAGTGTATAGGTACTTCCCTGACCCTGATGTTTAGCTACATGCTAAACAATAAATACATGTAGTGTTTTATGTCATGCTTTGTAAATTTTGGTTAATTTTCCTCTCATTTTAAAAGTACACCATGTAACTTTTTTTTTTTTCCAAATTAACAAAATGTAAATGATGTCAATACATCATCAATCCTTCTTCCCAAACGTGTTTTTGTCTTACCCTGATTAACTATGGTGAGCCTATTATAAGTGTTTATATTTTAGAACTGTCGGGATGTTTTTTTGCGGGAAATACAGTGCGTCACTCGCCTGTGCGTGTCTCGTCATATCTGGAAATAGAGAAAAGTTGACAAATACTTTGACACGTGTTTGACGTGGGAGTGTCAGAGGTTAGTTGTCACAACAAGTGGGAAAGTGGGAAACCTCCAGAGAATCACGCGACAGAGCTCGTAATAAAACAAGAATCAACATTGGCTTGGCTTTTCAGAGATGGCGAGAACTGAGGGATTTGAAATGTTGTAAAAGTGACGCATAGATGCCGTTTTTATTACTCAACAGATGAGTAAGGTCTTTTATTGAACAGATAAACTGTCATATGTAGCTCTCAAACAGAGTTCATTGTGAAGCATTATCTATTGTGCAGCGGCGGTTCATTATGGTTGTTGTAGCGCTGTACTGGAATTTATTTACAAGGAAGTACCGTGTATATTAATGGGTAAAGCTACAGTAACGTCTTCAGCTAGTCAGCTTGAGATCCTTTCCGTCACGCAGAGCCGAAGCACAACCAAAACAATGTTCTTCTGCAAAATGCAGTTTTTTTTTTTTTACCACTAGAGGGCCAAAAGTTACATAGTGTACCTTTAAATACAAAAGAGGCTAGTCCCTATCCATCATCTCTTCTACCCTGTTCCAGGTGTGTGTTCGCCAGGAATATGTGACGTGAACGCTAAATGTTCATTTAGCGGTGGGAAGTTTCAATGCGAGTGTGAAGAGGGATTCAAGGGAGACGGATATCACTGCGTTCCCATCAACCCCTGCGACACTAATAACGGAAGCTGTCCTGTGGAGTCCACCCTCTGTGAATTTACAGGCCCAGATAAGGTGAGCAATGCATTGTGGGATGGAATTTGAATCTGAAGCTAATGTAGAACTCAATATTGTTTGTTATATGAGATTTGTGTGCGTTTCCTCTCCAGTCGAAGTGTGTGTGTTTGCCCGGATCAGAGTCACCTGACCCGTCCAAGGGTTGCAAGCCAAAGCCTGTCTGTACGCCGGGCTCATGCCACAGCAGCGCTCGCTGCGAGGTGAACTCCAACGGCTCGCCCAGGTCTGTCCCGGTGCTTCCCTCACAATAATAATACGACAGTGCCACACTATTCACTGAGAGAATCTCACAAAACCTTTCCAAAACACGTTCAGGTCACATTTCACCCAAAATCAGAAGAAAAAACATATTCAATTATATTTTGTTAAATGAAAATTAAGCAAATTTTTTAGTTCATTGCAATATTTTTCACATATTTCAAGATATTTTACATCACATTTCTCATTGCCGTGATGCATCTGGATGATTTAGTTAAAAATAGTGTAATATTGTTCATTTAAAATAAGCATGATTTGAGATTAATAAATGATTTTATGCATTGTGATTGCACTTTCCTCCTGATTTATCATTACCGTAATGCAAAGAAATGTAATTATCATTATGAAATATATTATATTTCTGATTTGTCTCCATCTGTCAAAGGATGTTTAAAATGTTTTTATATATTTACGTATTAATACATCATGATAGTATTTGTTGTGCTGCTATTGATTAATGCTGATTTTAATTACAAAGTATTACAGTAATTTTAACTGTATTGCAGTAATGATATTCTAAAGATACTTATAGATACTTAAACATCTGGATGCATAATAGTAATATTAAAGAAAAAAATACTGAAGAAAACTTGTTTAAAAGTTAAGAAATGTTGTTTAATTAAAGTAAAGCGTTTGGACCATTGCAATTTATTGAATTTTGACATGATTTTCATGACAATTTTACACCACAGTTGTCATTGCTCTTGATGCATCTGCATGTTTTACTTAAAAAGGCTGTAATGAAATCATTTTAAATTTAAATCAATACAAAGATTTACATTAATTAATTGTGTATGCATTGCGAAAACTTTAATCAGAATTAAGCACATTTCCCCCTAAATTCTCATTGCCGTAATGCAAAGAAATCGAATTTTCAATTGCTTAAATGTACGTTTAAATAATGTCACAATGCAAAAAAAAAAATTCTAAATGGTTCTTAAATATGCTTATTTTTCTTAACAAAAATATCAAATATATTTTAACATACATAAATTGTGTTTTAATGCCTCTAAAAGTGCTAATTATAAAAATGTACGACTCTTCCCTGAATGTTATGAAAATATTATATAGACATTGCATTAACTGCTCAACGGCCCCCCCTTGGGGTGAATCATTTATGCATGGCAACTTTAACACAAATCTGTGTAGTAATGTAGTGAATTGTTTTCATTGATGTTTTCTGATATTAATTGTGACAATTGGCGACAACATTTGTATGCCACATTATTTCCAGTGTAAAGAGATCCGTGGTAATGAGTGATTCTGTCGCGTCATGCATAGCTGAGATGTTTGGCTCAGATGCTCGCTGAAGGCCGGGGTATAAACCGAGACGTTTCATTTTTTTCAGATGCCGCTGCACCGCTCAGCAGATTGGCGATGGCAGACGTTGCTATGGTAACCTCATGGAAAGAGTTCTGGAGCTGGACAGAGAGGGCAGTCAGGCAGGAAACCTCACTGGAAGCATGCGCTTCTTTGGTGGGTCCTTTGAGATCACCAAACCCACTTTTCTGGGTTTTTTTTACATGCAACTTTAATGGAACACTTCAGCCTGTTTTATCAGTTTGAAAGCAGTATTAGATGTGCTTACAGTGTGTTCTGGCTTTCAGAGCAAGCGTGCGAGTTCATTCTGAGCCAACACGGCCCATTCACTGCGTTCATTCCTGTGGGGCAGAATCCATTCCAAGTGGGTTGAAGCACACTGAAAAACACACAAACAAACAGTCTGTGTTTCATGTCCTCATTATGTTTCCTGTTTTTTGTGACAACTTCCCGCTTGTCTCAAGCAGACACTTGTAGGAAAATCCTCCAGCAACATCCTGAATGCAGTGTGTAAAAATCACCTCATCCTTGGACAGAAACTTTACAGTGATCTGGAGGGGAAAGACATGTGGATGTACGGAGGAGAAAAGATCAGATTTAAAACAAAAAAGGTATCATCTATCTATCTATCTATCTATCTATCTATCTATCTATCTATCTATCTATCTATCTGTCTGTCTATCTATATATCTACCTATCTGTCTGTCTGTCTGTCTGTCTGTCTATCTATCTATCTATCTATCTATCTATCTATCTGTCTGTCTGTCTGTGTGTCTGTCTATCTATCTACCTGTCTGTCTGTCTGTCTGTCTGTCTGTCTGTCTGTCTATCTATCTATCTGTCTGTCTGTCTGTCTATCTATCTATCTATCTATCTATCTATCTATCTATCTATCTATCTATCTGTCTGTCTGTCTGTCTGTCTGTCCAGCCCGTTCTCATCCCAAGTCGTCATATACTGACGCTTTTGACATTTCGTCTACATCGAACGCACATGGCACCCTTTAAGGCCAATTTATACTTCTGCGTCGAGTGTACGCCGTAGTGTACGTCGTAGGCTACGCACGTAGGCGACGCCGTCGTGAGCATTTATACTTCTGCGAATGTCTGTGTTGCTCTGCAGTTACACCGCCGAAACGCTAGTTGGCGCGGGTGGGTTTTAATGTTCCAGTTCCACTGTGTTTACATTCCTCGCGGCTATTTTGAGTTTAGGTTTCTACGAGCAATGGCGACTGAAGGAGTCATACAGATGGCTGTATTTCCGCACTTCTTCAAGCAATCTCTCGGTCACTTGGTCTATTTCCATGGCTCTTCACTGATCTTCGGAATTTAAAAATGGCGGGCGGGCGGTGCAGAGTGCAGAAGATCATTCCGGAAATGCGTAGGAGGAAAACGCGATGCTATCCAGCCGACCAATCACAGATTTTGCGGTCCGCGTCGCCGCGACGCGTAGTTACATTTTTGAGGAGGTGCGCGTCAGGGTACGGCGAAGGGTACGACGTATGGTACACGTCAATGCGTATGCTACGCCGTACCTTCTACGCGCACCCGACGCAGAAGTATAAATTGGCCTTTAGCGTCAATATGAGACGTAGATAGATATGGGCCAGAAGGCGCCTCCTAGCGGTCTAACCCTAACCCTACCCCAGACCTAAACCTACCCATAACCGAACAAAGCTCTGTGCGTATCATATTGACGCTAAAGGGTGCCATACGTGTGCGTTCGATGTAGACGAAATGTCAAAAGCGTCAGTGCATGACGCCCTAGGTTTCACTATAAACCACGATAAAATGTACTGACGGTTAGTATTATCGTTAAAAATGTAATTAGCATTAAAACCGTGTTTGATTATCGCGATTTTAATAACTCACTGTAAATCCTGTCCAGCCAGCAACAGTCTGACGCAGGCGCAGCGCGCAATGTTGTTGTTTTTTATTCGAGAAGGAATGGCGAAAGGCAGTGACCGTACTCGGGAGATTTTTCAGCGTTTTAAGGGGACCAAATCTGAGGTGTGGTCATATTTTGGCTTTTACCAAAGTCCTGAGTGAAACTTAATCGAGGATGGTCACTACAATAAGGGGGAAAAACTTCAAATCTGCCGAGTCCTCTTGTGTGACCATCACCCACTGTTTATAGCGAACGCAAGGCAAGTTAACTTACCAAAAACTACGTCTGGGAAATAATTGGGCACAAAATGTTGTTTTGAGTTGAAATATTTTATCTCACTCACTTGAAATAAACGTGAAGCTTCCGCGAATAAAAGTTCGCAGCAAGTGGCTTTGAGCCAAAGACGAACGAACAAATTCAAACAAGACTATCATTGTACACTATTACACCGATTTTTTTTTTTTTACCCCACAATTACGGACACATATTGAATTGAGATTAATGTTTTAAATCTTACCTGTTTATAAATCCATTTTATACAGCGTACAAAACAATCGCCCAAGAACGGAGACGCAACACGGCAACTTGTATTTGAATGAAACGAGAGAGCGCGTGCGCGTCCGTTGCGATACATGGATCTGCGCTGTGTTATAATGCGTTGCTATTGACGACAGTCATTATAAGGAAGAAAATGCCACAGAATATAATCTTGCTTGAAAAAGTGCATAGAGCTGCTTGTTTTATTTGTTGTTTGTTGTTTTTCAAATATTAAACTGTTTTTAGTGTGAGCATCAGTTCTTTTTGAACACTTTCATCTCGTTTTACAAAACCGTGATAATATTGATAATCACGATAATTTTGGTCACTATAATCGTGATATGAAATTTTCATACCGTCCCATCCCTACTATCTACCTGTCTGTCTGTCTATCTATCTGTCTGTCTGTCTATCTATCTATCTATCTATCTATCTATCTATCTATCTATCTATCTGTCTGTCTGTCTGTCTGTCTGTCTGTCTGTCTGTCTGTCTATCTGTCTGCCTGTTTATCTATCTATCTATCTATCTATCTGTCTGTCTGTCTGTCTGTCTGTCTGTCTGTCTGTCTGTCTATCTATCTATCTATCTATCTATCTATCTGTCTGTCTGCCTGTTTATCTATCTATCTATCTATCTATCTATCTACCTGTCTGTCTGTCTGTCTGTCTGTCTATCTATCTATCTATCTATCTATCTATCTATCTATCTATCTATCTATCTATCTATCTATCTATCTATCTATCTACTTGTCTGTCTATCTACCTGTCTGTCTGTCTGTCTATCTATCTATCTATCTATCTATCTATCTATCTATCTATCTATCTATCTGTCTGTCTGTCTTTCTGTCTGTCTGTCTGTCTGTCTGTCTGTCTGTCTGTCTGTCTGTCTATCTATCTATATATCTACCTGTCTGTCTGTCTATCTATCAGTCTATCTATCTGTCTGTCTATCTATCTATCCATCTATCTATCTATCTGTCTGTCTGTCTGTCTGTCTGTCTACCTATCTATCTATCGATCTACCTGTCTATCTATCTATCTATCTATCTATCTGTCTGCCTGTTTATCTATCTATCTATCTATCTATCTATCTATCTATCTATCTATCTATCTATCTATCTATCTATCTATCTATCTATCTATCTATCTATCTATCTATCTACCTGTCTGTCTGTCTGTCTGTCTATCTATCTATCTATCTATCTATCTATCTATCTACTTGTCTGTCTATCTACCTGTCTGTCTGTCTGTCTATCTACCTGTCTGTCTGTCTGTCTATCTATCTATCTATCTATCTATCTATCTATCTATCTATCTATCTATCTATCTATCTATCTATCTATCTATCTATCTATCTATCTATCTATCTATCTATCTGTCTGTCTGTCTGTCTATCTGTCTATCTACCTGTCTGTCTGTCTATCTATCTGTCTATCTATCTGTCTGTCTATCTATCTATCTATCTATCTATCTATCTATCTATCTATCTATCTATCTATCTATCTATCTATCTGTCTGTCTGTCTGTCTGTCTGTCTATCTATCTATCTATCTATCTATCTATCTATCTATCTATCTATCTATCTATCTATCTATCTATCTATCTATCTATCTATCTATCTATCTATCCATATATCTATATATCTATCTGTCTGTCTGTCTATATATCTATCTACCTGTCTATCTATATATCTATATATCTATCTGTCTGTCTGTCTGTCTGTCTATCCGTCTAGTCTATCCTAGTCTGTCTTGTCTAGTCTAGTCTTTTCGTTGATTTTTGCACGTGTCTGCAGCACTTCATCCTGATGAGAGATCCAGACGTATTATTTACTATACTTGAGAGTGACATCCCAGCTTCCAACGGAATAATTCATATTATTGACAAGCCCTTTACTCTTACTCATATCGAATCCTCAAACAACAACATGGAGGTAAAGTCATTCTTTCTATTTCACAACCAACTGATCTAGTAATATCTGATGAATGATACACAGCAACACCCACTAATGTAGATGTTCTTTTCTGCAACCTCAAGCTCTCCTCCAAGACCATCGGGGAGATTTTCAGAGAGGATGAAAGGTTCAATCGATTCCTGTCTCTGGTTGATGTGAGTGATCTCCTATCGGGCTCGCTTTCTGCATTTCTTCACTGAACCCAAGCATTCAAATATTTTGTCTCTTTCTGCTGCAGAATTGTGGAGCCATGCTACCAATCAGAGGTTCAGGTCCTCTTACAGTTTTTGTTCCAACCAACAAAGCCATCGACAAATTCAGAGACGGAAGTCTTATGTACATGCTGAATGATGTGAGCTGCCCATATGTGTTTTTTGTCTCTGATGAAGCTGGATATGTATAATCAAGTTATTTGGATCCAAGTTTTACTCATTGTTTTAATCAAATCCATAGCATATTTATATATTCGTTCGTAACACTGATTTTTCATCTCTTTGTTATAAAGGCCAAACCAAAGCTTCAGACGCTTCTGAAACACCATATGTTCTCCCTGGCCGCTGTAAGTCTCTCTTTGACCTCTGGAATGTAATAAATGGTTTCCCACAGTTATTTTGACGTTAAAATGGGGCATTTATGTACATCGCTTTGGAGAACCCCTGAAATGGTTTGACGAATGCAGTTTTCTTGAAATGTGAAGTTGGGGAAGCACATATTATCTTTTTAAAAGTTTTTATAGTGTTTAGTTTGTCACAGCCTGCAAAACCATGATTTGCTTCATGCTAATGCTAGTCATTTGCAAGTTATTTATCCTGTTTTAAACAGCATTTAATTGGACAAAAAAGGGTACGCCCCTGAGCAGTAGATGATTTGGGTGATATCTAGTTCTGTGAAGCTCTTGCGAGATTAGCATTTGCTACCTCAAAGGTTAAGAGTAGGGTTGCTTCGAGACTCAAAATAAACGCTATGTACAAATGTTGTGTCAGATCTTTGGCCATTTAGACAGCCATACTTTTGGACCATTTTCCAACTGCTAAAAGGTTACTGTCAATTTCAGTACACTATTTGTCAATGTCAGTACACTAGCATATATATATATATACAGACCTTTTCCAAAAAATTTGAATATCATGGAAAAGTTAATTTATTTCCATAATTCCATTCAAAACGTTAAACTTCCATAGATTATAGATTCAGGGCCCACAACTTAAACGATTTCAAGTATTTAGTTGTTTATTTGCACATAATTTGGGCTTCCAGCTCATAAAACCCACGAAAACAGGATTTAAAAAAATTGGAATATTACATGAAATCACACAGTAATTACACAGTGATACCATGGTCATTGAACCAGGTTTTGGTTATTTTGGCAGTGTGGGCAGGTGCAAATCCTGCTGGAAAATGAAGTCAGCATCTCCATAAAGCTTGTCTGCTGAAGGAAGCATGAAGTGCTCTGAAAATGTCCTGGTAGACGGCTGTGTTGAGTGGACAGCACAGTGGACCAACACCAGCCGATGACATGGCTCCCCAAACCAACAGAGACTGTGGAAACTTCACACTGGACTTCAAGCATCTTGGACTGTGTGCCTCTCCATTCTTCCTCCAGACTCTGGGACCTTGGTTTCCAAATGAGATGCAAAATTTGCTCTCATCAGAAAAGAGGACTTTGGTCCACTGTGCTTTATTAAATCCAGAGTCAACGCAGCCGTCTACCAGAACATTTTCAGAGCACTTCATGCTGACTTCATTTTCCAGCAGGATTTGCACCTGCCCACACTGCCAAAAGAACCAAAACCTGGTTCAATGACCTTGGTATTACTGTGTAATTACTGTGTGATTTCATGTTATATTCAAATTTTTTGAAATCCTGTTTTTGTGGGTTTTATGAGCTGGAAGCCCAAATTATGTACAATTAAACAACTAGATACTTGAAATCGCTTAAATTGTGGGCCCTGATTCTATAATCTATGGACGTTTAACGTTTTGAATGGAATTATGGAAATAAATAAACTTTTCCATGATATTCAAATTTTTTGGAAAGGGTCTGTATATGTAGCCATAAACTAAAATCTCCAAATTTGATTTAATTAGTCTTTTAATTAGTCTTTAAACTAGTCAGTAAGTGCAGTATTTAGTTGACTATTTGGGTCAGTGACTTATATAATACTAAATGTATGTTTGAGTTTTTAAAAAGTTCCATAGTTATGCAATGGATAACATATATCATATCATATATCTTATACTTAGATCACTGTGGACCAGCTCGCCAGCATGTCTGAGATTACGACCATGGCCAATGAGATCTTAAGGATCAATGCCTCTGAGGATGTAAGTGACTGTCCTTCATGGATTGCATTGGCTGTAACTCCTGATGGCAATGACACATTTTTATAAGATTTGGGGCAAATGTGTTGGGCCTCATTCAGTGTACAATACAACAATTTGGTGACTTAGTGGCAGTACATTAAAAAGGAATTGAAAATAATGGGATTCTTGTTTTTACATCCTCTCAATCAATCCACAGGGAAGAGTCTTTTTGGGTGATAAAGGAATACTTCTCGAAACGAAAGACATTGTCGCGGCCAATGGAATCATTCACCTGATCGATGGAGTTCTTGTACCTTCCTCCATAGTTCCCATAATGCCCCATCGTTGTGACATTAATGGGAGCAGGATCATATTTGTAAGTGCCTTTTTATTGGGATCTTTTTGTTAATGTGTGATGACATAATTCTTGTATATGTGGCCAGTATCAACACCAGAATCTTCTCTAGGACAAGGCACTAAATATTAAGCAAATTTATGTGAAGTAAATAAAATCATAGGTTAATTATAGTCATCCGACATTATAATTCTGGCTTCTGCATGAACTGGTCACAATATTTAACACAACTTTAATAGGCTAACACAACTTTATTTAATTTTAATAATAATAATTTTAAATGTTTTTCACAGTGTACTTGCATGGCCAAGTTTCCAAATGGAATTGCAAAAAAACACTGAAATTGATTAATTAAATATGTACATAAATATAACTTTTTTTTAAATTAATAATAATATAAATAATTGTATTTATTTATTAATTGTTTGTTTGTTTGTCAAATACAATTCATTTATTTATTTTGGTAAATAAAGATTTTCTATGAATTCTATACATTTTATTGCTTCTCTCCATAGGGTTCCTGCGTCCGATGTAGTCATCTTTATGAGACACAATGTCCACCTGGAAGTGTTGAGCTGGTAATACTAATTTCAGTTATTTATTAACTAAATCAGACATCTTTAATCAATACGCAATTGTTAAAAGACATTTTAAATGAATGGGTTTTCAACATTACAATTACAAATGAAGAGAATCAGAACATGAGGACCACTGACAAGAGTGTTGAACATAATTTATTCAAACAAAAGCTGCATTTGGGCTTTTTTTTCCCCACTTGATAGACAGGTCATCTTAAAGACTGCGAGCCACTTCCTGATCGCCGATGGTCATACTTGTTGTTCGAGGAAGGCTGTGCCAAATACTGCAACATTACTCAGATGGTATGAAAACAAGGTCTTAGTTCCTTCAAATGCATTGATCAATAAATATTCTGAATTATTTATAATGAATAATCTGTGAGATGTTTTGCCATCTTGTTTGCAGACGCCGCAGTGTTGCAATGGTTTCTATGGGCCGGACTGTAAGCCGTGCATTGGAGGTTTCCAGCACCCATGTTATGATAAAGGAACTGTAAGTATGTTAGTATGAAGACACTATGAACGCGACTTCAGCAGAAGAAAGTGTTGCTGTTTATTTGTCATGTCTCCGTCCGTAGTGTTTTGACGGCATCTATGGAAACGGCTCCTGTAAGTGTGAACCAGCGTTTAAGGGCGTAGGGTGTCACCTCTGCTCAGACCCCAACAAACATGGAGAGAACTGTGATGAAGGTGAAGTTATATACCTTATATGGTTTTTTTTAAGTACTTTGTTCTGTCTCTTTGACCAAACCGTGACCCGCCGCTGATGCAGTACCAGCGGTCGTGACCTTCTCCTCTCCTTGCGCTCTGTTCGGTCCTGTAGATTGCCGCTGTGTCCATGGCGTCTGTGATAGCAGGCCTGGCAGTATGGGGCTGTGTAGGAAAGGATCCTGTCTGGAGGGGTTTTCAGGGGACCTTTGTGACCAGACCCCCACCCCTTGCAATTCAGACGGCGTCCTTGTGCACTGCCACGTTCACGCCAAATGTGTCTACAACAATGGACAAACCATGTTAGTGTCACTTGAGCATGATGTGTAGATCATTATAGACTGCCCGGATGTTTATTTTATTTTATTTTATTTTTTAAATAGTCAGGGTTGTTTTATTTAATTGTATTTCATTTTAGAATTTTTTTTAATGCTAGATTGTTTTACAATCAAATACTTTTACCATGCAATGCCCATCATTTTATTTTATTTATACATTTTTTACAGTCAGGGTTGTTTTATTTAATTTTAGATTTTTTTTTATGCTTGATAGTTTTACAATTTTACCATGCAATGCCCATCCTTTTATTTTATTTTATTTTATTTTATTATTATTCTTTATTTTTTTACAGTCATGGTTGTTTATTTTATTTTATTTTATTTTATTTTATTTTATTTTATTTTATTTTATTTTATTTTATTTTATTTTATTTTATTTTATTTTATTTTATTTTATTTTATTTTATTTTATTTTACTTATTTTATTTTATAAATGTTTTAGATATTTTTGATTGTTTTACAATCAAATACTTTTACCCTGCAATTCCCATAATTTTATTTTACTTTATTTTATTATTATTATTTATTTTTTTACTGTCATGGTTGTTTAATTAATTTAATTTAATTTAATTTAATTTAATTTAATTTAATTTAATTTAATTTAATTTAATTTAATTTAATTTAATTTAATTTAATTTAATTTAATTTAATTTTAGAAATGTTTTTGATATTTGATTGTTTTACAATCAAATACTTTTACCCTGCAATTCCCATCATTTTAATTTTCTTTATTTTACAATCAGATTTTTATTTTATTTTAGACAACATTTTCGGCCAGTATTTTGACAAACGTTATTTTTACGTTTTTTACAACCCCATACTTTTACTCTGCACTGCCCATTGAAGCAATCATCTTAGCTGTATCAGTGTCTTTGTGTTTAACTGTTGTAATGTGCCGACTTGTTAATCTTTGGCGTGTTATTGATCTATCGCACATTGTGCTGTAGGTGTGTTTGTCTGCCTGGATACGAAGGAGACGGTTACACCTGCACTGAAACCAATCTCTGCCTCCATCCTGAGAGAGGAGGCTGCGACGTCAATGTGAGACACATGTATTTCCCTTATTTTCCAGCAGTTTGCCTCTAGCCCTCAGATGTAGAACAAATATAAAGTGATGTCTGCCTTGTTTTTACTAGAACATCAGAATTCAGAAGTTGCAGCGATTCAAAGTCGCCCCTTTGATTCAAACTGACACATGAAAATGATTTCCAGCATTGGCCAGGGTTGAATTTTGGCACCTCAACAAAAAGTAGATAACAGCACTGGAGTTACTTAAGGATGCAATGTGTAAAAATAAAACCCTGATAATTCTGATCAGATTACATCTTTTATAATTTAATCAGAGCTGTATTTTGCTGGCACAAAAGCAGAAGGAACCGAATGTTTATGTCAATAGAATGAATCAGATTTTTCATTATAAGATTAACATATTCGCTAGAATGTATTAGTAATTTCATTAGAAATATATTATATTTTAGTAGAATAGTCTGAGGGCATTATGAGCAAAGCTAAGAAACCTCTGGCCCTTTGTGAAAATTGTTTAGCTATAAGAGTGAAGATAATATTGAAATAATAATAATAAACTAATTGGCAGTGTGCCACCATTAAAAAGAAGCCAAGAAGGTTAATAAATAATTGTAGAGGGAGATTGGGGATGAGCCCAAAAAAAAAAGGAAAAAAAATTAGGATGTCCTAATTTCGACTTTTTATGTCATATTCACATTTTACCAAAGAATGTTTTTTTTTTCTTATGTGGTGGAAATGGCCTTTCATAGCAACTCCTACAGTGTGAAATGTATCGCTACTTATATTATATTAGAAAGTAGTCTGTAAATGTAATTTCTCCCACCAGCCTTAGTTACATCAGCAGAAGGTTAGGAAATGCTATGAAAACCAGCAGAAATAGTATGAAAGCCAACTTTTGTATTCATTATTATACAACCTGCTGAAACATGCGCAATATGACAATGTTCAGGTATTTAAGTCGGTTTAACTCTTTTTGTGTGTGTGTGTGTGTGTGTGTGTGTGTTTAATAGGCCATGTGTACGTACGATGCTGGAAAGGTGAACTGTGTTTGTATGGAAGGATGGACCGGTGATGGGAGTCTGTGTGTGGAGATCAATAACTGCCTGCTGGAGAGTCGTGGTGGATGTCATGAAAGTGCAGACTGCTCCCCGACTGCCCCAGGACAGGTAATGATCCTGATACCATCACATGGATTGATAAATAACCTGTTAGTCTAGATGGGAAGTGCCCAAAAAGTGAAAGTGAGGAGCATTTATGGGTACAAGTCGGGAACCGGCCTACCTTACATATTTCAAGGGTGCTGAGTCCAAAAAAACTGGTTCCCAAGCAAAATTTTGAGTTTTTGACCTTCTAATTTGCATATCAAAATGGCCGCCAAATTGCCTATCTTGCTCAGTCGTTGGACCATTTTTTTTGTAAGTAGGCAATCAAGATGAGGAAATTAAGTTTCTAGATCGATAGTCAAGGGTCAGAGCAAAGATATAATGGAGGCTCACTGCCTTTTTTATGTATATATTTATGCAAAATACCAACTTTTAAGGTGAAATTAAGCATTATTTGTGTCATTTTTTAAGGCCGACATACATATTCAATCAATATCACTCTTAAATGTTCCCAGTGTATATATGATATGTGATGTATTCCATATTACATAATAACTAAGAAAAAACACCATTGCAAGTTGTCTGAGATTTCATTTTTTATGCAAATTAAGGCGAGACACTACAGGTGAATAGGGTAACATTTTTAACTAGCAGATATCACCATGAAACTTTCACAGTTGATTACCTACATTAAGATGAGAAAAAAAATGTATTACAAGTTTTCTGTAATTTAATGTTTAAATATGCAAATTAGGCAATATCTAATCAAATGTGCACTAATTTGCATATATTTAAAACAACGAAATCTGAGTATTGGATAAAGCCAGGTTAAAAATGATTTTTTCATTGTGTTCACATATTAGATGGGAAAAAAAATACAGAGGGATTTATGGATATCTACTTTTGTTATCCTGTAAATCAGAATATACTGTCAATAGCCTTAAAAAAATGATTTTCGCCATGTTTTTTGGAATAAAATGTTATATAAATCAGGCTAGGAATAATATATTTACAAATCCCTCTGTAAATGTCTTCATAATATAACTAGGTACAAGACTGGAAAGTTTGGTGTATAGGTGCTACTGAAGTGGAGCGTCATCCATGTGGTTTCCTTAGTCTGCTTCCGAAGCCTTCACCGGCCCCAAGCAGGAGGACGGCACCGCCCGTCTCCGCCCCTTAGCCGGCCAAAACGCCAGGCTAAGCAGCACTCCTGAGATGGGCAGCTTGGAGTTAGGGCTCAGTTCTTCTCAGGAGCTGGTAGCAGGACCACTCCTTCCCCCGGTGGAGGGCCGGGGGAGAATCTTTTTTCTAAGAACTGATGCCCCTTCCTCCGAGTCCCAAGAGGCCATGGATGGCAGTGTGCGACGCTCTGCCTCGCCACTCTTGTCCCCCTCTGTCACCAGACCTCTGTCAGAGCAGGCCCCCCGTGGAACACTGGTCCTTCCCTGGCCTCCTCTGTCAGGATGCGGCAATGACCGTGCCCCCACACCGGGTCGCTACGCCGCCCACGTCCGGACCGTTCATTCCACTTCGCTGCCCTACCGAGGGTACGTCTGTGGTTCCCATGACCCCGCTGGTTCAGTTCTTGGGAGCCTGGCTAGAGCTTCCCAACCTGTCCCGCTGGGTTGAGAGAACCACCAGGCTCGGCTATGCGATTCAGTTCGCACGATCTCCTCCCCGCCTCCGGGGAGTCCGTTACACTATGGTGGGTGGCAATGCCCCTGTTACTGGCGAAAGGTGCAGTCGAGATTGTCCCTCCAGCCGAAATGAAGTCCGGGTTCTACAGCCCTTACTTCATTGTACCGAAGAAAACCGGTGGGTTACGGCCAATCCTGGACCTGCACGTCTTGAACCGATCCCTTCACAGGCATCCGTTCAAGATGCTCACGTGCTTTCATGGCTTCAGCCTCTCCCTAGAGAATGGAGACTCCATCCAAAGACAGTTCAGCTGATTTGGGATCAGTTCGGGGACGCACAGGTAGACCTGTTTGCCTCCCACGACTCGTCCCATTGCGGCACGGACACACTGGTGCACAGCTGGCCGCGGGGCCTTTGCAAGTATGCATTTCCCCCAGTGAGCCTTCTTGCACAGACCCTGTGCAAGCTCAGGGAGGACAGGAAGAAGGTAATTTTGGTTGCCCCTCATTGACACAACCGGACCTGGTTCTCCAAACTAGTCCTCCTCGCGACAGCACCTCCTTGGCCAATCCCTCTGAGGAACGACCTGCTTTATCAGGGACGGTGCACCCTATGGTACCCTCATCCCGATCTTTGGAACCTTCACGTGTGGCTCCTGGATGGGATGAGGCAGGTTTGAGTACCCAACCACCAGCGGTAGTGGCTACCATCACTTCCGCTAGAGCATCGTCCACGAGACATGCCTACGCGTTGAAGTGGAACCTCTTCGTCACCTGGTGCTCTTCTCGCAGAGAAGACCCCAGAAAATGCCCGATCAGTGTCGTGCTTTCCTTCCTGCAAGAAGGGTTGGGCCGAAGGCAGTCTCCCTCCACCCTGAAAGTGTACGTTGCCGCTCCTCGGCGAAGAAACATATCTGCATGGTGCCAGCATACTTCCTTATATACCCATGAGGTAAGGCGGAGTTACGCAATGCAAATTCCGCAGACCCATGGCATTTCTTTGCCAATGGCTCGTTTTATTTCTCGAAGATGAGAGGCTTTCTAAGCGAAACCCCATTCGTCGTCATGATGTAACGTCTCCGTTCCCTACTCAGGGAACGAGGGTTACATATGTAACCGAGACGTTTTACACCCCCCTCTCAGAAGCCTTGGACATTTGGGACAATGTTTCAAAAAATATTTTCTCTAACCTCAAACCCTTTCTCCCATATTGTATGTAGTAGCAGCAACCATGTGTGGCCCACTATAGTCTTCTATCAAATAGCAGTTTTCATTGGTTCCATGAGAGTGGGGCCAGCCCATAAAAATATCTTAAATTTTAACGTCTAGTCGGTCCACAGTCTAATTCTGCTCTTTTTGGTTTTCAACTATTGTTTTTGTCTGACTTTTATTATGAAGTTTTGTCTGTGGGTCATAATTTGTCATTTTCTTTGCAGTTTCATCTGAGATGCATCTGAAATCGGTCACAAGTTCACTTGTTCATTATAGTGAATGGCACATGTACTTTATGGAGAAAAGAGAAATGAAATTGAGTGAGCAGCTTAAGATGACGAAATTTGTGTGTGCCAGTAGAAATAACTATTTTACACCTTAAAAAATAATGCGATAATAACTTTACATGGTATAATGAAAATAAATAACTTGTTCACTTGTTCTCATATTCATGTCATATTTAATAGATAGTTCATTCATTTTAATAGAATAATAATACAAAAACTACAAAAAAGAATTAACACAATGATATAATTTTATTATTTTTACTTATAAATTTGCCATAAAAAGCAATAAATAGAGCACATAATACATGAAAGCTGTATTCCTTTCAGGGTTATCTGGTTTTGGTTATTTTTAGTTTTCTCCACATGGACTCTGTTTGTGTTTTCACCTTGGTTAGCTTGTCTTCATGGTTGTTAATTTGATTCATTACTCAGTTCAGGTGTGTGTTGTGTTCAGGTGTTCATGTCTCATTATCCTCTAACTACTTAAGTTCAGATCAGTTTGTGTTTCGTGTTGAGTCTCGTCTATGTGTAGTTGTGTTTGGATGTACCTCTTTGGATTACTCTGTTGGAGCATTAAAGCCTAACTTTCGTCGTCGATTCTTTGGTGTTTTTGTTTTCCGTCTTGTTTGTGTTTTGCTTGGGGCCGGTGAATGCTTCGGAAGCAGACTAAGGAAACCACATGGATGACGCTCCACTTCAGTAGCACCTTTACACCAAACTTTTGTACTTGTACCTAGTTATAGTTATATTATGTTATATTATGAAGACATTTACAGAGGGATTTGTAAATATATTATTCCTAGCCTGATTTATATAACATTTTATTCCAAAAAACATGGCGAAAATCATTTTTTTAAGGCTATTGACAGTATTTTCTGATTTACAGGATAACAAAAGTAGATATCCATAAATCCCTCTGTATTTTTTTTTCCCATCTAACATGTGAACACAATGAAAATTTTTTTTTAACCTGGCTTTATCCAATACTCAGATTTCGTTGTTTTAAATCTATGCAAATTAGTGCATATTTGATTAGATATGGCCTAATTTGCATATTTAAACATTAAATTACAGAAAACTTGTAATACATTTTGTTTCTCATCTTAATGTAGGTATTCAACTGTGAAAGTTTCATGGTGATATCTGCTAGTTAAAAATGTTACCCTATTCACCTGTAGTGTCTCGCCTTAATTTGCATAAAAAAACTTGCAATGGTGTTTTTCTTAGTTATTATGTAATATGGAATACATCACATATCATATATACACTGGGAACATTTAAGAGTGATATTGATTGAATATGTATGTCGGCCTTAAAAAAATTACACAAATAATGCTTAATTTCACCTTAAAAGTTGGTATTTTGCATATATATACATAAAAAAGGCAGTGAGCCTCCATTATATCTTTGCTCTGACCCTTGACTATGATCTAGAAACTTAATTTCCTCATCTTGATTGCCTACTTCCAAAAAAACTAGGGGAAAATGGCCCAACGACTGAGCAAGATAGGCAATTTGGCGGCCATTTTGATATGCAAATTAGAAGGTAAAAAACTCAAAATTTCGCTTGGGAACCAGTTTTTTTGGACTCAGCACCCTTGAAATATGTAAGGTAGGCCGGTTCCCGACTTGTACCCATAAATGCTCTTCACTTCTTATAGAAGGCCATTTTTCAAAAATCCGTCTAGACTATGTGAGGATACAGTTAACCTGTAGGACAGAAAAATATTAATATATCAATTGTCTCTCCTAGACAGTATTGAGATTAAATGGAGCTCTAATTGAAAGCCTTTTGCATCTACGTGTCTTCTCTAGTCCTTAAATTAGTCTCTAGTCCGGGTCAATTTGCCCAGAACACATTTTCGAGTTAGAAATACAGGTTATCCTAAGATGTTTTTTCTTGGAAGTTTGTGTTGTGGAATGTGTGTACGAAATTTCTATAGCGATTAGGATGTTAGAGGGTCAATTTGACATGTAATTTGTCAGTTTCTCAACTAGCCTCTGATGATATTTATATAATTTTTTTTTGCATTTGACAGTTTGAAGAAATATAACTGTGTTTAAATTTGGCTGGGAATCGAACCCATGCTCTATTTTTTAAGCTTCAGAAAAGCACACAAAAATACACAAAATGTATAATATTATAATATAATTTATAATATTCACATTTTGTGAAAAAAACTTTTTTTTTTTAAACCCTAAAAAAACCCCCAGTTCTTATGTTAACTTTTTTGTAATGTTTAAGAAGTATTGATGTTAACATTTTACTATTTTTACCTGATTTTAATTTTAATTTTATTTTTTCATAGTGAATGAACAATTCATTTAGTGAATTGTATTCAATCCAATTAGGGGCAATTTGACCTGGAACCACGATCATGGTATCCAGACATTTTACGTAATGCAAGGGCTAGACATCTCAATAATGTTTCAAATACCAAAGTCTGCAATCAAGTCAGAGATCTCAATATGAACTCATATATTTCTCATCAAATTCTTTGAATTTCAAATGCTCTGAGCTGCTATCCACAATTATTTTATAGCTCTGTACTCCTTATTGTTTGACAACTATTTTCTGACTTATGCAAGTTTGCAATTCTCCGAAGGAACTTTAGGAAAGAGACTGAATTTATACCAGAAAAATTACCATTGCACATCCAGACCTGAGTTTTGCTCGACTTATCTTTCTGTTCAGAATGAATGTAGCTGCAAGAAAGGCTACATGGGAGATGGCATCGTCTGTAAAATCGTCAACCCCTGTTTGTCCGATAACGGAGGCTGCCATTCTCTGGTCTGTATTTCATCCTTGCCTCCAATGTACAACATAATAACCAGTCAAAATGAGGCTAAATTTAAGGCTAAAACTCCTTTATGCTAGTATGTAATGTTGTGTAACTGCCCGAAAATGTTTCCAGGCCTTGTGTAAATTGAAGAGTCCTGGAACACGTGAATGCACATGCCCAAGAGAATACGAAGGTGACGGACTCACGTGTTATGGAAACATACTTATGGTAAGATGACGCATTCTTTTAATCATAAGGATTTAAATCGGCTGTCAACATCATGGACACACACAAATACATATACACAATGGACATATTCACAATAGATTTGTTCCAAAAAACTGATTTGGATCAAATTAATTTGTTACATATGTTACATGTACTTACCATAGTAATAACAGTAAATTAAACTAATTTAACTAAACCTCAACCAAACCCTAATCCTACCCTAACCCTATACAGTAGTATACATGTTGTTAAGTAATATTACTCAGTACTTAAATATATAATTACACTGTAAATACACCTTAAAATAAAGTGTAACCCATTTCTTTATTAATGTTTTTATTTTCAGGAGCTAGATGGAAATTCTATGTTTTATAATTTCAATCGCTACCTTAAAGTAAGTACATCTTTACTTGAGTAAATTGTCAATGAGTCTGTTTACAAAAAATTATAGTGACCTGATTGAAAGAAAATGTATTATTTATTAAACAAATATTATTCAACAACATTTTTGTGTTTGTCTTCAGAGGCACAAAGTGATTGAGAGTGACAGCCGAGTCACGGCTTTGGTTCCATCTAAAGTTGCTTTCAGGAACCTCAGCGATTCAGACGAGTCTTTTTGGTTTGATTATTACAGGCTGCCTCACCTTCTACAGTATGTGTTTGGATTGACATTGAGAACTGATTTATGAGGTTTGCAGAAGAGAATAAATACCATGAGATAATTTCCTGTGTGCAATTTCTGTCTAGAGTTCATTTTTTAGAGGGGATCTACACCTCTGAAGACTTACTGCAGCAAGTTGGTAAAACAGTCCAGACTATAGGAAAGACTAAATGGGAGGTGCAAAGCAACGGCGGGGTAACGGTCACACAAACCCCACCCCTCGGATTAATTACAGCCTTAAATTGGTAATCTTTCACTGACCTGTTCACCCTTGTGTCCCTAGGAGCTCATGATCGGCAATGCTACCATTCTTGTCCCAGACCTCAAGGCAATAAATGGGTGCATTCACATTATTGACACGGTAATTCAACTTTGCAAAGATGGTGTCTGGTGTTTAAAATACCAAACCAAAAGTATTAAACTTAAGTGCATTCCACACTTTTTGTGCAACGAGTTTACAATAAACAAGAAAATGGGATTTCCCATGGACTTACATGAAAGGAGGGACCCAAGACATATCTAGAGACCAGAATAACTGCATAGCAACACCCTAGCAATGGCCTAAAAACATGTAGAACACATTAGCTACTGCATAGCAATGCCCTAGCAACTACCTAAAACACCCTAGCAACAACATAGCAAAATCATTGAACACACTCAAAATCTCTTGGCAATTGCATAGAATTGCCTTGAAAACATTTAGAACATCTTATCAACTGCATAGCAACACCCTAGCAACAACAGAGCAACACCCTAAAAACATTTAGAACACCTTAACAGCACCTTGGCAAACTAGCTTTGTGGTGCCAAATTTTTTACCAAGATCACTCAGATTTTCTTCTGAAATAGACCATATTATTCACCTCATTCTGTGAAATATGACATTTTTTATACATAACAAATCTGTTTTTCTCGCAGGTTCTTCGACCCGCTCTATCTGATATTCCTCCACCACCTCCCACTTTGATGAAGGTCCTAAACAACACGCCAGAATTCAGCCTTTTCAGGCAGGCGGCACTGGTGAGTTTCTGCCATTTACCCAGAGATTTAACTTGCTCAATATTTTCAAAAAGAGTAACATAATAACTGAATACTGATTTTGTTACACAAGCATAGTTGTTTCTACTTTTTTAGCTTTACGACTTGGAAAACAGTATCCCAACTAGAGATTACACCATTTTTGTCCCGTATGACAGTGCCATAAAAGAGTACCTGAATAAAACAAACTCTACACAACTGGTGAGTGAAACTTTTTGAAACAATGTTTGATCATATCAGTCATGAAGTTGACGAAATTGTCTCTTTTCAACAGAGCAGAGACATTGTAAAATATCATGTAATTACAAGCGAGCAACTCTTCCCTGAACACTTGGGCCATGGACTCTTCAAAAACACGTTTTTGGGAAATGGCACTCAGATCATGTTTTATGTGGACACTGAAAATCAGGTATTGCACAACTGGCAACAACTCATGTTCTGTACAGTGCTTAGATGAAAATAGTTGTGATTAACTATTCCTAAACTCCAGACGATGGCCAATGACGTTCCCATAAATGGAAGCTTCATTGAGACGAGGCATGGCACAGTGTTCGGGATCCCACGTGTCTTAGACCTTCACAAGAACCACTGCAGTAAAGATGTGTTTTTAAAAATTTCTGTAAGTTTCTGTTGGTACTTCTGAGGTTACTTTCTCGAAGTGGCATTACGAACAAAGCTAAGGAACGTTTGCTTTCTTTGCAGGGCCGCTGTGGAGATTGTACTGCTGCACCAAAATGCCTCTATGATGCCAAACCTGTAAGATGGGTTCATTGTTGTTTTAGTTTGTTCTTAACTTTCATGTTATTCATAATGGTAAAAGTAAGAAAAAGGAAGTTTATGATTCGTTCTTCTCATCGTTTCTTCAGATACAGCCAAAGTACCCTCCAAATATGAAGTCAAACTGTAAATACAGGACAAGAGTTGGAAAAAAGAGAATAATGGTGCCGGGCTGTCACATTGACTGTTTGAGAACAACAAAGGTACCTAATTTTCTAAGGTCAGAAGCTTACTGAACAAGTATGCAAACTCAGACGTCACTGATTGTGGTGCACAGTCCTGTTGTATGTACTTGAGGGCACTTTTACTTGAGTTTACGCTACAGATCCATCGATTTCAATGAGGACGGTGCAAGGGTTAGTTCACCCAAAAATTACAATTCTGTCATCATTTACCCCCCAAACCCATAAGACTTTGGTTCATCTTCAAGATATTTTTAATGAAATCTGAGAGGTTTCTGTAAATAAAAGTCAAAATTAAATCTGTTCATATAAAGCAATTGTATCTCCTCATAAGACTTGAATGAAAGTGCTTGATTCATATGGATTTGTTTTATGATGACTTTATGACATTTTTAGATCTTCTAAGTTTTGGTTACCTGGACTTTCAATGGAGGGACAGAAACATTGTAGATTTCATTAAAAATGTAATCATTTGTGTTTCGAAGTTGAGTCTTATAAGTTTGGAATGACATCAGGGCGAATAATGACAATATAATTTTTTTCAGTGTACTATCCCTTTAAGGATGTCGAGGAAGGATGTAAGGCTTTGTGCTATATTCATACTTTATTTTAAACTGAACTATAAACATGTTGACAGTTTAACAAACTTCAAACTGTTGCTTCGTCTTGACATTCATTGACCCTGAAAGAAAAGACTAACCATAGAAGAAGAGTTTATAATAGTCTCTTCTACAGCGCCCACTTGCGACAACACTGAATATGCAAGCTATACTTCTGTTTGGACACGTTTCGGAACAATACAATGTGTTAAATCAAGATCGCGGTGCTAGAAATGCTTTTTGGACCGGAGTATTGTGTGCTGGACTGGTCGGGTTTACACCTTTAAATTCAGATTCCAATTCAGAACTCATAATAACTTTCCTTACAGGACCACTCCTGCTGTCCAGGATACTTCGGGCATGAATGCTCCAAATGTCCTGGGACTGTGGATAACTGGTGCTCCAACAACGGTCAATGCGAGGACGGGCTGTTCGGCCGCGGGGAGTGTCTCTGTAAAGAGGGCTTCCATGGAACGGCCTGTGAGATGTGTGAACCTGGCAGATACGGAAAAGACTGCAAGTCAGGTAACATCTATGAGCAATTTTTTCATTCTATGATCTTGGCATTCTGTTAGTGTTGTTCACATTTTTTTGAACAGACCCTTGTAAAGCAATTTTTTTGGTTCGGCAGAATGTCACTGTGAACATGGCAAATGTTTGGACGGTATGGAGGGAAATGGGCAATGCATTTGTTTCAAAGGTTGGAAGGGAGTGAGTTGCTCTGTTGGTCAGTATTAAGGTCAAATGGCAACATTTTGTGTCAGATCGCATGTTTCTTACCTTAATGCACTTGACGTCATAAAAATGTGTATTTTGCAGCGGTAGTTGATGATGCCTGTGGTGGAGTTTGTGATGTCAATGCCAAGTAAGTATGTAAAATATACATATAAGGCACTTTATATTTTTAACAAATTCATCAGTGTTTATAGTTAAATATTATTCTGCCAGCTGTATCTCAGGAGGTTCAGGGACTCCTCCAACTTGTTCCTGTACCGCTGGTTATAAGGGTAACGGGACTTTTTGCAAAGGTTTGTCTGTTTCATTGCTAAGTTTGTCGTTGACGTTTTTTTTTCTCAGTGACAGTGAAATCAATATTCACCTTGTTTACTTTCTGAATACACATTGTAAATGCTTTGCATATGCCTTCCACAGAAATTGACCCATGTGCCACAGACAATGGAGGGTGTTCCACAAATGCAAACTGCACAAAAACATCACCCGGTGAAAGGAGCTGCGCATGTAAAGCCGGCTTCGTTGGTGATGGGGTTGTGTGTCTCGGTAAAAGAGTGATTCACTTCCTGTAATATCCAAATGGGTAGCATGGATCCAATGAAATTTGTGTTTTAGATTTGACATGTGCATCAATGCATCTGTGCGACATTTTTATTTTTGTTTAGCATTTAAAACTTTTCTGATTCCTATAGTGTTGTTGTTGTTGTGCAGGTCTGCTGCCTATGGTTTCTTTGATGTTAATTTAGTATTATAATTAGCATTGATTATGTTTTATTTACCGTTTCATGTACATGTGATGTGTGCTTAGGGTGTGCCTCAGGGCTCTGTATTGGGCTCAATTATCAGTTTTGCATTGTCTGCAAGCATTTACTTTTTTAAACTTGTTTAATTGTGTTCTCACTACAGAAATAGACGCCTGCTTAGTGGACAATGGAGGATGTGACAAAAATGCTTTATGCATGAAAACTGGACCAAACAGGGTTTGTGTCACCAATTATAGTTAATGCCTAACAACAAGTGTTAACGTTAAGAAGTGAACATTAAAATGTTGTGCATTACATTTGTTACAGGTTGCATGTGCATGCAAGCCTGGTTTTATTTCCATTGGACATAGATGTTTTGCAGTTAATCCTTGTCGGAAGGTAACAGATTTCAAAGACAGTATTATGGCAAATTATTTTAAATCTATAAGGTATTTTTGTATGCAATAATCTTTATTTTGTTTTTATTACAGAATAATGGCGACTGCAGTATTAATGCTCTTTGCAGATACCTCGGTGATGGGGAACGTAATTGCACATGCTATATTGGCTACAAAGGAGATGGTTTTAAGTGTGCAGGAACTGTCAGTAGAGTTAGTATCATTTAAGATGAATTTTAAGGTTAAATATAATGATTGACCAAACATGATAAACAACAGCTTCTGATTTTAAAATGAATCTCTGAATTTATTGCAGGAGCTTCTTCGTATTCCTGAGGCAGCATGGTTGCGAAGAAGTTTAGGTGTAAGTGCATGTTTAAACTAGCTAATTTCTTTATATATTTGAAATATATTTACAATAATAATGTGAAATATGTGTATGTTATAGGTAGCGAGAGTCCGAGATTTGTACAGTCAAGGACCTTTCACTGTGTTTGCTCCTCATGCAGATTATGTCGCAAACTTTTCGGTATGCTGCGCTCCCACAAACTGCATCACTCAAAAATATTACAACATTATAAGTCACTTCATCTCCTGTGCTAAGAAGTTTGCTTACCTAATCTGATGTCACCTGATATTCAAGAAGTTAAGAATAGACTTTTTAATATATCGGTATTGATTTGATAGTAAAAAAGTAGGCGTTACATAATAAATGTTGTTTTTCGAAGTTGTGTTAAAAGTTAAATGCATGCAAGATTGCGAAGGCACTTTTTTTTCTTTAGAAATAGTGTACACCATTGTACATTTGCACAAATCAAAAAGTTTTCAAATCTTTTCTATTGTTATTTCATATAATTTCTTGTCATGACAGACTCCACAGATTGAACCATGGATAAATTCAAGTCACATGTCAGATCTGCTGCGTTACCACATTGTCAGTTGTGAAGAATTGCGTGAATCAGACCTCAAATCTGTTAAAGAAGTTGTCACCAGTAGCGGATATAAATTACGCTTCAGCGTAAGAGATGTGAGTACTTGAAGTGTCAAACACATTTTGTATTTTCGATATTGAATTTTTCTCTGAATTAAGGTCGGAAATTAACAGTGGCTTGGGGAAAAAATGCCACCAAAATGAACAAAAATGCCTTCCAAATTCAAGATACTGAGGCGAAAAAACAATTATTCCACCTTTGAAAATAATTAAGCATCATAAAGAAAACGGTAAATGCCATGTTTGTAGTGTAAAGATGACTTTTGTGGAGATTGATACAATTTTATTGGCAATAGCCTATAGTATTCTGATTGATTAATTGAATTGAATACATCTAATAATTTTACATATAAAAGACAACACAGATTCATTTAATTAGGTGATTATAACAATTTCCCCTACAAAGGTGAAAAAATGTCTCTGCAAATCATTTCCCCTTATTGGAAAAGTTGATTTGAACCATATGCCTTTGTCTCTCAGGGTGTTGTGTACATCAATGACAATACAAAGATCATCACCAGTGACGTTGAGTGCTCCAATGGAGTCATACATTTTATAGACAAGGTCCTCTTTCCGTATGAACTAACGGGCAAGGCAGATATCAACACTACTGTATGTAACTCAACCAATGGCTACCATGTTTGTGAAAAAAATAAAATATTTTATAAAAATATCATTCCACAAAGTGAAACTCAATTTATGTTGCAGCTGAACATTACAGCAGCTGCTGAACAATATGGCTTCAAAATCTTCAGCAAGCTCCTGCAGGTAATATTTTTGCTGTAGATTCAGATTTTTGGGTTATCAATCCAGATGCATTATTCTTACAAACGTCTTCCAAAAACATCATGCCTGTCATGTCTTCATCTAAACAGGATGCGGAATTGATGCATGTAGTGCAACATCAACCCTTTTACCCATTCACCATGTTCTGGCCAACGGATGACGTTTTTAACAGACTCCCCGAGGATAGAAAGACATGGCTGTACAGTGAAGACCATCGTGATAAACTACAAGCCTACCTCAAAGCTCACATAGTCCGCGACCAGAGAGTAAATGAAACTCAAACCTAACTGAATTTTGTGAAATGATTTAAAACATTTAATGAAATCAAGTTATATATCAAAGTACCATGGTGTTACCATTTGATAGCGTCACTGTACCATAGTACTTTCTTTTAAGGATCACAAAACTGTTTTGGTTGTATGTTTCCAGGTAGTTGCTGTTGCTCTCACTGCTGAGAAAAGCTTGGAAACATTGATTGGATCAGAGCTCACCTTCAGCTGCAACAAAGATTTAACTGTAAGTATTTGGATGAGGAATAATTAGCAAAGAATTCAAAATATCAGAACTGGAACGAAATATTTATTATTAGAAATATGAATACATATTTGTCTTTTTAATTTCTCTTTGTCGAACATTTAAAACTTGACATAAGCCAATTTAGCTAACACATCCTGATAAAAAAAAGTCTGAAATATGAGATTGGGAACTACACCCTGCACCATTGTGAATTCATTTGAAGTATTTCATTCATTGGCGTTTTATTGAATGTAAATTTGCTCACGTCTCATTGACTGATTTTCAGGGCGACATCTTAATCAATGGAAACAATGCCAGAATCGTAGCGCGAAACATGCAGTTCGACTCAGGAATCGCTCATGGGATTGATAAGCTTCTGGAGCCGCCGAGCATTGGCGCTCGCTGCGATGACTTCGCAAGCATAGAAATAAAGGTACAAAACTTGTTGTTGATTTGAGACTAAGATAATGTTCATGCTCTTAGAAATTTAAGTGAGATTATTAATATCACCAAAAATGGCACAAAATAAAAAGTAAAGCACAATTGGAAAAAAGCACGTGTGCAGAAAAGTTTGTGCATTTTTTTTGTTCAACTTAGTTCCACTACTGGTACAACAAACTTGCTTCAGAGTGATTTGAACATTAAAACACATGGGCCATCCTAACGTTGTGATAACGACGTTGTTTGTTTTCAGGGACCTTGCGGTTCTTGCGGTTTGCAATCCCGTTGTCCCATCGGATCAGAGGACACAGTGAGTGTATCTCATCATATCTTGTTGATTTGTGGTTCTGCTGCGTTAACATACCTTCAGCAGTCAGCACTTTATTGACTTACTTTTTGTTATTTTTTGGTTTAATGATGTTTTATTGACTTTTTAAATATTTTTTGGTTCTGTTGCATTAACAAAGCTTTTGCAGTCAGCACTATATTGACTTATGCTTATACAAACGTAGCATGCATTGATCCAGACCGATCTCTTCTTACAGAACAGAACTAGCATATGTAGACGACCCTATTCCCCTTACATGTACAGACGGCCCAGTTATTACGGTTTGTACTCGTACGGTTACGGATACAACTCCTACAGAGATTGGCTTGGCTGTAATCGGATATGTACGAAAATGACGTGGGATGCAAAGTGCTGTAAAAACCACTTCGGAAGAGACTGTCAAGGTGAGAATTGAACATATGTTGCATGAAATGATGCAGCCAGTTGGTGTAAAACTGTGTTGGTTTGTGGTTTAGTGTGTCCTGGTGGTCTCGAGGCGCCGTGTGGAGAGCATGGAGGCTGCGATGACGGGCGCACCGGCACAGGAGCTTGTAAATGTCACAGTGGTTTTGTTGGCATAGGCTGTGAGCTGTGTGAAAAGAATCACTTTGGGCCAAACTGCACAGGTAACCCATTCAGTCAGCCCTGTTTTAAATCCGTGAACTATTCCTAAACAATTCGTTATGCAATATGCACAAGCATTGGTGAAGACTAAGTGAACAGGCAAATCAGAGAACCGAACTGTAAGAATAATTATGCAGAGTACTACATAATATGTAGGAACCGAGTCCAAAATTAACAGAACTGTTGGTAGAAATTGGCTTTTTGAAGGAGATAAAATAGAGCTACTGACAAGTTGGCTGGTACCATTTTAATTGAAATCATTGTCAGTTTTCACACTTTTCGAATAGTTTTTGGTCTTTGTTAAATTTTTTGCATTAATCTCACAAAAATATAGTGAGGTTTATGCTTTAAAGAAGAAAATTTGAGAATTTTCCAAAAGGGTAAGAAAAATAAACTTCAATTTTCTAAATTCACGAGGTACTGGAGACTGATGACTTTTATATTGAAATGTATTTTTATGGTAGTTGTACTACTCTACTTTGTTAACAGCTATAATTCACAATTTATAATTTTTTTCTTACAGCATGTAACTGCACCAGCAATGGCAATTGTAATGACGGTCTGGATGGTGATGGCAGCTGTTTCTGTCAAGAGGGGTGGACTGGTAAATACTGTGAATCAAAAATCGGTAAGAGCAGGCTTCACATGGAAAACTGTATTGAATGTATTGGATTATTAAGATATGTTTGGGGTTAAATACGAGACGAAATCTGCATAGATTACCAGAGAAAATGTTTTTGACTTGTTCAACAATGAAATGAAATAAATTGTTGAAAAATATCACCATGGTGCCCCTAAAGGGAGCCCCTAAAAGGGACATGGTGGAGGAAAAAAATATGAGATGGGTCGAAAAATGAGGTCAATGTTTTGCTTTTTCTTACAAATATTGTGCATTCCCTTGAGAAACTTTGTGTTCGCTAGCAAAATATTTGCATTCCCCCAAGAGACTTTGCATTCGCAAGCAAAATGTTTGTGTTCTCCTGGGAAACTTTGCATTTGCTCGCAAAAATTTGTGTCCCCCTGAGAAACTGCGTTCGCTCGCAAAATATTTGAGTTCCCCCCAGAAACTTTGCGTTCGCTCGCAAAATGTTTTCGTCTTCCCGGGAAACTTTATGTTCGCTTGCACAATGGTTGTGTTCCCCCAAGACAATTTGTGTTCGTTTGCAACATTTTTGAGTTCCCCTGACAAACTTTGTGTTCGTTCGCAAAATGTTTGCTTTCCCCATTTCATATTTTTTTCCATCACCATGTCACTTTATGGGCTCCATACAATTACTCACTTACAATTCTGCAAACAAAAAATCTTCAATATTTTAGGTAATTTAAAAAGTATTTAGAACAAGACAAATTTACTTTTATAAAATGTTATTACATTTTGACGATATTAAATGAAACCAGATTTTGTGATGTTTATACTAAAAAAGAAGAAAAAAATATATTATATTGGTGTATGAAAAATAAACACATTTATTATGTATTTATTTTATAATGATTAATATTTATTATATTACCTTGAAACAAGTTCAGTTATCTTTATACTGGAAAACAAGACAAAATCCTGTTTTTTGTTTTGTTTTTTTTGGGGCAGTGATTTTTTGCAACAATTCATAATTTTAAATGTAAATTTTCTCGTTTTTCTATCAAGTGCATTTTGTTGTTTGTTTAAAGCATTTTTTTAACCGACACTCTCTTTTGCCTGTTATTTAACAGAAGTCAAGCCGGTCTGCTCTCCCGCATGTGATCTCAACGCAGTATGCCTCCCTAATAATCAGTGCGAATGTGTGCCGCCCTACGGAGGAGATGGCATCAACTGCACGGGTGGGTTTTGAATCACATCTATTGTATTAAGAACAAGAACAATAACTATAAAAAACAATATCATTCTGTTTATTCTAAGCGCGTGCTCCAGTTATGTTGTCTTCTGCTTTAAATGCTAAAGCTCTTCAAAG
Source organism: Leuciscus leuciscus (assembly GCF_965113295.1). Classification (NCBI taxonomy): domain Eukaryota; kingdom Metazoa; phylum Chordata; class Actinopteri; order Cypriniformes; family Leuciscidae; genus Leuciscus; species Leuciscus leuciscus. The sequence goes on along the minus strand of NC_138739.1, from coordinate 22,676,572 downwards.
TATTATGGATTCTGATTGGCTGTCAATGCTTTTATCCTTCATTAGCTGGAAAACATTGTTCTAAAAACGTATATATTTTCTCTGTGATGTTGTCGTTATAGTTGTGGTGTGGACTCTGCTATTCTTTTATATTTAGAACTATTTTTAGAACTATATCTTTATCAATATTTTTATAGTTATCACCCTTGGTGTGAACGGGTCTTTAGAGTAACCGACTGTAAGATGTCTATTCTAAATTCACATGTCCTATTGCCATAAACTCACTTAAGATATTAAGTCTTAAAGGGATAGTTCACTCAAAAATGAAAATTGTGTCATCACTTACTCAACCTCGTGTTGTTCTAAACCTGTATGGGTTTCTCTGTTCTGTTGAACACAAAAGAAAGATATTTTGAAGAATGTCGGTAACCAAACAGTTGATGGACCCCATTGACTTCCATAGTATTTTTTTTTCACACTATGGAAGTCAATGGGGTCCATCAACTGTTTGGTTACCGACATTCTTCAAAATATCTTATTTTGTGTTCAACAGAACAGAGAAACCCATACAGGTTTAGAACAACACGAGGTTGAGTAAGTGATGACACAATTTTCATTTTTGAGTGAACTATCCCTTTAAGTCTTGTTTTATGAAAAAATATAAATACACATTTTCCTTAATTTCCTTTCCATCATTTTCCTTCTCAAGTATATGTATCTTGATTTAAGAATTTTCAGGTATTTGTAATGGAAAACAAGAAGTGTACCCATTCGTAGTCTATTGTGGATGCTTCCCAATGGATAAAATCGAATTTCATCCTACATTTGTACTCTTTTTTTTTTTTTAGCTCCGGATCTTTGCAGTGAATATAACGGAGGCTGCCACGAAGAAGCAGACTGTTTGCAGACCGGTGTCAACGTTAGCTGTTCCTGTCAGACCGGATACTCTGGAGACGGACGCATCTGCATGCCCATCAACCGATGTGTAGAGGAGCCGAACGGTGGCTGCAGCGATTTCGCAGAATGCATTTACAGAGGACCTGTACGTGCAACTTTTGCTTTTCATTGTTGTTATTTGCCGAGAGCTGTTAAAGTTCAACGAAATGTGTAACATTTACCTTGTGGCAGAACATGAGGCGCTGCGAATGTCTCAGGGGGTACGTGGGAAACGGAATCCAGTGCTTGGAGAAAGTGGTGCCCCCTGTTGACCGCTGTCTGGAGGAGAACGGTGGCTGCGACCCCAAAGCGATTTGCAAAGACCTTCATTTCCACAGTATGATTTTACAATTCAAAAAGTTAACAAACATTTTTTTGTTAAGGCAAGACACAAAGTTTGGTGTATGCATGTGCTGCTGAAGTGGAGATTTCTGACTCACGGCTTTTAAAGATGTGTATTGTAATTGAAATCTACAGACACAAGTAGATAAAGTGTAATAAATGTTTTAATTCCACTGATCTGAAAATTGTCCAAATAGCCCAAAATCTCAAATTTGACCAATGCATGAAACAGTGCTTTTTCCTGTAGTGTCTTACCTTAGAAACAAATTCTTTCGTTCTTGCGTTTCAGCAAAAACAGCAGGTGTTTTCCACCTGCGCTCTTCTGAGGGGAAGTATAAACTGGATTTCATCCGAGCACAGGAAGCTTGTAAGGCTGAGGGAGCCACTCTTGCTACGGTCTCGCAGCTGTCTGATGCGCAACAGGTGACATTTGACCCCGACTTAAGACTGCACACATCCTGCATTTACCGTGTCATAACAGCAACAGCTTTTGAGCTTAAGTTGCCAAAAAATATCACTGCCAAAAAAGGCCTATTGTCAATGTATGAATCAAGGCTCACACATCAAAGTCACTTTCAAACCGAGCAGCTTTCTGTTGGTTGGTGCGGTGAATTCACATGACCAACTTGAATATAAGCGAAAACTGCATGGGGAACCATTTCGCCCTCCTGCGAAACTGAACATGCAGATTCCTATTGAAATAGAATTTGGCTCGTGTAATTTCGCCAAGCTACAGTAAATGTGATGCAGCTTTAGACAGCGGTTCTGCAAACAATTTTGCAGGTTTTTTTTTTTTTTAAGTAAAAAAATCTTAATCTTTATTAAATCATACATTTTTCATTCAGCAACGATCAATGGAAAATGCATCACATTTTGCACAAAAATATTAATACTGTTTTCTGACATTGATAATGATTGATAATGACAAATGTGTCTTGAGCACCAAATAATTTTAGTATGATTTCTGAAGGATCATGTGACAGTGAAAACTGGAGTAATGGCTGGATAATTTCCATTATAAAATAAAGCTTTTCTTATTGTTCCAGTTGGGAATGCATCTATGTGTGGCAGGATGGATTGATGGGAAGAAAGTGGGCTATCCGATCCGGTTTCCCTCTGCTAAATGTGGAGACAATCAAGTCGGTATTGTGTTGTACAAAGACCCAGTCAACGCCAGTTGGCCGTACGATGCGTACTGCTACAGGATGAATGGTCAGGAAATGCTTCTAATTTAAAATGTAATTTAACATTTCACAGAATCTAAACAGTCTTGATGTGAAATGACGGGCATTTTTATCTTATACAGAGGTGTCTTGTGAATGTGGACCTGGATACGTTGGAAGCGGGGAATTCTGTAATGGAGACTTGGCCTCGGTTGTGGCCTCCATTTCCAATTTTTCAGTGTTTTACACAGTAAGTAACCTCAAACTACAGAAAACAATGTCGCGTTTACAATGTTTACAGTAAACTTGTACTGTGCATTACCGTAAACTCAAGTATTTATACTACTGTTCAAAAGTTTGGGGTTTTCTGACTGAAATTAGTACATTTATTCATCAAGGACGCATTAAATTGATCAAAAGAGATAATGAAGACATTAAGAATGTTATAAAAGTTTTTATATTTCAAATATATTCTGTTATTTGGAACTTTCTGTTCATCAAAGAATATTGAAAAAAAAAGTATCACGGTTTTCACAAAAATATGATGCAACACTTGTTTTCAACATTGATAATAATAAATGTTTTTCAGCATCAAATCAGCATATTAGAATGATTTCTGAAGGATCATGTGACACTGAAGAGTAATGATGCTGAAAATACAGCTTTCATCACAGGAATTAATTATTATTAATAGATTAAAATAGAAAACAGTTATTTTAAATTGTAATCATATTTCACAATATATTACTGTAATTTATCAAATTAATGCAGCCTTGGTGAGAAAAAAACATTAAAATATTACTGATCCCAAAATTCAGAAATATGTTCCTGGTCAGTCTCTTAAACATTAATTATAACATATAATTTTAATTATAAATTACAACTTATATCTTTTGATTAATTACCCAATGTCAAGGAAATTAAAAGGAGGGAAATAAAGCGCTAAAGTTAGGATGATAGGATGAATGTTTTTGGAATCCAGCTAACAAAACATCACAGAATTCATTAAATCCATTGCTAAAACTTAGAGATGTTTTCTGCTGTTGTTTCCCTTCCAAAATAATGTCACTTCCTGGAGGATGATGTCATCAAGGAACTGGCTTTTCTAATTAAAAGCAAAAGACTAACAGGATGGAAAGCGGATGGAAAACATATTCCCAAAAAAACGTTTTGTTTTTAATAATTTTGGTTAAAGAAAGGAAAAATTAAGCAATGAAAAACAAATCTTAATGAAAAACAACAACTGAAGTGAATAGATTTTTTTGTCACTCAATTGCTGCCAATTGAAATTAAGTAATATTTTCAACAAGGAACATTCCTCTAATTTCATAACAATGGAGTCATGTTTCCTGTCGGTTTCCTTCTACAGACTTTACTGAAGTACGCCGAGGATGGAGAGGAGGGCAAGAACCTGCTGAAGTCCTTGTCTGACAAATCTTTAAACATTACAGTTTTTGTACCTCATAACGCCGGTTTCTCTGCAAACAAGGTGATTATCAATATAAGCCCAAAATAATTCTCATATGAACATTTTTTAAGTGTGAAAACTAACAAAGAAAGGAGGAACCATTTGGACACGCTCTTTCTCTGCTGGCCTTGATTCAGTTTGTGTCCTTTTTCAGACTTTATCATTGAGGGATTTGCAGTATCATATATCTAGCATCAATAGTCTTCACTACTACGAGGACATGAAGCACAACACTGTAATCCCGTCTCAACTGGGCTCCGACCTCATTGTAACGATTCCCTCCAATTCCACCAGTCAGGCTGAGGTAAACAAACCCACGCAGCTTTACACCGTTCAGGGATCACTTTCTAGACAATGTCAAGCAATCTGTATGCTTTATTGGTTTCCACAGAACTCTCAACCCCAAAAACTGGTGAATAAGAAGGTTATATTGGACTGGAACATTCCAGCCATCAATGGTCTGATCCATGTCATTGATGGGCCTTTGAGAGCTCCACCTGTTCCAGTAAGTGGCCACTTTTGTATGAGTACAATGGAGCATATTGGTGAACTGCTCTGCTTTATCCATTATGGATGTAGAGGCAGAATTCATTTAGAGGATCATGGATAATTGCATTTACACCAATGGTTTAGATTGCAGCAGTTATGTTTTGCACTTTTCATCAATCCACCCACCCATCCATCCGTCCATCTGTCCGTTCCTCTGTTCATCCATCCATCCACCCACCCATCCATCCGTCCGTTCCTCTATTCATCCATCCATCCTCCCACCCATCCATCCACCCACCCAATCATCCATCACTCCGTCCTTTCCTCTATTTATCCATCTATCCTCCCACCCACCCGTTCGTCCCTCTATCCATCCATCCACCCACCCACCCACCCACCCATCCGTCTGTTCCTCTATTCATTCATCCATCTATCCTCCCACCCATCCATCCATCCATCCATCCATCATCCCACCCATCCATCCATCCATCATCCATCCATCCGTCCATTCCTCTATTCATCCATCCATCTATCCTCCCACCCACCCGTCCGTCCCTCCCTCTATCCATCCCTCTATCCATCCCTCCATCCACCCATCCATCCATCCATCCACCCATCCATCCATCCGTTCCTCTATTCATCCATCTATCCTCCCACCCACCCGTCCGTCCCTCTATCCATCCCTCTATCCATCCATCCACCCATCCATTCGTCCGTCCGTCCCTCTATCCATCCATCCCTCTATCCATCCACCCACCCACCCATCCATCCATCTGTTCCTCTATTCATCCATCTATCCTCCCACCCATCCATCCGTCTGTTCCTCTATTTATCCATCTATCCTCCCACCCATCCATCCTTCCGTCCGTTCCTCTATTCATCCATCTATCCTCCCACTCACCCGTCCGTCCCTCTCTCTATCCATCCCTCTATCCATCCACCCATCCATCCATCCATCCATCCATCCACCCACCCACCCACCCACTCACCCATCCATTCACCCATCCATTCACCCATCCATTCACCCATCCATTCATCCATTATTTTAATTATAAAAGTCGTTAATGGTGTTACATACGGTGAAATTTACAATCTAATTTTCAGGTGCCAGCAGTCCTTCCGATCTCACAGTCCAGCGGTGTCGCAGTGACCACTGTGCTGATTGTCATCGCCATTGTTGGGATTGTCGCTGGGCTCGCATACTATTTCTTCAAGCACAAGAATGATGCCTTTCGCTTCCAGTACTTCAAGGTAAGTTGGCGTAATGGAGCTTCAGATATTTATCTTGACTTGACAAAGACACTTTAACATTGTACAAACTTGACCTAAATGTCTGACTCTAATTCTACTAGTTTTCTAGCTACATAAAACTGTATGTCTGTCTGTGTTGTATCTATCTATCTATCTATCTATCTATCTATCTATCTATCTATGACTGTGCGGATGAATTTGACCCTTCACGACAGATAATGCTTTACAATGAAATCTGTTAGAGAGCTACATATGGCAATTTATCTGTTTAATAAAATACTTTACTCACCTGTTGAGTAATAAAAAATACATCTCCGCATTGCTTTCACAACATTTCAAATCCCTCAATTCTCGCCATCTCCGAAAAGCCAAGCCAATGTTGATTCTGGTTGAAGATGAATGAGTGTAATGCCTTATTTATCGTTCAACAGAATGATGATGAAGATGGTGCTTCCACAAAAGGTGGTGGAAACTCTGCTTTAGTATCCATCCCAAACCCTTTATACAGCGGCTACAGGGCATTTGCAGAACCATTTGGGGTAAATATAAAAAAACCTATGTGCTTGTAATTTTAACAACTTGCAATTATTTGACCATTTCTACTGGTCAAACACATCTGTAGACGAGTTATCCTTATCTATATTTGTTTGTTTCAGGATTCACCCGCTACAGACACACCCAACCTCCTCGATTAGCACAGACAGCAGCGTCGACCTCCTCTCCCTTTGTTTACCTGCTATCAGTCAACTACTACAGACTACCTGGCTGGAGGAAGTTTCCACAACACTTTTTTATATGGTTGAACCTAAAAATAAAAGACCCTAATTATGTCCTAGACAACATCAGCCTACCGTGGTGCTTTCAGTTCAATAAAGACATCTGCTAAAACACTGGGTACATTTGTTAGTTTACCTGTTGTTTTTGAGAGGGTTCTCTACTTGGTCAATCGTAAAGAAAATCAACTGTCCAGGGACTAAAACCTGGGGTTTCATTAATGTCTCCAACTGCAATGCATAATCCCAAAGGTCTTGTTGACAAAACAGAAGGGTATTTTTGTCTTGTTCAGTAATATTGCAGACAACTGAAGCATAACGCAGGAGGGAGAAGAGCGAAAATTCCCCAGAGGAAAACTACCACCTGTTACTTGATGGGAAGACAACATCCTTTATTTATGCCTGCAATAGATTGGAAAATTGGTCAGATTAAAAAAAGTCAATGTTTTGATTTTAGTGTGAGATTTCAGTTTTTTTTAATGAAAAACAAGTTAAAATGTTCAGCGTTTTGAACTGAGATAAGTATACATTTTAGACTTTAGTTGAATTCAAATTTTATGTTGCGGTTTTGGCAGATGCTAGAAAGCAAAGACGAATCACAACCGAGTGTGTATTTGAATTTAAGAAAGTAGACCAATCTCAATTTTTTTTAAATGTATAAATCTCAAAAACCACAAATAAATAATGCACTTAAACAAACATTACGTACAAAATATAGTTTAAAACGAGTGTGCATGTTAAACAGTTCAAGCTGAATTAATCCTAAATGTTTTTTGTTTTTTAAAGATAGTGTTTGATTAATTGTAAGGATGATATGTTTGATAAATATCAATGCAGCACTGCCTTGCAAATACTGAAGTAATAATTTGGTACATCAATCATTGGCAGTGAGTGTGTTAGGCCTCATACAGGAAGCTATTTTTGGCAAGCAAAAACGGGCCTAACAGCTATATACAGTTTTGAATGGACTGTGGTGATAAACAACTTCAAAAAGATCATACAACAGTGCATTGACTATTCTGAGGTCCATTTTCTTTGCTAATTTCTGTGATTTGGGAAATATCCCGAGGGCTTTAGGACCCAGGGGCTAATGAGGACTGCAGTGTGTATTCATAGCTGGGCTTTTCCTCCACCATTCTTCCAGTTCCACTCATTTCCCATCCCCCCATTTTCATCGCGCTCTTCCGCAACAAAGCAGCGACACCCATCCCCACTCTAGACAGAGAGGCTTCTGGGTCACACACAAATCTGTCGTGTCACACCTTTCATTGTGTTTGCTTTGAAATGTATGAAAGGAGGAGACTATAACGTAGTCAAGGTGGCATGTGGTGTTTGTCTGTGAAAGCTAACAAATTTTTAAGTAAACATGGAGAGGTGGCCAGGTATTGGAGAAGAAATGCAGCTTGCTGACTTTGAGTGAGATAAATCAAAATAAACCTGTTGTTCAGCGAGCAAATATCAAGTTTGGACAGCAAAACAAAATGGCAAAAGAAGAGTTATATAGAGGTCCGAGCACCACATTGAGCAAAGACGTTTTAAAAATCCACCTCGCATCTACAAAATCATGCAAATAATGATCAGTATTGTTTTCAAAACAACATAAACGAATTTTCTCTAAATAGCTAAACTGCATTTGTTGTTACATTGTCTAACCGTTCTTACGTTTAGCCATCAGTTTCTATGAATGTGGCCAGAACTGGCTGCCCACCAAAACCACATGCCCAGAACAGACCTCCCTGAGGCCTTCGGGAGCCACCAAGAGGCGTACATCAGCTCCAAAGAAGTTGCAGTCCTTTCAATAATTCAGCAATCTGTAGTTATGTCATGCCAAACAGAGTTCCTCAAATGCCAAAGAAATAATGTGGCGATGAGACCAGAAGTTTAGGATTGGCCTTGTGTTGGTTTGGTGGATTTGGTTCAGTCCCTACATTTTTACTGTGTGACCGTGTTGAACTGTTCTTTTTAGAGCTTCAAGAATGAGGTGTTTAAACCCAGGATTTTTTTATTATCTGTCTAGCCAAATAAAAATCTTTGAATCCAAACAATAAGTCCTTGAGACAGGAAACTTGTCGCACCATGAGTGGTTATGTAATTAGATCCATATTTTTAGCAAAACCTACTTCTGCGAAATATTCGCAATTATTTTCCCCAAACCAGTTAAGCACAAACCCTGCCCCACAGCCAATTCAAAAGATTTCATTGGTCAACTCAATCAGAAAACCCCTAACCTAAACCCAAATGTTAACCCTAATATAGCATTGGTACACCTCCTGATATATCTATCAGCTATCGCATTACTGTGCTGATCCATCCATTAAGACTGAACTTTTATTGACGGGCGATAGCTTGACTCAGTTTACCAATGAAATCCGCTGTGGAGTGGGGTTTACGCTTAACTGGTTTGGGAAAATAGTCGTCTAACGCTAGTTTCCCGATTGGAATGACACCAGAGCAGGAAGATTGAACCGGACTACATATAAGTATATGGCTACTATTATGGCTGAAACTTAAATGGAATGAGTTATTTTCATAAGCTTTGGTACACCCAAGAAAGTTCCAGTTTCTTGGTTCCAGAGGCCTGGATAAAATGTGCTAAAAACATTCTATCAAAGTGAGGCGCCATCATGCGTTTCATGCACAGTCTGTAAGTAGATATACAGCTCTGGAAAAAATTTACACCACTGCAAAAGTTTCTCTGGATTTTCTTTTTATATGTTTGAGTAAAATGAAATTTTTTGTTTTATTATAGAAACTACTGACAACATTTCTTCCAGAGTTGAAATAAATGTTTGGTCATTTAGAGCTTTTTTTTGCAGAAAATGATAACTGGTCAAATTAACAAAAATATGCCATGTCTTCGAATAATGCAAAGAAAACAACACGATACTGACATTTTCACTTAGGAAGAGTTTAGAAATCAATATTTTGTGGAATAATCCTGATTTCCAATCACAGCTTACATGCATCTTGGCATGCTCTCTATCAGTCGGTCACATTGCTGTTGGGCGACTTAATGGCACTCCTGGCACAAAAATCCAAACAGCTCGGCTTTGTTTGATAGCTTGCGACCTCGATCCCTCTTGATTACGTTCCATAGGTTTTCAGTGGGGTTCAGGTCTGGAGTTTGGGCTGACCATGACACGGTCTTGATCTGGTGGTTCTCAATCCACACTTTGATCGGACTATGTGGAATGGAGCATATTGAAACTTGGTAGAGAATTGGTGATGATCTGGGGGTTTTCAGTAAGGCTGGAATCGGGCAGATTCGTCTTTGTGAAGGATGTATGACTCGAGCCACATAAAAGGTTATCCTGAAAGAAAAATTGCTTCCTTCTGCTGTGACAATGTTCCCCAACTCGAAGGATTTGTTTTTCCCACAGGACAACACTCTAATCCACACAGCCAATCAAGATGTGGATGGAGGACCACCAGATCAAGACCCTGTCATGGCCAGCCCAAACTCCTGACCAGGGGTCTCATTTATAATACTGTGCGTAGGATCCTTCCTAAAAGTGTACGTGCAACCGAAAGCCAAAAATGGCATATGATAAAAAAATTTCAGACTTATAAAAACGTGCGACGCCAGAACCTGCGCAAAATTCCCTTTATAAATCCCAGTCAGCAGAAGACCCTGTCTCCTCCCCGAAATAACCATATATGGAGCTTACAACGCCTAGTTTTACTATGCATATCCTCATCTGCATATTATTTGCATATGCATATTCATCCATGTGATACCATGTTTAACGGTACAAGACATTACAAAAATATGAGATACGGATTTAAGCAAAATCCCCAGAATTAAATTAACTCAGAGAACATTTGGTCCCACTCTAAAGAATATTAAAGTAACTCTGAATCAGAGTTCAAGTTAATGAGATAGGCTAATTCAGTGATTAATTAAGTGATGATTGAGCATTAGTGATGAACACCTGCTAGTAACAAGCAGAATCACTGAAGGGAAGAATAACTCTCTAATATTTTTCCTGACCAAAAGTGGTGCGCAAATTTTCCCATCAAGTTTGTTTTTATAAATCACAACTTATGCGTCGGAAGTGGCGTATGCCTTTTTCAGGGCATGCTTTGTGCCGCAACGCAACAGGCCCTTGAATGAGGCCCTTGAACCCTACTGAAAACCTCAGGAATGTGATCAAGAGGAAGATGGAAGGCCCTCAAGCCATCAAACAAGCCGAGCTGCTTGATTTTTTGTTCATTTTACTAAAAACACATATAAATAGTAAATCGAGAGAAACTACATAGTGTCGGCCCAGATCTGGCCCACATCTGGTACAAGTGGATTCCACAGATCTGGGTCAACACTATGTTGCTGTCTGGGGCTCTTATGTATTTCCAGAGCTGTATATTCTATGAGACAGCAATTCATATTATTCTCATTCCAAACAACTTGGCCTCAAGAATTATTGGTGTGAATCAAATCATTCCTTTTGCATCTTATATTATTTGCCACAATGTACAACAATGATAAACATTGGAAATATTTGCATCTTCCCTTTTACAAACCTTCATTTGTTACATCTCAAAAAATATGGCTTTAAATACCCTACAGTGAATTCCAATTATTGCTTCTTGCAGCTTTATTTTAATCTGGCAAGACTGGCATTTCTCCAAATTCACATGCCAAGACCAGAAAAGCAAAGTGAAATAGAGGCCACCAAGTGGCCTATGGCAACTTAAAAGAAACTGTGGTCCTCCATGACAGATGGTTGAAATAATACACAAGGCAACACATGCCTTACGCATTTCACAAATGTAGAATAAAGCCTTTGTAGAAAGATATCGCATCATGGGTGGAATTTGGACAATGCCACGTGAAAAATTTCAACGTCATTCAAGCTGAAAAATTTGAGATACTGAAATGTTAAACAAAGACTTAATGGTGTGAAGAGACCAGACTTTTCAAAACATTCATGCTTTGATAGCAAGCACTACGTTGGCTGATTTTGTGAGAAGAATGGTGCATCATGTTTTAGGGCTGCTTCTCTTTTACAAGGCTGGAAAATGGTTGGACCAAAGGACAAGAACATCCTGGTGGAAAATCTGCTGCCTTTTACAAAAGCACTGGGAAGGATAAGATGGTTCATCTTCTAACACAATTAAATTCTAAAATAATATATTTTTTTTTTAATGGATTCACTTAATTGCAGTGCTTTTTGGCTAAACCCCCTTTATCGTGGCAGTAACATCAATATGGCAAAACACAACAATGTTAAACAAAAAACAATTAAATAAACTAATAGTAATAATCAGAATAAGCAATTCATCAGCCAACTAACATCTGCCAAGTTCATTAACCAAACATTAAGTATTTATGGTTGCCAAGCAACTTTGCATAGTAATATAAAATTCAATTTGTGCAGTTTTCTGGTGTGTATATTAGATATTTTAAAACTGCTTTGAACATAGTAGCTTTTAGAGCTGGAAGAACTAATTTCATTTTTCATTGGCCATAACATTATGTAACCATGACCAAGCTTGATAAAACAGCTAATGGAGATATCAAAATTACTACATTTTTGATTGATGTTGCCTGTTCATTTTAAAAAAGGACACACTGATACCCCAGTAATCCACACCAAACATTTCTCAAACATATTTTAATTCACAACTCGATAACAGTAACTAAAGATACAACACTGACATTTACAGCTTTTGAGTGTCACAGATTCAACTGGATGGAAATAAAAACTGAAAAACAGGAAAAATTCTGCTTGTATTTTGCACCGTGGATGAAAGATTTTTAACAGGACCAATATGTTGGTTAACTCACAACTTAAATCTCGAACAAATTCTAAACGATTGCCTTGTGGCACCAATACACTGCTGCATTGCCATAATCTACTTTAGCTTGGGAGAAAAAAAAACGTTATAAACCAAAGGCCTTAGGCGTTGCTGAATGCTAACTTCAATCTCACGTATCTCTTCCTCCTCTTGTGCATAAGAAGCAAATTTCCATCCTGTTGTGCCTTGCTCTATGCACATAAATCATGAACATCCTCAACAAATGAAACCTGGTGAGACAGAAAATTGACATTAATAAAATATCTTGAGCAAGACTTAATGGACAACCTGAATGCATTTTGCCTTCTCCAATAAGATACTACCATTAGAAGTCACCTTAATTAGTGCTGGATCAAGACCACCGTATTGAAGATCAGTTTATCATTTTCAAAATCTGGTTAAACGTGTAGAAGGCAATCAAGATGGCAACAATTTAACAAACAGAAACATGGACCAACCAACTCCTGGATGTATGGAATGAAAGATATACAGAATCAACTACAGGATTAAGGACAACAACATTATCCTATTCAAGTGTTTGAGGTACGTTCAATCAATGGACAGGCAAGTCCACTGTTTGACAGGATGCTGAGAACTCAGAAAATGAAGCAAATTTGTTTTATTTTTTCAATTCCTTGTGTTCATGGCACCAACAAAACTTTAAAAGAAATGAAATACCAGGGTTGGCACATTTAAAAAAAATGTTTTGGAATTTGTGAGTAGTGGATTGCAGAATGAAACAAGTACATTGAGAAGGAAAGAGTACAAAGATTCAGTTATTTTTCACTCTTCTCAAAGAATAAGGCCATTTATTTTGCCCTGAAATTAAATTAATCTTCAAAAAAGTGCCCCCAACTTGAACATGTTAGAATCTAAACAAAAATATATGCAGTCTATGCCGGCAGACTAACACATTACAAAACTGGTGATGTCAAAAAAAAACTGGGCAACATTGACATCAACAGGATCGAAGGATGTAGAAAACCATAAAGACCAACTTAGTTTAGGCTATCATTGTCTTTTCAAGCAGTAGCATGTAATAAATCACTCTACAAATTCAGTCTGTTCCCATGATCCAGTAAGACAGCAGTCCATGCCCACAATATTCCAACAAAAGGAGCATTCTGGGAACTGCATAGTCATAAATAAGGGTTTGTTCATCAGTCCAATCCTTCAGAAGTTAGATAAAAAATACAAAACAAAAAGTAGGTTGGGATGTGTCAGGGAAACAAAATACTGAGAGCAGGAAAAAAAGCATCCCATCTTTGGATTATGATGTCAGTAACTACTTGACGATAATTGCAAAATTTGGAGGTAACTGTAATGCTCCCATCCAGAGTTAACCTAGGGTTTGTTTCCAAAAAAACGCAACTCTGCAAAACAAGGAAACTTAACAAAAGAGGAAACAAAAACAAATCCCCAGCAAAAGTCTATACAGAGTCAAGAAGGGGATGGATCTGTATCACAGGTGACAAGTTAACTTGCAAGATTTTCTGTGCCTTCCTCCTCACCTCCTCATCTGTGACAGAATCGTCGACTTTTATAACCTTCCACTCGAGACCGTTGCCATTCAGTCTAGAAACGTCTTGTCCATTGGTGAGTGTCGACTGGGACCAGTTGAAGCTTTGAAAATGGAGTCTCCTCACTGAACCATTGTCTAGACCACTGGTCATCACGTCAGGTTTACCTGATACCATTTCAATGTTCTTATAAATGCTACCATCTTTAAGACCAAACCCATTTTGACAGACTACTGGGGCAGAGTCTCCAATAAGGGCATCATCTACTTTGAACGGACATGACAAAACGCGTTTGTTGTCCAAGGCAACTACGTTTGATGTCTGACTGCCATTTTCTGTGGGAGAGTACGGAATTCCAGAGCGATCCGGTGGCCGTCCCACAGCAAAACTGGGTGCGCTTTTTGAATCAGCACCAAAGTGAATTTGCAACCTTGCGGTGTGGCCTCCGCTCAACCCCTTTATGTTTGTTAGCTTGAGGCACTGCTGCGCTTGAACAGAATGTTTATCTAGCATTGCCGTTGCAACATTCTGCTTAAGACGGTCCACCGAGAGATTGGTAAGCAGGATCTTGGGTTGGTTTTGGAGAATGTCCTTTGCTGCTCTACTGAGCATCGAGTAATTCACATCCTTGGTCTTGCTCAAACCTTTCCGTCCTCGCTTCTTGCAAGGTTTCTGAACCTTCTGAACCTTGCTGCCAATCTTGGAAGAGATTGGCTCTGTGGTGCAAGACGTGTATCCGTACACATCTTTGCTCCTCAAAATCACAGGCTTGGCTCCTTCTTTCCTCAGCTCTTGAAGAAAGGACATCATTTGTCTCTCAGTGTTCGACAGATCCTTGGACATGGGGTTAAAGACCCTTAGGGCCTCTTCGAGGGCAGTGTGTCCAGCTGGGGCAAATCTGGCCCAGGAATGGACTACCCTCCCCATGCCCTGCTCTTCAAAATTCATGGTGCACCTTCACAGCTGGTATGCATAAGGACTTCAGGTGTCTGTGAATACGAAAAGGATATGGTGATGATTTATGAATGCACATATAAATTACAGTTTATAGTAGCTAGCTAGTATGAAGAACTTTTAAAGGTAGTGTACATTTTAAAGGTGAAGTATAAATTCTGCAAAAAATAGCACCAAATGGATAGCAAAAATACATGACTGCTTTCAAAAGGAATTTTTTCAGTTGATTCCAACTGCAGTTCCATGACACAAACACACAGCATTGGTAAAGCCAATGTTGATATGTTGGGCTACTCAAACAAAGAACAGTTGACATTCTTCTGTAAAACAGCAACACAATGTTTAACAGTTTCTGCACATAAAAGATTAAGTGTGTTTTATTAAAACACTAGAAGTTCAACTGGGTTGGCCATAACATAAATCAGCAGACATTTCAAACAGACAAGTAGTTACTAGTTAGGAGGTTATCTTTAAAGATGTAGACCTAGATTTAAACTACTCCCTCTAAAACATCCAACTCAGACTGATGTAGTTTGGTAAAACACTTTTTTCATTGGCTGTTTTGGGTCTAAACAGTACCATGACTCAACTAGATACAACATCCTGGTTTTCAGTTTGGACATTGAAAAAATGTCAATTTCTTGAATCATTCTTCAGAAGTGCTCGACAAAAACTAGCTATATTATTTATTTATTTAAAAAAAAAAAAAAGGTAAAACTGTATTTTAACATTAAAAAATTTATGAAATGGCAAATGTAAATTATATAATTGAATTTTCATTTTGCACCAAACGTTGCACAAATGTAATGGAAATTGTAAATTTAAATACAGAAATGCATTGCCATTTTACATATTGCGTTGTCATTTTGCATATTACATTTCAAATTGAATATTGCTACCTATATGCTTCCATAGCACAGTAAAGATTACATTTATATGAATGCATTAGTGAGAGAGCAATAGCGTGTGAATTAATTCTACCTGGCCGCTAGGGGTGCAATGGATCGCAGTTGATCCGTGAATCCATACGGACCAGGGCCCACGGTTCAGCACGCATGCGATTCGCGGATTAACTGCCCAGTTTAACCATCATAGAGTGAAAGTTTATCATTTGGAAATTTTTTGTCTTGCCAATTTACACATTCAAACTAATTTAAAGGGGTCATATAATGGTACATGCACTTTTACAAGCTGATTGTACTGAAATGTGTGTTGGCAGTGCCTGTACACAACCATCATAAAATGATACAAATCCATCCAGTGTTTTTTTTTTTTTTATCTTCCTATATGTTTCCTCCCATCTCAAATCAAGCTGTTCGATTTTGTGACGTCACAATATCGACGCCCCTCCCACGATGGTTGATTGACAAAAGCGTTTCAACACAGACCCGCCCTCGCGCCCTCGTGAGCGTCCTGTCAATCATGGCCCGCGCCGACCGGCGTGTTCAGTGTTGATAGCTGGAGCACTGAGTAGAATGGCGTCTAAGTTATTGTGGTGTTCTGTTCTTCGGTGCAATAACGAACACAGCAGTCATATTGATGTTCCTAAATCCGTACAGCTGAAGACGCAGTGGCTGAGTTTGTTTTCGAAGGGAATATTACTCACGATCAACGTCAATGCTTTCATGTTTGCGCAAATCATTTCACACACCAGACTGCTTTACAAACGAGGGTCAGTAAAGCTGGTTATTTGCTAAGAAGCTGCTCCTGAAAAAAGGATTGCCATACTATTCGTGTTCCTGCTGCACCTCCAGAAGAACTGAAGTGAGTGTAACGTTTTATTGACCTTTATATTAATCTTTATATTAATCTTTGCAAATCGCTTGCACGCTTCACGAATGCGGCTATTTTTACACTCAGGGTACATTACAGCATGTTTTCTATGTATGACGTTCTCAATATAATTCATAATCCCATGTTTATAATGAACAACGCGTTATGGTTATTGTGTAACAAACAGTGTACACACAGAACAGAGGGGCGGGGTGAGCAAAGCTCATTATCATTTAAAGACACATGCACTTAAACGGCGTGCTGAAAACAGAGCTGTTTTTGACCAGGTAAAATTAGTGTTTTCTTACAATACTAATGAGAATTTTTAATTAAAGTATATTACAAACTTTTAATTTAGACCCTAAAGAATCATATTAGCTTGTACAAAAATGACATTATATGACCCCTTTAAATGGGGACGAAGAGGCGAAAATCGGGACTCACGTGTTATCTGCAGGCACAGCCGCACACACTTGAAGCGTGGGCACGCAAAGAGAGAGAGGAGCGTTTCAGATAGTGCTCGAACACCGAATTGATTCCTCTTTTGCATTTCCTTGCACTTGAACAGACACATACACACAAAATTATGTCAAAATACCCGTCTCGACAAGTATTCTCTCGGTTATGTCATAAGTGAACAGTTGAGAAAGAAACCAGATGTTTGTCAGCATTCGGTCTTAAAGTGAAGTAGACCTAATTTCCTGCAGTTGTCTGTCATTAATGTTAATAAAACAACAAAATACAGCTTTAACAAAGATGAACCTATATTTAATTTCTACAGTGAACAAATAGTGTTATTTTACATTTAGGCCTAATTATCAATTTCTGTACCTGAATACTACTGTTAGACTTTGTAACTTTGTTATTTAGTATTAATCTCTGCTTGTAATTTGTGAATTTGTTCTTATTTTATTACTGACTGTTCACTTGTCTTTAATAATGTTTGAACAATCAGTCAAGTGTGCTTTAAGTAATAAATGAAGAGCAAAGTTACGCTTTGTAAAGAGCGCTCGCTCATGTGGCTGTGCGCGACTCTGTGTGGTTAAATGTAGCTACTTTCATCTCAAAATGCTTTGACGCAAATTTTATGTAAACAGTCAGTTATATCTTAAGGGATTTAAAAGACAGGACAAACCAGGACAAATCTTATATTTCACAAAAAAACAAAAACACCCAATTAGATTATTTTCCAAAATCGTTCAGCCTAGTTACAATGCAGCACGCATTAGTTTAGAAAGCGTCTTGTGGAGCGCTCTCAGAGTATGCATTTATTTGTCATTTTAACTGGTTGACTAAAGATTTCTTATCCTGTTGCGCCCTCTATAGGCCATGACCAGTGACTAGTCAATGTCAAGCTTAAAGTGTCATGGCAAAGCTTTAAAGTCAACTAGTCTATGCAAACCCTATGGTGCATTCCTATAAATAATAATAAAAAAAAACCTAAAGGAGCACTGTCCTGAAACTTTTTACGTAACTTCAGGGCACGGTGAAAAATAAGAACAATAAAAAAAAAAAAACACTAATGCCGGGTTCAGACTACACAATATCAGCCTGATTTTGGCACGATCTGCTTAGGACTCCACGTAGGGTGTCAATGGTGATTCGTAAACTACAATGGGCGTTGGAACGCAATAATTAATTGCTTTAATAGTGTGTCATAGTGGACGACAACCGACGCTTTACAGTGTCAAGACAGAAAGAATAACAGGTTTAATTTATTTCCATGATGTTGACCAAATAATAGCATAAAAGCTCATCCGTACACAGCTTTCAAACACGGCGAAACAAAAGAGACACTATGGTCTTGGTGCTGCTAGGTTGAATTATGCAATAGAGAAAAGGTTCATTGAGCTATGGCAACAGTACTCCTGCCTTTATATTTCCTCAAGGTTTGCCGCAGTCTGCCGGATCCAGGCTGTATCCAGATCTGATGAAGGACCTGTGCCTGGACGCGACGACAGCACAGTCCTGAAGTGTCAACTAGTCTCTCCCCTGTGAAGGCCTCCCTCCCCTCCCTTTACCTCTCTACAGATAAAGAGTTGTGGGGATAATTCCAGTTTGCGTGGCTACGTGGAAGCAATACAAATTCTGTATTATAAATTTTAAGGCCAGACAAGTAGTTTGTTGAGGGTTGGTTTGTAGGGAAGGACTACACGCCTGCGCACATATATTTACGCCTGCGCACATATATTCAAACGCGCATACCTAAAGACTGAACTCGTAATACGCATGTGCATGCCATCAGCGTTCTCACAAGTTCACGTTTTTGAACTTTGTGCAGAAAGAACTTAAGTTTTCTGTTAAAACTGGTCGATGTTTTACATTTGTTTCAAGTGTAAACAAGTTTAAAAAAATCAGTGCAGTAAAAAAAAAAAAAAAATCCAGATGCAATCTATTAAAACAAGTCTTAATATCCCAAGTGACATTGCTTCCCAAGTATAATTATGAAGTCCATGATGATTGATGATCATAAAAGGATAAGGAATGCATTTGGGATAGAAAATACTTGATAAATGTTAAGGAATGAATTCGCAATACCTACATCATCAAAAGTACTTTATCATAGAAAAAAATAATAGACATATAGGCCACTAGGGTGACAAAACACCGGACCAACGACCAACAGTCATCAACTCTACCAAACTTGGTTAACATCACAAAAATATCTTAATTTACATGTTTTTACATACAAGAAAAGGCCAATTCACACTGAACAGATAAGACGGTGACAGAAACTAGCGTCTGTCAGAGCTTGTTTTCATCGACTGAACATGCAGAATCGGCCCTTGTCAGGTCGTGGAATGTCACGTGGATTAAAGTAACATACTGTAATCTGGTGATTGTCCGTGTTTGTTGGCATCTGTCGGTGCTATTTGTCGATTCTTCTCTTGATTGAGTCTTACAAGAATTACAAGACACTCCAAAGCACAAAGACAATCTTGAAGAGTAATGTAGAACTCAATATTAAGACGGTCTGACATTAGAGTATGTCCCTCTCATTACAAAACCCAAACAAAAACACACCTATTGAGTGTACTGTGCATGCATAGGCTATACTACGTGATGTAGCTAGTCTTGGAGATTAGACTAGCACGCGTGCACAGAGTGTATGCTTTTACGGCGTGATTTAGTCAATTAAAATGCATCTAGAATGCCCCCAGATTCAAGATAAGGGGCAAAAATTCCCCTGTATGTCATTATATTTATATAATTTAGTATAGTTAAAGAGCGCCGTTTTTCTCCAAATATCAGCATGATTACAACTGTGACTAAGGCTGCAACAAACAATTATTTTGATAATTGATTAATCTAACGATTAATCGACTAATCGTCGATTATTTCACCGACTAATCAGTAAGTTTGGAACTAGGGATGGCGAACACTAAAAAAATTCTTGACCGACCACCGAGCCTCATTAGCCGGTTGAAACCGGTTAACCGATTAGTTTAAAATATGATGCGCTATTTGAAATAACAGCCATTTCGAGCCGCGCCTGCAATTTCGCAACTCTGTCGCATCTCTCTGCCTCCCGCTCACACACACACTGCCACTCACGTCACTTTTTTTAAATCCCCTACAGCGCGAAACATGAGTCCCGCAAACTCGGCGCTTGTATGTAATCGGAGGACAAATAATAATCTCCGTTAATAATCTGCGTTAATAATCTGTTACACAGAACTTTTTTATATTAAATATTAATCAAAAATGATTCACACCTTCACACAATCCAAACATTCAGTGTAAGAGTAAAAAAAGGACATAACATTATTTATAGTAGGCTAAGTTTATTTGATTCACAGTTTATTTCGAGTTTTGACCTCGACAACACAACTGCATTTACCGCAAACAGTCTAAACTAAAAGATTGTTTTGGTTGAATCGGTTCAAAGGAGTCATTAGTTCGCGAATCGGACGTGTCATTAGCGGACTTGTACAACGCGTGTGATTATCCCGGCAGTTAGGACATCGCACAAGATTTGTCAACACAGAAAACATTTCATTATTGGATAGGTTTTGTTTTGTTTTGTTTATTGAAAGTGTTTTATGTCAGCTGAATGTGCGGAACGCTTTTCAGAGAAGATAAGGCAACGTAAAAAAGTGTTTTTTTGGGGGTTTTTTTGCACAACACCCAGCAGTAGCCTAATTCAGGAAAAAAAAAAATACCCGAATGCTCCACGTGAAACTTCGGTCTTACCATCGTGTCAATTCTCAATTGATTTTAATTAATATGTGCGAGGGAGTGACAGAGAGAAGGAGGGAGAGCAGGGAAAGGAAATGCAGCTGAATGAATATGCTGCGTGTTTTAAATTGCGTAAAACAATTTTTTATAACGAAACGCAATATGTAGCAGCCGGTGTTGATTCTGTGGCGCACCGCCACGAATGAGTCTGTGTGGGAAACACTGGAGGGATTTGTTCACTTCACATAAAAAGATCTTGGAATGAGATGGCTAACTGTAGTAGCGTTTAGTCTACTGTCTATAATAGCCTAATTTAGAGATCACTTTTTTTTTTTTTTCCGACTAACGACAACTTTGATCGGTTAACGTTGATACGGTCAACCATCGGTCAAACGGTCATCGGTTAACATCCCTATTTGGAACGATTATTCAGCTTTTTCAATTAGTTAAAACACTGAGTTATACATATTCTAACTACAATATAAAAAAAACAAAGCTTTTGAAATGGTTGTTTTAATGAACTTTGAGCCAACTAAACAGGTCATTCCCTTTAAGTTTTCAGATTTCTGTCCAACTCAAATCACACACAAATGCTCTCTAAGCATTGTTTAAATGATTCTGTTCTCTTTCAATAGAAAAAAATAATAATTAATAAGCTGCATTACAGACTTAATCTGCAAACAATTATTATAAGCTCAATCAAGCTTTATTCTATGCAAAATAAATCATCATATTACTGTAATTATATTATTATTGTTAATATCATTACTATTATTAGTAGTATTGCATTCGCTAATAGAGAGATTTAGGCTACTGCTAGTTGTTTAGCTCCAGCTGGAGAACATTCACCTCCTCCCCAGCAAACAGGGGACGTCCCCCGGACGTTTTGAACGTCCCCTTAGGTCCGCATTAGGTCCGCTTTGTAACGTTCCCGAGCGCATTTGGCCCGCTTTGTAACGTTCCCGAGCGGACCTTCGGGGGACGGCCGCATTTGGTCCACTTTGGAACGTTCCCGAGCGGACCTTCGGGGGACGTCCGCATTTGGTCCGCTTTGGAACGTTCCCGAGCGGACCTTCGGGGGACGTCCGCATTTGGTCCGCTTTGGAACGTTCCCGAGCGGACCTTCGGAGGACGTCCGCATCTGGTCCGCTTTGGAACGTTCACTGATGGCCGTTCTGAGGACATTTATCCATGCCAGTTTGCGAACGTCTCCCTCACATGCCATTTCCATGACAACACACAATCCAGTCGCCCATGCCTTTGATTTTTATCATTAGACCGGACATCTTGCAACTCAGACAAATGACTGATTAAACTAAAATATAAACCCATATTGGATTTAAAAGGGGATTTGTTTATCCATTAAATTAACTGTGATAATGGATTTTATCTAAAAAACATGGTTTTTGTTTTGCAGATTGAGGTTATAGTTTTATAACTGAAAATAAACTATAGTAAAAATATTATTTATAGCACATGCTGGAAAGAAAGTGGAAAATAACACAGATAAGACAAATGTATCCTAATTTAGGCTACCTGTAAAAATGTTGGTCAGGCGATTGAAGGACTGGTTTTATTCAAAATAAGTTATTTTAGGAAAAATATTATTCTAATTATTGCACTTAAGACTGATAGCACATTGCATTTCAAATAACAAAAAAAAGTGTCATATAGCTACACACTATAATTTTGGCAGCAAGTTACGATCAAATGCATAGCCTATCTATGATCAAATGCACCTAAGCGAGTGACGTCATTCATTATGCACGCAGCATGTATCCATGTCTCCATGGCAACGCTCAGCTGTAGTGACAGTTGACGGTCCTCCTCAGACGCGGCCTTGTGTTTTCCCTTTCGTCTGTCTTAAAGGTATTTTTAATTTTTAGATTAGTATACATTAGTTATCGTAAACACTATACATCATTACATATTATGAAAATTTGACTTTTTAAAACGTTTGCTGAAGTTGTCCGCCGTGTACCACTGCTAACCGTTATGCTAACACTACGAAACTAACGTTAGCTGCTAAATGTTGCTGAAATGAGACGACGTTATATTTCACATATTCATATAGACATATAAAATCATAGCACTACTGAATGTGTTAATTTTGTTGTTTTAGATGCCAGGGGGAATAATTGCCAACGGACTAACCCCACAGCTGACCGACCGAGACACACACACAGCTGCCAGCGCGTTTGAAGACACACACACACACACACACACACGGAAAGAGCACAACACCTTTACAATTGTTCAAATAAATACTTTGTTCCTTACAACGTGTCTGTTTTCTTTGGTTAGCCAAGTAAAATAAAATAAAAAAGGATGTTAAAAGGACTTCTAATGAACGTTCTGTAAAGGTCCCCGAATGTTTTCCAAACGTCCCACGAAGGTCCCTCGGGACGTCGCACGACGGTCCTGCAAACGTCCTGCGAAAGTCCCCCGCGACGTCCTGCTAACGTTTAAAGAACCCTACACGAAGACGTCCAGAGGACGTTCGCAGAGGACGTTCAGGGACGTTCTAGGGACGTCTTTTTGTTAGCTGGGTCATGTGGTTCACATGAGAATTCAGCTCCTCGTGTGCCGGGGTGTTTCCTCTTTAAGTGCTCCAACATGCATGTTGTGCTCCCGTGAAAAGCAAGTTCCGCCTTGCATGTATTGCACACGACAGCATTCTTGATTTGAAGTTTTGTGAAACTTTCCCACACCTTGCTAGTTCGGATACGTTTGCACTCGTGTAAAAGAAGTGTTTTCTTCTACCGTAATAGCATTTGTAAGGACTGCATTACACTCTAGCGCCGTAGCAGTCAAATCGCGATATTGCAGGCTCTTACATTAGCTCACGTGAGATCAAACGACTACTCGACAACAAAGATATTTGTCGACAATTTTTTATTGTCGACAATGTTGACTTATCGTTTCAGCTGAGCCCTAACTGTGACATTGATTTTACACAACGTACAGTTTAATAAACAAGTTAATATTAAGTAACTTACATTTTAGACATCAAATCGCCTGTTTCGCTCTATTCTGACAAAGAAAATAGTTCCAAACAAAGTCCAAAGCACTGTTTTGCTTCTCTGAGCAACACACAACAATGTATCTTTACAGAATGAATCAGCTTTTCGAACAAATCAGCTGAATCAATGATTCAATGACTCGCTCATTAAGACAGTAAAATGCTTCCTTAACGAATGAATCAGCCGTTTGAATGAATCAGTTGAATCTCAAATGACTCACTCATTAGCAGTTGACTTGCTGCCACCTCCTGGCGGTTTTAATTTCACATTTAAAGCTACACTGTGTAGGATTTACTCCCATCTAGGTGAAATTGTATATGACAACCAACTGAATATTACTTTCTAGCTCCTCTCATTCCGAAGGTGTTTTAACTCCTACGGTGGCCGTATTATTTCAAATCTGCCGGCAAACGCAAGCAAATCTCCCTCTTGCATTCGTCACGGTGCCACTGCGTGTACAAACGCGAAAGGCGAAGCTTGTATGACCCTCTTTGTCTAATGTATTTTCAAGATGGATGCGCAACATGGCTTCCGCCATTCGAGCGACTCGCTCGTATTCTAAATGGCAGATTATACACTTACGAGAATACTTAACTAGTTGGTTGAAGTGATTACACATTAATGAGAACGTATAATTGAAATAACGTGTTTTTTGCTCAAAATCAACTTAAAACATTACACAGTGTAGCTTTAAAGTATCTTTTCATTTTTTTAATAATTTCAAATAACAGTATTTAACGTTTTAGATTTTCAACATTTCAAAACATTATTTATGCATCTTTAACTGTTCTTCAGATTGACTTTAATAAAGGTTGATCTATAGTTATATAGTACATTAGATTACAATTTCCCCACCTGAAAATGTCCTGTTTTTAAACCTACATGTATTTGTGCTATTGCTTGTAATTTTTTTATTATTTGTTCCCATGTTAATCCCATTTGTTAATCTAGTTGCTTTTGGTGTCACCTTATTTATTGTGGCTACGTAGATGTATCAAAAATAACGAGAACAATACTAGGCTTATTTTATAGGCCTGACCGGGCCAGTAGGAAAAAAATCCTTTGCGTTGAGCCCAGTGTGCGCACCAAACCGAATGACCCGCTCCATACTGAAAATTGCAGGGTAAAGCGCTCAGACAAGACCACATTTAATGAGTTACAGACAATAAGGAGCCATTTACAAAGGTTAAAATAAATCCACATCTAAAATAAAGACCGGATTCACTCCTGAACATCTTTAGCTGGTCTGCTGACCGAGATGGAGTATCAACAGTCAAATAGCTCTACAATAGAAACAGTGATAGGAAGCAGATAAAGCCAGATGTTTTGATGCATTCTAAAAGAAGATATAATTTGCGATTAAGAGTAGAATAATGTAACAAATATCTACAAGCACAAACGTAATATTTTACTGTACAAACAAATTGCACTTTTTTTAATGCCAGAATAATATAACAAAAGGTATTGTTATATAAATATACATTACGCAATTTCCAAAGAGAAAAGTAAGTAATATTTGGGTGGGAAAGGGGTACAAAGACAACAGCAGTCCAATTACAAAATGGCTGCCACCAAAATGCTGGATTGCGCGGTAGCAGTGACTCAGGAAAAAGGTTCATACTAGGGATGCACCGATAGGATTTTTTGTTTTGTTTTTTTGGCCCGGTACCGTTTTAAACAAAGAACTATTGGCTAATTCTGACACCGATATGCGTCACTTGCTCTCTTATTTGAACTTTTGTCACTAACCCCTTTACGTACAAAGATCGCCGACGGCCCCAGTTGTTCAACATTCACTGCACTTTAAAACATCACACTCTCACTTGATCTGGACAAACTGAGTATCATTAGAAAAATTAAAGACTCCAGTTTCGATATTTGACCACCGTTTATGATAAAACTAGGTTGCAGTGACATTAATTTCCTAATTTATGTCAGGAGTGCAAAATAATAAATCTGTAATTTTTTTTAATATTTTGAATAAAATAACACACATTTCAATTCAGTCACATTTGGAGAAATATTGATTTATTCTGTTATATTATGTTTGCAAAATATTTTGTCATAAAGAATATACTTTCTATTCATTTCCCACTGAACTGTGCAAACTGAAGAGCTAAACGAGTTTGCGTCAGTTCTGACTCGGAGCGCTTATTCGATCTGGAGCCGTCAATCATCTTATGAGGCCATGATTCCCACCTTTCTGGATTCTGGTAGACTTCCTCATTCAGGACTCCGTGAAGAATAAACCCAATTAAACATTTCTATACGTGAAACAAGAAGCTAATGAACACACGATTACAATCATATATGGTTTTGTGTGTGATTTTCATGCGATTTAGGGTATTTTCATATGAATAAATAATGTTTACAGTATACAAGCAGGTGTAGCAATAGGTGTTGGAGATTTTCCTTTGCCTCATGTAAAGGTCTGTATTGCTATGTCTCAGTCAGAAACCAGGTCAAAGGGTCTGTGAGAATGGAAAAGTCCCTAATAAGCTCAGAGAGAAGATGTGTATAGGGGGTTGATACAAGATGGTACTTAAAAACATGTTAATTAAGATGATGGATGGCACTGGACACTGCAGGTGCAGAGAATCATGTTACCTGAGATATAATTTTTTTTAAATGGGTGTGGCCAAAGATTTTTCCACCAATAAAGTGATGTCTCCAGGAAAGTTGATTCTAACGGTAAAAAAAAAAAAAAAAGATAGCTGATTGGCTACCTAGTGATAAGAAAAGGTATAGCTTAAGACCTGAAGCCTGACTATTGCAAGTCAGATGAACAGCTGCATCTCACTTTGTTGCTTGTCAAAGTTAATTGACAAGCAACAAAGACCTGGAACTTCGACTCTTGAGAGATTTCTTTGAGACCTGTTCTGAAGATTTTGAATTTGCAACAACATGATATCCACAAAAAAATGCTAAATAACATATTTCAAAACCATTATGTGACTAAAATCCACATCAGATCGCGATCAGAAGTTAATACGAACACTCAATCGTGGTTTAAAGTGAGTTGATTAAAAGTGTAATGTTAATCTTTTAAATTGTGTTATGTAGCTTGATACAAATTGTAGCTCTAATGCACCTGTTGCACCAGGAGCTATTCCATTTCATAATTAATTTGATAAAAGAATTCACATAAGGTCCCAAGAATATGATTTTTGTTTTATTTTCTAGAAAGACTTCAGATAACAGGTGGATTAATGTATAGTGGGATGAAAGTGGTGAAGATGGGCAAGCCATGTAATGGCAGAATAAAGGCTAATAATGGCTGAATACGTAAACAAAAGAATAATGAAGATTAAGTCTCACACCGGCAGAGGTGTGAAAGGTTCGTCGAGTAAGAACAATAGAATATGAATGGAGCAGTTCAACTCGGCAGACATTAGACTGCAAGTAGGTGTTTACAGGTAGACGTCGACCGATAGTGGATTTTACCGATACCGATATTTAGGTTTGACCGTACATGCCAATAACCGATTAATCAACCGATATTTTTTTTAATGGATACTGGATTAAAAACAAACATAGCACTCCCAAGTAAAACAGTGCTGAACTGAAATGTGCTAAATAAATTTATTAAAATGAGAAGTTCTACAGAACGAATACTACAGAAAATTTAAACATTAAAATATTACAGGTCAAATGTGCATTTCTTTAGCTATAACTGAAGGCGGCACGCGCCGAAACGCGTCTGTGCAAATAAAAATATATTTAAGCATAGTGCAGCCTCTCTCCCACTTTATGTATTATAATTATCTAGGCCAGCACTCTTAAAGTTGATAATTATACACACTGAGTGAAGCCTGCTCCTATCCACATTTATTTAGCTAGGCTATAACCTACAATCATACGTAAATTTCATAGGTAACACTTTGCAAGTCCCATTTGTTTACAAGGATGTATTAGCTAGCTTTCATGAACTATATGAATTATGCAATATACATTTTTACTCCATGTATTAATATTTGAGCGATATAATTGTACCTTAAATGTTCATAGTACATTAACTAAGGTAATAACAGATCAAATAAAAATGAAACCTCAATTTAAAACGTATTAGTAAATGTTTATTAAGTTAATGTATTAGGAAATTAACAAACTAACAACAATGAACAATACTTCTACAACATTATTTATTAACCTTAGTTAATGCTAAAAATGGAATCTTATTGTAAAGCGTTACCATTTCATATAAATCCAAAGAGCCATGCTTAAAGATTGCCATCTTTAAATAGGCCCATCTGTAAAAGCCAGTGCATTAAAATTACATAAATGTAGGCCTTTATTACATTTATAGTCTCTGACTTTATTTGGTTCTATTTTAGAACACTTGATGATTATCTAATCAAAATAACAATACGTTTTGTATCGATAAAAAAAAAGATCTGAATACGTTTCTGATGCGTTTATGTATCTGTCGGCAGTGGTGAAATGTAACGAAGTACAAATACTTCATTACTTTAAGTAAGTTTTTCACGTATCTGTACTTTACTTAAGTAGAATCAATAATGCATACTTTTGACTTTTACTTCGTTACTTTTTGCAGCAATTATTATACTTTCTACTTAGGGCTGTGCAATATAGCTAAAAAATGTATCACGATATAATGTTTCATATCGTTCGGTATCGATAATTATTGACATTTTTTTTAGAACCTTTTTTTTTAAGACAAGTAGAAAAGTTTGAATTTAAACCACTGTTTTTTTATTTATTTAATTTATCCACATTAAGGCAAACAACTAATTATTTTAGTTTTATCAGTCAAAAATAAAATGTAAAAAAAAAATATCTTCTTTATGTCTTATATTAAGATAAAAAAGTAAGTGTTAAAGAAACTCTTGAACTTAAAATGTTATAAAATGTGTGCAAAGTGCAATGTAAAAGTGTAAACGTAGAAGAATCAAGGCAAACTTTGAGGTAGATCAACATCTGTAATAAGTAGGGGTGTAACGGTTCACAAAATTCACGGTTCCTTACGACACAGTGGTGTCACGGTTAGGTACATTTTGAGATACAGCAAAAAGAAAGAAATGCCAAAGAAATTTCCTTGATTTAAAAAAAATATATTATTAAAAAGAAAAGTTACTTTTAAATAAGTCTGAGTTTTCCCTACATCTTGAAACATTTACTTTTATAAATGGGGGTAATATATTTGAAGGATGAACAAATGTGTTTTGGTCATCACATTAAAAATAACATTTAAATATGATAATATTTGAGTTTTGAAGTGCTGGGAAAAGATGTGTGATGTACTTGAAAGCATTTTACTATTCCTGCCAAACATGGTTACTGTGAGTGTTACTACAGTACATTAAATCCGTATACAATGAATGTTGCTGATCTATGGACTTAAATATAACTAGTTCATTCATGGAACAATGTTTCTCCTGGTTTCCACGTCAGCGCAGTTTGATCCGTTAATAACGGAGAAATTTGAATGTTTCTCACTCGATCTCACGCTGATGTTATTACTTCAGTGGCGAATTCAAATGCTTTCTTTACTGGATCTCTTAGCGCTGTGTAGTAACAGTGTCGCTTGATCAAGATCGGCTCGCGCTGCACTGACATTGATGGTCCAAACTGATAAACGGTCCGTGGAGCACAAAATAATAACGCAGTTTCGTTCCGCTTTCATTCCGCTTGCCATTTGATGTCGGGCGACGTTATGGTCGTCGCGCGTGCATTTGAATGAAAATATTGAGCGCTATATCGAACATTTTTTATATCGTTACCGACAATGGTGTACCGTCGATAAATACCGATACCGTTTTATCGCCCAGCCCTATTTCTACTCCACTACATTTCTACAACATTTCGTTACATTTTCTGATCAGTTTTTCCCCCCTGCCAAAACAGGGATTAAAAAAAATCTCCATGTTTTCGGTGCTGACGCGTTCATGGTGGCGCTGCCAATAAAGCACCTAAAAGCTGTCACAAAGAACCGGCAAAAGTAATGAATGAATATGTAAAATATAGCAAGGAGACATTTTAATTGTTTATTAATAAACAAGAGTTTTTTGTGTCAGTGTCGGCTACAAAGATGAAGTTGACGATGCTGACTCGCGATCTTTGCAGTAATGAACGCGCCAGAGAGAAATGCATTTCATACGGATTACATAATCAGAGAGCAGTCTGTTTTCTTTCATTTTGAATTGTTCCGTTTAAAAGTAGACATTTAAAGCTGTCTATAGAAATATTTATCAGGTCTGTGAGGCAAGTAGGCTACCTTATACGCTGGGTTTCGGTTCATTTATGAGACGAGCTCAAGTTCACGCGCCGGCGCGTCCTGATTATCTATTGTCTGCTATATTTATTTTACTTCTTATTTATTAAATCCTGGCAATTGGTTGATGAAACATTGATTAAAATTAAGATACAATTAATACAAAACGAAATTCACTTTAAAAAAAGGCTTTGTGCTTTCTGTTTGAGGTCTCAGTGAAAGTTTTAAAGCAGTCTTTTAGTGCCGCTTTCAGAGCGCTCACGTGCGTAACGGAGAACTGTCCCATCCGTAACATTGTTTTTTCCTAATAAATGGGAACACGAAAAATAAAATGAATATTTTATGTTCTGTGAACAGCCAACCCTTCTTCATCCGGTGAAGATAATAAACTATCTATTACTTTAGGTTTGCACAGTGTAATTCACAGAATTACTCAAAATATTTTGCCACCTAAAAGTTAAAGATTTTTTGTGTCCCGTAACGCATGTGTAGCCTAGGCTATTTCCCTCATATTAAATATAAAACGCATGTGTACTGATATTTTTCTAATGTCTGGACTCCTTTATTAAGGGAGTATGGATATATAAACAGTTTCAATATGTATTAAATGCATTTTCTGAGAATTTATATTTCCAAGTTTTTTCTGCAAATGTCCCGTTTATAACGCTGGAATTGCCCAATATTAAATAATTTATCCTCAACTAGTTTTGTGGTGTAGGTCTACGTATTGTATAATGTTAACTTCAAATAAGGGGTGTGTCGTGATTCTGCCTTCTCACACCGCGACACAGGTTCGTGGATCTGAGTGTAGCGATTTCGGATTCATATTGCATATTGTTACAGCCCTAATTATTAGCATAGCC
Source organism: Leuciscus leuciscus (assembly GCF_965113295.1). Classification (NCBI taxonomy): domain Eukaryota; kingdom Metazoa; phylum Chordata; class Actinopteri; order Cypriniformes; family Leuciscidae; genus Leuciscus; species Leuciscus leuciscus. The sequence goes on along the minus strand of NC_138739.1, from coordinate 22,645,828 downwards.
TATAGACATTAAGAGAATAAATTGTTATGCAAGTACTTTTAATACTTAAAGTAGCCTACATTTAAAATCAGGTACTTTTTACTTAAGTAAGGTTTTCATTGTGGTACTTCTACTTTTACTAAAGTAAATATGTCCCTGGTTATTTGTACTTTTACTTAAGTACTGAGATTCAGTACTTCCTCCACCACTGTCCGTCAGCTACATGAACATATCAATGTTGAGAAAGCAATCACGTTACTAGCTTTAAATATGTAACTTCGCCGGCTAATGAATGCATAAAAGTGACCAGCTGGGTATAAACTAATGCAAATAGATGGTAACAATTGCGACATTAAAGGTGCTCTAAGCGAGGTCACGCGTTTTTTAGGCCAAAACATTTTTTGTCACATACAGCAAACATCTCCTCACTATCCGCTAGCTGCCTGTCCCCTGAACACACTGTAAAAAAACACAGTCTCTGTAGACAGCCCAGGCTCCACAAACGGCAAGAAAAACAAACTGGGCTAACACGAAACATAAACTGTTCCAGCCAATAACTGACAAGAAGGATTTGGGGGTGGGGTTTGGGGGGTTAGTGCGCGGATGAGGAGGGAGGGAGGGTCTAGCTAGCCTCCGTTTTGTTTGACAATACTTTAAACGTCAACAAGAAGTGACGTCACCCAACATCACTTAGAGCACTTTTAAACATTTGGGTTAGGTTTGCGTGTGTTTTTGTCACATTGTTTTTACTGCTTGAGGTAGCTGCTACTAATGTTAGTCCTCTCAGCCTCGACAGCAAACATACTGCTGTTCTTTCTCTGCTAATGCAGCATCTAGTCAACACATTAATTACTTTATAATGATATGGCAACATGGACTGTAGTGTTCTGTATTCATACCGTTTCGCTGTCTGTGTTTTAAACGCGCATCTGAAGTGTCCGCGCTCTCTGTGCAGCCTCACGCGTTACAATAAACAACTCAGCCAGTGATAGTTTGTTATTTTGCCTCTACAGGCCGCTCTCGCTCTCGTATAATGCCAGCAGTCTCTTCTCAGCTCTCTCTGTGTAATGACAGCGCACCCTTCTCAGCCGCTCCAGCAAAAGACACAACCCGGAAAAACTATCGGTGTGGATTTTTGCCGATAAACGATAGCCTAGTTCCACAAAGCAACTTTCAGTACCGATATATCGGCAAAACCGAAGAATCAGTCGACCTCTAGGCTATTTACAGGGCAATAAAATATTTGATTAGCATCTCATCAGCCTTCTCTAAAAACTCACATGATATGGTCTTATAAAATGCTTCATAAAATGTATAGTTTTAGAGATATAGGCTAATCCTCAGATTTGAAATGAAGCATGAGCAGACTTGTGGCTTTACTTTAATTGTGGTTATAAGTTGTTATACCACATCCACCAAATATTTTTACACATTCAAAAATTATATTCTTAATATTTTAGCTTATATATCTCCATATTAATAACAATCGGAGTAATTCTGACTCTTGAACTGTAAACTCAAGTGTTGGCTTTCTAAATATATGTTGGTTATGCGTCTATTCAGAATGACTTATGAGCAGCAACCTTTTTATTTTGGGTATGTCATTTATAGCCTTCTCCGCAGTAGCCTACTGAACGCGCCTTTAAAGAGAAATGCACCTTTCAAAATGCACAAGCAGACATGTATGTTTCAAATGATAAGCCATATTTGAGGTTGATGGATGATAGGCGAACGTTTGGATTTCCTGCCTGGGTATACTGTAACTACAACAAAGAACCACCATTAATGATCTGACCCTCACGGACAGCATGACTTCGCTGTTTTTTTTCTGCGACTAATATAATTTGGGTCGACTAAGCTTCTTGACGACTAACGTTTAGCCTAGTCATTTAGTCAAGAATAGTGAATGATTTTTTTTTTTTCTTTTGTTGTTTCACATTTAACACAGCAGAAATACTACGCTGCATGAATCCAATATGCTGGTACACAAGCATTTTTTCTCAACTGTTTACTTTCATTTAGGACACATCCGACTGAGTTTCCAAGGATACTTGCCAAGACAGGTATAGCCTATGAATACAATTTTGTGTGAATTAGAAGTGAAAGAACTCAATTCAGTATTTGCGCACTGTCTTAAACATGGCTTTCAGGGCCCCATTTTGGATGTGCACACCCGAAACTTCACACCACGAGTAGAATTGAGTTCTCTTTCGCGTCTTTTTGCTCTTGAATATTTAAATTCACAAGGTTAAAAAAATAGTTTCGAGTGTCGTTAACGCTGGTGGATTATATGTCCCAATATGACTGATTTTCTCTCAGTCCTTATTGTTGAGCCCTGCTCTATTTTGTACAGATTTAATTTTGTTTTAGTAAGCATTTATGGCTCGTTTCCACTGAGCGGTACGGTACGCAATTATTTCCGTTTCCACTGTCAAAAGTTGTGAATGGTACCAAAATGCCGAACCGTACCGTACCACTTTTTCAGTAGCCTTCCGTTGGGGTACCTAGCACAGTGGTATGGTACTAAAGGGTGGAGCTAGACTCACTGCAGAACGTTGATTGGTTAACAGAGTATCGTCACTTGCGCGTGCT